>NW_006209381.1:1748568-1757424 GCF_000334495.1 Tupaia belangeri chinensis
CTGGAGATGCTATAGGATGCTTCCCCTTCCTTAGTCTTGCACTTCTTAGCAGACTTTTCATGGCTGTCTTGAAAGATGTCCTGAGCAATTACTTGATCCTTTGTCTTGATGGCTCCCACCAGAGGGCAAAAGGTCTTCATTTTAGAGAGAGGAAACTGAAATTTCAGTCACCTCAGTGAGGACATCCAGCATATTCAAAATACACAACTGAAAGGGAGAAAGAGTTTCCTGGGGATGGAAATCTCTGTGCAGAAGATACTGAAACCATCTCTGAAACAGGATCTGGGATTTGAGTGGTGAAAATAAATCTTCAATGGTGTCTTCTCCCTCAATTTTTTTAAAAAACCAAGCTCATGGAATCAATCCAAGCATTGACCATGCTCAACTGTCTCTGTGGGAGTATATTTCTTACTATTTTTCAAGGAAGAAAACATGGATTACAACAAGTCTTCCATGAAAGGCAGCTGCATATACATTAAGCACTCATAGGCATCCTTGACATGCGGAAAAGCCAGGCCCACCTGAGAATTAGTCTTAGGGTGATAAGCATATCGAATCATGGCCACCATGCCTGATTCATCCAACGCATGATCCAGAGAGGAAATGCAACTGTAGTTGCCTCATTATCTCTTGCTGCAAAGACCTTTATTATTTGATATCCCAGAAAGAATTTTGTCTGGATCGCAGAAGATCTACAAAATCCCCAAACAGAGGACCTCCTACCTTCCAATTTATATCTCAGTTGTTCCTCATCTACATTAGAAAAAGAAATGATATCACTTCCATCGTGGTTCTCTCAGATAGTATCCTCTTTTGGAACTTCAGTTTCGCTGTCATCATTTAAGCCATACACTAGATCTCTTTGTATGTTTTCCTTTTTTAAGGTTCTTGCATCCATAGTTTTCCAAGCTTTTGTAACTCCGTCTTGTAGAATTGATTTATAAGCCACAATCTTTACAGATACATTGGAGTCAATGGTCAGCTGATAGGTCAGGACACAGAACTCTTCTGAAGTTTCTTAAAGACACACAGTTCTTGCAGACTCTCACAGAGGGATAAGTTTCATCTTACTCATTTCACCCTCTAAGGACATCATCATGGGACCAGCAGTTGGTGTAATGGTATGTCGCTGGACTCCCATCTAGTTGACCATGGTTCGAGTCCCGGACATTTCAACTTCTAAGGACATAGACCAGCAGTTGGTGTAATGGCATATCGCTGGACTCCCATGTAGTTGACCATGGTTCGAGTCCCGGACCTGGTGACTTAAACTCATGCCAGGTGCATATGCATACATGCCCGAGATCCTGAGAAGGAATGGAGGAGAAGAGTTTGCGGTGTGGCCATCACCCCAGTGGGTGATTTCTCACTTTCTGTCTCTGACTCTCTCCGTCTTTCTGGCGAGTGCACATGTCCTATAGCAAACACCTCTCAAAAAAAAAAAAAAAAGATTTTTCATCATCTAAATACCTTCCTTTTGCAGCCCAGTAATTTCTTTCTGATTTAAAGAGGGCCATGGTGGTCCAAGCACACGCTGCCCTCTCTTCCATCCTCAGTTCTTTCTTATCAACCAGGAAAGGCAGAAAGAACTGGAGGAAGATGTCAAGTTTCTTCAAGGGATGAATGATAATATCCAGGTGCTGTTTTCTGAATGGGCTGCTGAGATCAGTGAGCAGTTTGATACGCCTCTTCTCAAACTTCATTCCTGCAGTTTCACATTGACTCAAATCCCTCTCCTGATCATGCATCAAGGAAGTCACTTTGTTGAGAATCTGATCGAATTCTGCTTTTAGTGTCCTCCAGCAAATCAAAATTTGGCAGCATCAGGACTGGCAGACGGTGTAATAGTTATATTGTGGGACTCCCATATGGACAACCATGGTAAAACTTATTTTATTCATACTTTTTTTTTTGAGAGACTTTTGCTATAGGTAGGGCGTGTGCACTCGCCAGAAAGACAGAGACAGAGAGACAAAAAGTGAGAAATCACCCTCCAGAGGGGATGGCCATGCCACAATCCCTTCTCCTCCATTCTCCTCTCAGGATCTTGGGCATGCACGCACATGTGTCCACTGTGAGTTTAAGCCACCGGGTCTGGGACTCGAATTGCGGTCGACTACGTGGGAGTCCAGTGACATAGCCATTACACTAACTGCTGGTCCCCGCGGGCAGGATCTTGGGGAGTGATTTCTTACTTTCCTTCTCTATGTCTCATTCTTTTTCTCTCCAACGAACATCTACGTCCTGTGGTAAAAACAAAACAACAAACAAAAAAAGTTGAATTAAACAAGTCTGTTTGGGTACAAAAAAAATTGAAATCCAGGCACATTTTTTTTTTTCATAATACTCATTTTCCATGAACATCTTGAAGACCCCTTGTAAAGTTTTTAAACAGTAAGAGGCTGCTCAAGAAGGTGTGCTTGGAACCAGCAGATGGTGTAATGGTTATGTCACTGGACTCTCACGTAGTCAACTGCAGTTTGAGTCCTGGACCCAGGGGCTTAAACTCATGCTGAGTGTGTGTGTATGTGTGTGCCCAAGATCCTGAGAGGAGAATGGAGGAGAAGGGATTGTGGTGTGGCCATCCCCAAAATCCCCTCCACCTCCTCACCCCCAAGGGATGATTTCTCTCTTTCTGTCTCGTAGGTCTTTCGCTGTCTTTTGGGTGAGTGCATGCACCCTATGGCAAAACCTCTCCAAAAAAGGAAAAAAAAAAAAAACAAAAAAACACAGGTGTGCTGTCAGAGGAGGTGAGCTAAGAGGAGGAAGTCAACAGTGTCAAATGCTATTGAGGTAAGTAAGATTTGGGATTTAGCTTAAATTCAGCAACGAGGAGCTGCTAGTGACACCAGTTTCCATAGCTTTGTAGAGACAGAAGCCTGATTCTCATGAGTGAGAATGCAGTGGTAAATTAAAATATAAACTTCAAATTCCAAAATTATAGCTGCAAAAAAAGAAGAGAAGCATGATAGAAGCTGGAGTGAGAAAAAGGAATTGTTTGAAATTGGAGAGACCTGAGCATTTTTTTTCTACTTTATTTTGTAATATCTTAGTTACATGTAATTGCTGTACATCTTTGTGGTGTATGATGTAGATTTTCAAAACATGCATGCAGTGGGAACCAGCAGTTTGCATAATGGCTATGTCGTTGGACTCCCCCGTAGTCGACCGCAGTTCGAGTCCCGGACCTGGTGGCTTAAAACTCATGCTGGGCGCGTGTGCGTGCGTGCCCAAGATCCCAAGAGGAGAATGGAGAAGGGATTGCGGCGTGACCATCCCCCCTGGGGGGGTAATTTCTCGCTTTCTGTCTCTATGTCTCTCTCTGTTTGTCTGGCGAGCGCATGCACCCTATAGTGAAAACCTCTCCAAAAAAAAAGAACAAGCATGTAGCATGTGACAATCAAATCAAGAAGAATACCACATTCATTTCCAACAAAGAACATCACATTTGATATATGACTATAGATATTAAGACAGATATAGAGATATATGTATATATATATATATATATAAACTCAGAAATGTCTTTTTTTCCCCACTTAGTTGTGGAATCTAAGTTTGACAATGTCTTTTTTTTTTTTTAATAGATTTTTGCTATCGGGCGCAGAGACAGAGAGACAGAATGAGAGAAATTATCCTTGTGGGGGAATGGCCACGCCACAACTCCTCCTCCATTCTCTTCTTGGAATTTTGGACACACATGGACATATGACAGGTATGAGTTTTAAGCCACTGGGTCCGGGACTAGAACTGCAGTCAATTAGGTGGAAGTCCAGCGACATAATCATTACGCCTTCTGCTGGTCCCGACAATGTCTGTTTTCTGTTTGTTTGTTTTCACTCAGTTACGGAATGCTGTTCATTTTTAAGTGGCAATGGGGGCCCGCCTTTGGCCAATGAGAGGATAGTGGAAGGGTTGAAGTCAAATGAACAGGAAGTGATAACAGAATGAGAGAGTACTTGAATGAAAGTAGAGAAGGAACAAAACTCACAGGGAAGATGGAAGCAGGTGATTCTGAATGGAATATATTAACTATCTGGAAAATGTTATCTTAAAAAAAAAAAAGAAAGTGTTATCTTTTTAAAAAAAATCAAATGGCATTATTAACATCTTCAGGAGTTTCCTAAGAAAGGATTTTCAACTTATAAAATATTATGGATCGTATTTAGGGAAGTCCACTAGTATATTAGTCCAGAGAGCATGTTTTACAACTGAAGGTGCTCTAGGCTGTTTGCAAGTTTGGAGAAGTATTCATGTGTTGTAGACCTCTTCCTTTTTGTTCCTTCAAATAGCTTTCTTGTGAACATGTTCATTCTCTTTATTTTGGCTCTTAATTTTCGAGGGAAGACTGCCTAAATGTTTCTAGTTCCTTATTTCTTACTGCCTTTAGGAGTTTCACATCTGAAGGTTTCACCTCTACCCAGAATCCTCTCCCTCAAATACACTTCTTTCCACTTTTTATTATATCTCATCTCACGGAGATAAAAAAGAACACGGCACAGTTAAAAACCTTTGGATAGGCATAGTTTGTTTTCTAAGAATAAGAAATGGCAGAATGCAGACTTCTACTCTCCCTGGAGGCTAAGGCAGAGTCATGAATCCCAAGGAGAAGACAATGTTCACATTTGATTAATTTTTTGGTTGTATAATTCGTTTAGAAAGCAGTGATTGAATGCTTATGGAGTAACCAAAAACACCAAACAGCGCTATTGCAAAGTCTCATTTAATGTCTCATTAAATGCAAAGGTACTGTTCAAATTCAACCACACAAATAAAATCCTCAACTTTGGTGCTTGCGTTTGAACCGAAACAGAAATTGGGCTGATGAAACTACATTGGCTGCTTTTGACACTAGACTCCAGAATAACCCCAAGTAGCTTCTAAAAAAGTTCAGAAAGATTATGAGATCCAAATCTTAACCAGTGAGACAATTCTAGCAGAAAAATAGAATAGTTCAGCTCAAAGTTATTTATGTGGGAACGAGAGGAAATATTAGATGAAGACAGAAGAAAAGAGAAGGGATAGGGAGACAAGTATTTCTCTAGGAAAAAATGAAAAATCTGTTTTTTTCCCCCCTAGTATGATGTACCATGATGTAAGCTGACTATTAACTCTGCTTACTCTTTGAATTGTTGGAACCAAAGCCATGTGGCATTTGCTCTCCAGCTTCTTTGTATGTTACATTTTTAAATTTTCTTTGGACAAAAGCCCATGGCAACTTACTTGCTTGGGACAATAAATACACAAGCTTCTGGAATCTCAGATACTATCCAGTGTAAAGGGAGCAGATGATTTTAGCATTAAATTAGAATGGGTGTTCTTAGAAGAAGCGCCAATTTAAAATGGTTTACTTCAGGGTTATATTTGAATAGGCATTACTATGAGAAATCGTTATAATTTTTGGTTGTTATTCTCCCACAACTAGAGAAATAGATAATGATAATCTTGTTCTTCCCAAGCTATGGGATCCTTATGGTCCTTTTGTGATCGATGACCACAAACATTTGTGAAGGCACTTCAGAAAGACATTAACTATAGGAGACAAAACAAATACAGTTTTAAATATCCAAATAGAGCCACCAAAAAAAAAAAAAAATCCCATTCCCAAAATAACGACCCTTTGTAACTTACGTTGCTTTGACTGTGGCCGTTTGAGCAATGTGTTATTATTTGGATCATTTTAAAAAACCATGATTTGAAAAAATATGGTGTGAGTTGTCATTCTTTCTAATTAAAAACCAGGCAAGCCCTTAGGTGGGAGTCACAGAGAGCTGCCCTGAGTTTTTCCCAAGCCTAACAAAAGAGAGAAGGACTGGCCACTGCTTGTGCCTGCCAACTGTGTATTGTTAAAGGAATCAAAAAAAAGAGGCAGAGGGGTCAAGGGTTAGGAGCTCATATTTCCACTCTACATGACCCCATCTCAGGCTGGGGTACTCTTGTCATCTCTTTCTGAAGGTCTCTCAACGCAAGGCTCTCCTCCACCCCTTTCGGAAGACTCCCATGTAGACTACGCTGGTGATTAATGAAAAGGCTCACGGGAGACCTTCTTAAAATGCTTTGGACAAAAAGGTCCCCAGCTTGAAGGCTTCAGAAAAATACCTGCAGACTTCACTGTCTTGAAAATATAATAGAAATAGTCGTGTTTTCCACGAATTCTACTTTTTTTTTTTTTTTAAATGACGTGAAATAACTTGATGAATGGCATGCCACTTTCTATTCATGTTACAGGCTGCCACCAGAATACTTACTTAAACTTTCATAATTTATAAATGGCAAAATAGTTGGTTGATGTTTATATTATGTTCATTATTTCAAAGTAGAATAAGGTGACCGTTGAAGAAAATGCTAAAATTTCACTCTGTCTACAAATAACAGAAAATTATGGTCATGGTCTAGCACATAAACTTTAAATTGATAAACTTTTTCATCAACACCTGACAAATGAGAACACCAATGATTAATATTTTCCTTGTGATACTGTCAATGGCTGAATAAAAAGAACACAAAAACACATTTCATTACAATCCACAGTTTATAATCATTACCATGCCACTGGTTCCCTTGCTAGACATTCCTCATGAGATTATTACACATATTAATAAACATCCAAAAGCTATTTTAAAAGATTTTTTTCCCCTGAAATACTTGTATCTTAGTGAAATTAAACATGCTGTGGCTGTTATTTTTTCCAGTGGTTTAGGACAGTGAAATAAGACGTAGACGCTGGCTCTAAGAGCTATCAGGGGTCCAATTTCTGGAAACCCTAATGCCTAATGCCTAACCTACCACTGAACTGATGAAGGCAGTGGCTGGCCAATTCCATACTGTTCGCGCTAATGAGCCTACAGAAAACTAGGAATTATCAGTTAAAGCTGCTGTTAAACTGCTCCCCTTGCACTATATCAGCTACATGACTTTTCTCACCGTCCTACAATCCAATATAGCATCTCTCAAAATAGTTGCTTCTAGTTAACATTGAAATGTGTTGGAGAGAGAGGAATAAAAAAGAGGAAAAGCCATGTTTGCCTGTGATGGAGTGTAAAATATCCCCATGCCAGAGCTGTCATTGGAAACAGTGTGTTCTCTCAATATCATGCCTTCAGTCTGTCTATGTGAAATTTTCTAGGGATACACCTTAACAAGTATATCATTTGCTCTCACTTCCTGTGCTTATCAACTTTCCAACACCAATGGAATTCAGATTTTCTGACCACTGACGTGCAAACCACAACGGGGAGACTGTGAGATAATTCTGCCCAAACCAAAGAGAATCAGAAACACAAGACAGAAACAAATAGAAAAAACCTTTCAAATCCTGATAGGAGAATGGAGGAGAAGGGATTGTGGTGTGGCCATCCCCCCCTGGGGGGTGATTTTTTGCTTCCTGTCTCTCTGTCTCTCTCTGCCTACTCAGTGAGCGTGCGCACCCTATAGCAGAAATTTCTCTTAAAAAAAATTACCCAAGTAATTAGTAACAAAATACTTTTCTTTTATCAAAGTGCTCAACTGACTCCCAAAACAAGAAGCAATATGCTCATTTCACAGAGTACAATTAATCCATTTTTCTGGATAGACTGAATTGTAATTGTGGAATCACCTTAGTTTCAGAGAGAGATGGTGAGAATTTTCCAGTTGCCAAAACAGTGATGTAAAAGGAAGGGTTAACACATCACAGGTTAGCCAGTGGAGAGAAATCTGAGAAACATCTCAAATGATCTAAAAGACCTCGTTGGTTATTTCTAGAGATCCTTAGTCAAATTAAGCTTCAACTCATATTCTTTTCCTTGAAGAGGCTCCTTGATCACATACAGCTACATGTGTTTTCCTTCTTCTCGGCCACCCACTGCCATTCTCCCTGCCCCTCCCCCTTGCTCCTGAGTCTCTTTCCTTGTCTTTCTCACACACGTTACGTTGCAATGTGGTATTGATGGGTACTGATGGGTAAGAACGTCGGTGTTGAAGCCAGGCTTCCTGGGTGTGGGTCTGAAACTTTGCGCTCTTATTTATTTTTTTTTAAGAACTATTTTATTTAATTTTATGTATTATTATTATTTTTACATTTTGACCACAGAGAAAGAGAAAGACAGACAGAGACAGAGAGAGATCGAGGGAGTGAGAAAGCAAGCTGCCAGGTCCGTGACTAGAACTGCAGTTGGCCATGTGGGAGTCCAGCCCCCCAACTGCCACTCTTTTTTTTTAGAGATTTTTGCTATAGGGTGCATGCACTTACCAGAGAGACAGAGAGAGAGGGAGAAATCACCTCCTGGGGGGATCGCCACAGTGCCATCCTGTCTATTCCATTCTTCTCTTGAGATCTTGGGCACACACGCACATGCATCTGGTGTGGGTTTTAAGTGATCAGGTCCAGGACTTGAACTGCGGTTGACTACGTGGGAGTCCAGCAATATAACCATTGCACCATCTGCTGGTCCCTCAACCACCACTCTTTTATCAGCTCTATGAGCTCAACCAATTACTTTTGCTCCATTTCTTATGTGTAAACAGGAAAATAATTAATAGCACCTATACTACATTTTTGATAAATGTGTTGAATCATTAATTTATGTAAAGCACCTAGGACAATGCACAGAACATGTACACGCTCTAGTGTTAGTAAAATCTATTTACATGCAGATGTTTGTTAAATAAGCTCCTTAAAGACAAGGGCCATGCTTTCTTTTTCCTTAAAAAAGAAAATACTAAGAATTTGTAATAGTTTGCCTAGTGTCTAGCAGTAATAGCTCTTCAGTAAAAATGGAATGAAGAAGATAATTAGCCTGTCTATATTGCTATGGTAAGTTTTGTCTCACACATTTGTTTTGTGTGTGTGTCTGTGTGTGTGTGTGTGTGTGTGTG
>NW_006209381.1:1757598-1777941 GCF_000334495.1 Tupaia belangeri chinensis
GAGGGAGAGGGAGAGGGAGAGGGAGAGGGAGAGGGAGAGGGAGAGGGAGACAAACACCTCTGTAGGGTTTTCCACTGAAATCTACCCTCTGTCTCAGCCAGCCCGTGTCTCGGGTGTGTGTGTATGCCCCGTGTGCACAGGGAGCCCTCAGCGCAGAAGCCAGGACCCTCCTGTATGGCTTCGGCATCACTGAATGCTG
This sequence comes from Tupaia belangeri chinensis, assembly GCF_000334495.1. NCBI lineage: Eukaryota > Metazoa > Chordata > Mammalia > Scandentia > Tupaiidae > Tupaia > Tupaia belangeri. The sequence goes on from NW_006209381.1 coordinate 1,757,798, forward strand.
TCTCCAGAGCTGGCTGAGAGTTCTGCCTTTTGACAACCTGACTTAGTTGGAGAGATTTTGCTCGGCTCTTTTTGCTTTAGTTTCTCCACAGTTTCTGCCTAGAATGAGCTCGGCAGACTGTTTGCAGCTGGGACCTGAGGCTGGAATGGAGACACAATAGGACCTTCCAGAGAGCGAAGAGAGATGATCAGAAGGGATTCATATCAACCATACAGGTCCTCATACATTTCAATATGAATTGCAGTATGGAGACCTACAATGTTCTCAAGACCTTAGGACTGATTCCCTGTGACATTTCTATACATACAAAGTCTTTTACTTAAAGTAAAAGTAAACTTTCGGGAGCCAGCAGATGGTGTGATGGTTAAAGGCGCTGGACTCCCACATGGCCAATCACGGTTCGAGTCCCAGATCTGGCAGCTTGCTTTCTCACTTTCCCTCTCTCATTCTGTCCCTCTCTGGTCAAATTAAAATAAATAAATAAATAAATAAATACACATTAAAGAAATTAAATAAAATAATTGTTAGAAAAAGAATTACTTAAAAAAAAAAGAAAACTTTCTATTTGGAAGCTAAATAACTTGTTTCTTAAGGAGAAGGAGCTAATATTTTGCAAAGAAAGAAGACCCAGCTGTGTGCCACCTCTGGAGATGATCTCTAATTATGCCAGGGCAGTGACTTTACAAATATGTTTAAATATCTGTATAAACCTAATATCGGGCCTACACATCTTTGTTGGGTGCCTCTGTTGCAGTCACTCACACCACCTTTATCAGTGAATACTGTCGTATTTGTGTGTTATAATCACTGCCTTGACAGAATTAGATAAGCACCTGTAGAGATTTTTAAAAGAAATTTGCTCCCTTTATCTACAAACTGTCAGCACCTTTGCTTTTAAGTACCCTTGCTTTGCACGATATAGGTTATTAGTTGAAGATTTGAATTAATAGTATGTTAAAGAAAAAAAATAGTGTGGGTAGAGAGCAAAATGCCCAAAACTTAAGCCAAAGAAATATACCATTTTCAATGCATAAGGCAAGGTTATCAACTATTGGCCACAGGAGTTAGTAAGTGAACATGATTCAGGGGCCAGCAGATGGCATAGTGGTTTCATTGCTGGACTCCTACATGCCCCACCTTGGTTGGAGTCCCAGGTTAGTGGCTTGAAAATCATGCTGGGCATGTATACATGAGTGCCCAAGATTCTGGGAGGAGAATGTAGGAGAAGGGATTGTGGTGTGGCCATCTCCCTGGGGGTTGGGGGAGTAATTTCTCACTTTACCCCTCACTGTCTCTGTCTCTCTCTCTCTGGCTAGCACACATACCCTATAGCAAAAACCTCTTAGAAAAACAAGAAAAAAGAAAAATGTTCCCAGAGACTGTTTTTCCATTTATAGTGCAGACCTAGCAAAATCTCTGATTTCATACATTAATGATCATTGATGTCAACAATTGGGAAGACCGAATTAATTATTTCACCAACTACCAGTCTTATTTGATGTTTAAACAAAATATCTTTCAGGAAGTCCAGGTTGGCTTTGCTTTGCAAACATGAACCATGTTTACCTGTTAGCCTAATGTAAACATTGTCTCACTGTGAAAAGGAGCTTCCCACTTAGGAAACCCAAGGTAATATCATCTAGCATTTTGGCATTTGTACAAAGAATTAGTGCCTAGGGGAGGCAAAACAAAACATTAGTGAGGATTAATAGAATTTCTGAATACGTCTTCTTTTTTTCTTCTTCTTTCTGTCCTGGTTTTATGTATTTACCTTACAATTATTTTAGCATTTTGTGTGTGTGTGTGCTGAATTATTAAAAGTGGTGTATTTTTCAGTATCTAGGTAATGGATTGTTTATGATGATTCCATGTTTCTCCCTCCAAACCACACTACATTCAGATTTCTACATGTTAATATCACTATGGCTTAAATTCCAAGCATATAACCGATGATATAACTTGGTTATGATAATTATAAAAATACAATTGGTGGGACCAGAAGATGGAGTAATGGCTACATTGCTGGACTCCCAAATAGTTGACCGTGGTTTGAGTCCTGGACCTGGTGGCTTAAACTCACGCCAGGCACATGTGTGTGCGTAAAGATCCCGAGAGGAGAATGGAGGAGAAGGGATTAGGGTGTGGCCATCCTCCCTGGGAGAGTGATTTCTCGCTTTCTGTCTCTGTATCTCTCTTTCTGGTGAGCACACATGCCCTATAACAAAAACTTCTTTAATAATAATAATAATAAATACAATTGGTCTAGGTACATTGATTAGTAGCTCTGTTGACTATGTTGAGGACACTTAAACCATGTTGACTATTCTGGGAGTTGATAAATAGAATAAGAAACTCTACAAAGCAGTTTTCTGTCACTCATAAAGGGCATGTTTTGCAGGATGTCTGGGCTTTCATGCATGCATCTAAACATAAATGGACTTGAACCAAGTGGTTTTGCAAGTTGCTTCCACCTTAAAGTCATTTTAGACACAGTTTGTGGACAGGGGATCTGAGGTCCTGGCTTTTGCGATTTGACTAGAACTCTGGAATTGAAACTAGAGAGGAAGGATGAGCTTGAGAGTGAAGCACTTAGGGTGGCATAAAACCCTCTGCGTAAGACATGAAATATAAAATAAAGCCCATAAGCCACAGTCTCCAACAATATGTCTATTCTGAAACTGCTGTCTATAGGCTCAAGCACTCCAGTTCAAGATCTTAGGCAAACTGACCATAAAACGGATCGAATGCTTTCGAAATCACCTTTAAAGATTAGGTAGGATGAAATCACTACCTGAAGATTCTGTACTTTCTTTGAAATAAACGCATCTTTATTTCTTACTTGTTAATAGACTCACGTTCTGAAGGTAGTTATTTTGGTTAGACATTGCTTCAAAAGCCAGAGATGGTCCAAAGTAACAATAATAAAAAACTCTGTCTAAATATGTCATCTATCGCCCTCCGTGAACAGTTCTGTTCACTATGTCACCACTTCTTGTCACACTTACAACACTAGTGAAATCTTCATTCCTAATTTAATTCAAGCAAGCCTCACCCATGCAACTGTCTGATTCCCAAGTCTGAGTTCGCGGTGTAACTAGCGTTCTTGGTTAAGTCAAAACTATCCTACATGTAAGTTGCCATAAATAACAATTCATTGAGAAGAATGTGGGTCATAAACATAAAGAATATAATACAAAAGACAGTTTCAAACAGATGTTGCTTCATTTCTGTTCAGATAGTCTGGATAGCCTGTTAAGATGCTCCAACTTCCTGTAATAGAGACTGAAATGAACATTTTTCTAAAAAATGTGTCCCTCATGGTTATTTAATGTAGCAGAACAATAGCAAAATAAAATACCAGCAGAATATCTGATAATTTTTTATTGAGGAAACAGGGAAGTTAGGATGAAATGTAGTACTCTTCAAGGTAACAGGAAAATACACTTAGAGCTTTCAGGACCACCTCAAGATCCTCTACCATTTATCAAAAAAATCTCTTCAATTTTCAAAAGCCTTCTAAAGACCTCCTGGGACTATAAACAAAGGCCATATTGTGTCTCAGCTGAAGCTTGTTAAGTGGCTCATGAATAATACTAAATGCATCCTCCCCATAAATCTCTGTGATGTAAAACTACTGTTTTCCAGCCACAAACTTCCCTGACATCCTTCATAAACTCAGAGATGGGGGAGTTGCAACCTCCATCGAAAATAACTGCTTCCAAAGTCCTGTTGATGTACTTCTCTTGAGCACGGGAAGTCAGGGAAAAGAGAAAGGTTGGCGCTTTTTCCCCTTGAATGTGATTAATTGAAAACACTTTACTAATAGTCTTCGGGCTAATCGAATCTTGAGAACAATAATTTAAGATTCTGAAACATTTCAACTCAGATTTGCAATAGAATTTCGTTCAGAGTTCAAAACTCAGTGCTTGGAAGGAATAAGTGAAGACTTATTTCAGAATCTCTAGACTTTTTGATGCTTTCTTTTTTAAAGAAGAAACCATAAATAATGGCTTTAGATATTTATGTAAATTGGCAACACTTGGAGATGTTTTTTGTAATGAGCAATCTAATTTTGACACTTATTTGTAGCAAAGATAAAAATATGGAGAAGGAAAACGTAGATGGCAAATAGGACCTGGTATGTCCCATGATGGCATATCCCTGTAGAAAGGCATGGGAAGTCTTAGGAGAAATTACACATTTAGAGTTCCTCTTTGCAATTAGCCGAATTTACTGGTAAATTCAGTGTTACTTGGAGACCAGCAGGTGGAGTCATGGCTACATCACTGGACTCCCATGTAGTCGACCACAGTTCAAGTCTCAGACCTGGTGGCTTAAGCACACATCAGGTGCGTGTGCGTATGTGCTCAAGATCCAGAGAGGAGAATGGAGAAGGGACTGCAGTGTGGCCTCCTGCCCACCAGGAGAATTCTCACTTTCTGTCTCTCTGTGTCTGTCTTTCTGGTGAGCACACGTGCCCTATATCAAAAATTTTAAAAATTCAGTGTTACTTGAAGGAAGTATTACTTGTCTATGAGCTTGAAAGTATATCTGATAGTAAAGTTGCCCAGTTTCAATTTATTTGGTCTCCCAATGGACTTTTTACTTACAGAATAAGCAGAAGAAACTCAGTACACTTTAAATACGTCAAAAAAGGGAACAATTCTGTAAAATGTTATCTATTCACTGTCCTATAATGAAGATCTACTAGGAAAATATTTTAGTATCTACAGTAATAATTCAGTTCTATCATTATTCTTTCTAGGAACTATGGATAAAGTAAAATTTGTCTTTTAGTTTGTTAATACATGATAGAGAATGTGATCTACTGAATATCTTAATATCTCTTCAGAGGGCGTAAATCAAGCTATTTATTCAAATAGATACATATCAGCACCTGGGTGTGTATGCATAGAAATATTGTGCAATTTTTAAAAAGAATGATCTTATTTAACTTTATTCATTGTTATTATTTTAATATTTCCAGAGAGACACACAGAGTGAGAGAGAAGGAAAGTGAGAAAGCAAGTCTCCAGGTTCTGAACTCGAACCATGGTCAGCCATGTGGGAGTCCAGCACCTTAACCACCACTCCACCTGCCAGCCCCAATGTTGTGTAATTCTTGTGGAAGTTGGGCAATATAGCTCATCTGTTTGTTGACATGCTAGAGGCTACATGAAATATTTTGGAGTAAAACAAAGAAGCTTTGAAAATTTAATATGTTCTAATTTTAGCAACTTAACATGGTGATTAAGGTATTTAGGGTATAGACCAAGAAGAATACTAGATTAACTGAGAGTTAGTTTGTCACTGGCATCTCTAAAATGGGGATTTTGAATGTTTAAGTAAAATTATTTGAGAACACATTTGAAACATGGGACTATTAAAAGTATTATTCATTAATAGAATTTATAAATGTTAATAGTAATAGGGTTTATTTGAATGAACTGTTGTACAGAGGAAAATTCTTCATTCAACAGAAAATTATTCTCTGGCACTTTTCCTTATGTTGACCATGGATAGTTTTGTAGTTAATGTAAATAACAAATTTTAGTGTGAACATGAAATTTATGTAAGAAGAATGCAACTTAGAAAATTGAAGACTTTTATCTTCAAATACTTTATAGAATCATAAATTAAAGAAGTGTAATTATATCCTCCAACCTAGTCCTCCCCCCTCCCCAAATAATCTTGTTCAGGGGAATTTTCTAAACTTATGCTCATGGGCCATGGAGGACATATTTTGCATCATTGGTCAAGTATGTCACACCTGACATGCAATGTCAGCTGCATTCTAAAAGAAAAGAATATTCTGTTGATACAGCTGTAGCAGGATATGCTTTTCTTCATAGAGAAGCCATTTTTTCTTTATTGAAAATAACCAAACAACGAGGGCTAACCTTCCCAACCATCTTGAGGCACATCTAATGTATATTTAAATATTAGCAAGACAAAAACGAAGTATTGTTTTCTGAAACTATTCTGTGTGAATGCACATGCATACATCGGTACGTGTGTATATCTGTTGGGCTGTCAGAAAGTCATGACGACGTCTTCTCTGTTTTTCTATGCAAAAATGCGTTATGACTTTACCGACAACCCAGTAGTTGTCTTAGAATGATTAATTATTTGCCTGGAAGTCGTGATGATACTAGGTAATAATCAGCCCTTAGAAAAGTTGCCCTGTCCAAGAGCAGGAGTTGGCAATTTATTTTTCTGTAAAGGTCGGGATAGGAAATATCGTAGGCTTTGAGAGCACAGAGGCTCTTTTGCGACTCTAACTCGATTGTAACACAAGGCGGTCACAGTCGAAGACAATACGTGAATGAGTCGCCAGGACTCCGCACTTAATGGAACTGTGTTCATGGACACCGAAACTTAAACTTCGTATAATTTTTACATGTCACTGAATATTAGTCACTTTTTTTTTTTAAGAATTATTTTATTTATCTTTATTATTTATTTTATTCTAACCAGAGAGAGAGAAAGAGAGAGAAAGCTGCCAGGTCCGGGACTTGAACTGCAGTTGGCCATGTGGGAGTCTAGCTCTCTTAACCACCACGGCACCTGCTGGCTCTTGAATATTAGTCTTTTAACATTTTTTCCCTGCCATTTGAAAATGCAAAAATTATTTTTAGCTCATGGACCTTGCACGCAGATGTCAGGCTGGATTGGACTAGTCTTACAGTTTGCCAAACTCTGTCCTAAAGGGATGTTTGGACAGACATTTACTTTATAATTTGGTTCGTTGAGGGTTAACTGAGGGTTAATATCCCCCCTCTGTAAAGAATCAGGTTTTATATGTCATGAAATGTGTACGTGCACATCATATACATAAACACATTATATACCTTCACATATATCACTTTAAGTCCTTTTTTCTTTCCTAAAAATAGTCAATAATAAGTTTACACCAGGTTTCCTTTTAGTCCAATTGAGGTGGAATACTTGGTTGTGCTTTTTGATTTGTTTTTCACTCTCACTGAAGTAGGTGGTCCCCTTCCTCTGCCCCTTCATCTAAAGAAGATACATTGCTTCCCATATTCGGGGTTATCTTGATACAGAGTTATTATAGTATTCGAAAACATCTCTTTTAGGTATTTGACCTGCCTTGTCTGGTGAAGGGAAAGTCCAGGGTTGGAAGAACGATACAGAGATGCACTAGATCAATCTCAACAATCATACTGAGAAATTATCACACTTGGGGCAGATCAGTCGAGGAAAGTTTGCCCAGAGGTTCAGGCAGTTTGACCAAGGGGTGTATGTATCTCCCAGGTCAACCACTGCAGGTTTCTCAGTGTGGCCCAGACCAGAGTGCTCAAATCTTAGAAAGAACAGGAAGAGCAACGTAGAGGTGGCAGACCCCTTGGGTTGTGAGTCCAGTGTCCCCTCGCCAGTTCTTCGGGGGCACCAAAGTGAGCACCATCCTGTAATTCTGGCATGGTCTTAGAAATAAACGAGGGCCCTTTCCAGAATGATTATTAGTAAATGTCCTAACCTCCAGGAAGGTAGAAGCTTAAGAAAATATTACATTGATTTGTTCAATCAACGAGAGACCCTGCCCCTATACTCTTCACTTAATCAGATTCTTACATCCCACCTCTGACTGCTGTGTCATTTTTTGCTCTGTTTTGACTAGCCTACTAGTGCAGACTCTCCCAAACAAAATATCTGAGTCCTATTCCCATCTTCACATATAGTTTCAGGAACACGAACTTCGTTTGTGGTTTCAGAAAGGCAGTTGTGGGGCCCAGCCTTGGTGGCACAGGCAAAGGCTGTTTGAACTGCCGTGCTGGAAGCCACCTGGCTGACCAACCATGGGTTTGGATACTAAAGTCAACCAGAAAACATGCTGAGTGCGTGTTAACTAACTACAGGGCCAGGGAAGGGGTTCTTGTTGTGATGGGACCCAGTTGAGGTTGACTTTCTCTTTCTCTTGTACATGTACCTTTTTTATGAATCAAATTAATAAACTAAAAAAAAAAAGACATTGGTTCAAAATGAGTTTCTGGTCCAATCTTCCTAGAACAAGGTATGTAAAACAAATTAGGCATGCACAGAACACGAATACATAAATGTCAAATCTATTATATCTTAAAAAGAGGATCATGTAATTAAAGTTTTTTCCCCCCAAAGACTCTAAATTTTGTAACTGCTTTTGTAACTTTATGCATAATAATTGCTTAGAACGGACTGTGTACTTAATTTTGGTTTTAATGTTTACTTACTAGGACTGATTCCTGGGCTTTTGATTTTTATTCATCTATTCATTGTTTGGAATGACATCTCTGAGAAGTTTTCTTAGAAAGAACAGATAAATATTTATATGCTGAAATCTGGCATATTTTGAGAATGTCTTCTGTTTTAAATAAGAAAACTAACTGTTTTAGATAAAATATATATTTATGTATATGTACAATGTACATAAAATTTTTTAGCCCCCCCCCTTTTTCTTTTTTTTGGAGAGGTTTTCACTATAGGGCACGTGCACTTGCCAGCCAGACAGAGAGAGACAGAGAGACAGAAAGCGAGCAATCATCCCCCAGGGGGAATGGTGACACGGCAATCCCTTCTCCTCCATTCTCCTCTCGGGATCTTGGGTACGCATGCACACGCGCCCGGTGTGAGTTTTAAGCCACCGGGTTTGGGATGCGAACCGCGGTCGACTACATGGGATTCCAGCGAAATAGCCATTACGCTAACTGCTGGTTCCCAAATCTGGCATATTTTGAGAATGTCTTCTGTTTTAAATAAGAAAACTAGCTGTTTTAGATAAAATATATATTTATGTATATGCACAATGTACACAAAATTTTTTAGCCCTTTTAGCTGAAGGCATCATAGATACTGCTTTACTGTCTTGTGGCATTTACTATTTTAAATAAATTTTTTATTAAAGACTAAATACAGAAAAATACATAAATTATGAATGTACAACTTAATACATTTTCACGAACTTCCTGTTATTTAGTTTAGATAATTGGAACTTTACAATACTTACTCTTTTGCGTCTGGTTTCTTTAATTCAATAGTACATTGTGTGGTCATGTTGTTATGTTAGCTGTTTGTTTATTCTTGCTGTTATACGATATTCTATTGTATAAATGGTATGTATCACAATTTATTTAACCATTCTACTGTTAATGAACACTAGGTGTTTATATTTACAACTATTGCTGCTTTGGATATTCTTGAACATCTCTGGTGCACATATGTAAATATTTCTGTTGTATACACACCAAGAAATAGAATTTCTATGTCATAAGGATACATGTTTGTTCAACTTCTGCCAAGTCATTTTACCGATTTATATTCCCACCAGCTGTGTACAGGAATTCCTCTGTATCTCATTAGTACGCAGTATTGACTGTCTTTTTAATTTTAACTGTATCTTACCAATCCTTGAGAGACTGTGTGAAGTAAGCTTTATGCCTTTTCTTTCTTTCTTTTTTTTTTTCCAGAGGGTTTTTTTTTTTTTTTTTTTTTTATAGGGTGTGTGTGCTCACCAGAAAGACAGAGAGAGACAGAGAGACAGAAAGCGAGAAATCACCCCCTGGGGGGATGGCCATGCCACAATCCCTTCTCCTCCATTCTCTTCTTGGGATCTTGGGCATACATGCACACATGCCTGGCGTGAGTTTAAGTCACTGGGTCCAGGACTCAAACTGCTTTCAACTACATGGGAGTCCAGCGACATAGCCATTATGCCAACTGCTGGTCCCAAGCTTTATGTTTTTCTATTAGAGCAAGCTTTTTTTCTCCTACTCAAAAATTTTTGTAGACCTTTACTATATCTTTACATTTTATCCCTTTCTTCCCTCTCTCTCGCTCTCTTGTTCTTTTCTTTCTTTGCTTCTCCTCTTCCTTTTCTTCCTTCCCTTCCCCCTTTTCTTCCTTTCCTTCTCCTTCTCTTTCTTTCTTTAGAAACCATGTAGCTATACATTAGTTCTTTTCAATAAAAAGTATGTTTAGAGGATTCTTTTTTTGCTAGGGATGCTTATTGGAATTGTTTCTGGGGAATTGCCTTATCTTTATTCTATTCTTTTCGTTTTTTTGTGTGTTTTTAAGGTTTTTGCCATAGGGCACAAGTGCTCACTGATGAGACAGAGAAGGTGGGAGGGAAAGTGAGAAATCACCCCGGGGGGGCGGGGGGAAGAGTGGATGGCCACGCCACAATTCTTTCTCTCATCTTGGGATTTGGAGCATGAATGCGCATGTACCTGATCTGAGTTTCAAGCTGCTAGGTCTTGGACTCACATCACGGTAGTCACGTGGGAGTCCAGTGCCTTAACCACTACACTACCTATTGGCTCTACTTGTGAAAAATTTAAATAAAATACAGTTATCTAGGTACCACTCCAGTCTCCACCTGTCAGAATCTCCAGAAATGGAGTTCGGGCATGTACATTTCTGTAAATGCACACACACATAATTATAATTTATTGATTTTTAAACTTATTTATACCTTTCAGTACATAGGATGAAGTATTTCTTCAGCTTATGAAGGTTTTCTTTTACTATGTCATGGATTATTTTATCAGTATCCATTTTTTTTTTCATTCTGGCATACTCATGTTAAATTCAGCCCTCCGTTCTCTTCCTTCAAATCTGTATTTTCTTTCTCAGTATCGTAATCACTGTCATTTTCCTTTGTTTCAACCAGAGTACTAGTATACTAAACTGTTCTTTTTTACTTTGAGCTGATGATACTAATAGGATTATTTTGTTATTGTGAAAAGATAAAATTCCCTATGTATACCAATACTAAATTTTACCTGAGATTTGTTGTGGCATTGTGGCTACCACTTAATAATCATATATTTGACTGAGACTCATTGAAACCAGTAATATCTGAAACTTTTTCACATAAATGAGTAGAAGTGGTGTGATCTTGTCTTCTATGTTAACATCAACTGATATATAGTTGTAACTGGGGATGGTTGAGAGCGGGAATTTCAGGGAGTTAACTTTCCCAGGGATTTGCAAAATTCCTTTAGTAAGAATTCTTTCTACAGGAGGAAAGAGACCAAGCATACAGTGGACTTGTCATTCCTTGACATTGAAGGCTGTGAAAATGGGAGTATTTAGTTTACACTGCCTTCTTTATTGACCATATCGTCTTCCTTTATTGACTACCACCAATTGGTCTCTTCATTGTTTCCTTCTCCTCCAACATACATACCATTCATGACTCAGGAACTTGAGCCAGAACTGGAAAAACTGAAGACAGCAACTGGGACTTTGTTAAGACTTTGAGAACATAAACTCAAAATACTCAGAACAATAAAATTCAAAAGAAGAAAGAATGATTCATATCACTTTGTCATGAAACACATTAAAGTTTCAGAATAAGAAGTTTACGGAATATGCAATGTGGTCCTGGTGCATGTGTGTCTTAGTAGCTGTGCTTACTAGCTGCTTCCATGACCTTGGGAACCAGTGTCCAAGGCCCTCTTAGTGGGGGGAGTTGGTGCCCTTCCCATAACTATCTCAGCTTTTGCAGAGGCAGTACACTCAATACGTACTGGCAGCTTCGATGTAGACTTTACTGACCACCATCCTTTCAGCATCCTTGGCCACAGATCATAAATCAACACTCACATTTAAGCAAGAACAGATCATAATGTTAGCTGAGACACAGAAGCTATCCCTAGGAAAATGCCACTAATAAATGGGTAGGAAATTTGAAGGGATATTGAGAACTTCACATAAAGGTAGACTATGTAGTCATAGCAAGAGTGTTCCTTTTTTCATGGGCATGACCTATACACTGGGTCTTCAGGAAAGTCATAATGCATTTTTGCATAGAAAAACAGAAAAATACATCATGATTTTCCTGACAACCTGATATTTGTAATCTGCAGCTGTTAGATCCTTAAGAAGTCCAAGTCATACTTCTGTAAAGACCCCTTTTCTTGTATTTAGGATTGGATCGATCTGATACATAAAAAAGTCATATTTTCAAAACTTTCTATTTTAAGTTTTTTTTTTCCATTGATTTGGAAGTGTATCTACATTTCATTATTGGGGTTTCTCCACTTCTGTGGGCTAAATCCAGCTGTATACATATGAAGTAGGGTACAACATCTACAGTAGGTTTATGTTTTATAGTCATACAGATCTTTACCATTTCATTAACAAGCTTAGATTATGCAGAACATTAACCAAAGGACATATTCGAGATTTTATATAGCATTGTAAAGTCAGTAAAATCACATAGACCTAGATTGGCTATCAATAAAAAACAGAAAAATACATCATGATTTTCCTGACAACCTGATATTTGTAATCTGCAGCTGTTAGATCCTTAAGAAGTCCAAGTCATACTTCTGTAAAGACCCCTTTTCTTGTATTTAGGATTGGATCGATCTGATACATAAAAAAGTCATATTTTCAAAACTTTCTATTTTAAGTTTTTTTTTTCCATTGATTTGGAAGTGTATCTACATTTCATTATTGGGGTTTCTCCACTTCTGTGGGCTAAATCCAGCTGTATACATATGAAGTAGGGTACAACATCTACAGTAGGTTTATGTTTTATAGTCATACAGATCTTTACCATTTCATTAACAAGCTTAGATTATGCAGAACATTAACCAAAGGACATATTCGAGATTTTATATAGCATTGTAAAGTCAGTAAAATCACATAGACCTAGATTGGCTATCAATATCATCAAAACCCACAGTAAGCTTTTAGAAATAAAGAAAGTAATAGATTGTTATAAGTGGAAACTTACTAGCAGTAGTTAATGTATACAATTATTTAATCATTGACCTTTTTGCTTTTCTTTTATTTGAAGGAATCTGTGTATTGTATCTTTTATAAACTGTATTTTAAAATGGAATGAGGACATTAAAGGCCAAAAAAAAATACAAGAGCATATGAAATTCATGAGAGTCTCTTTTTAGAAAAATAATCATCAATAATTGATATGTCAGTTTTCCAGAAACAAACACAATGCTAACCCCAGCTTTCCAAAACGACCCACTATTTCCGAAGTTCAGACTTCAGAGCCTAACTCTGCTTATGCCAAAGAAAGAAAGAAATGTTCCAGGAAGCCTGGGGACTGGTAGTCCATCAAGGTTTCTTCTGGTTTTGATGAAAATTAGTGTGATATGATGCACAGATGAAAGAGCAAATGGTTTCTTTTTTTTAAAAAAACCTGATGAAAGCAGTGAATTCTGAAATTATGCACAGCAGGTACAGATGGAAGATATTGCACAGATTTCAAAAGATATCTCACATAGTTTTTATGCTGAAACATTTGTTTTATCCTTTCACCTCACAGCCTTTTTATAAGGAGAAAAAGAGCAAAAAAATGAGCACATTCATCTAAATAGGAAGACCTTCTTAAATGGAGAGCTAAATGATGTAGAGACCATCATGGATCATGCGGCTGACTCTTCGTTCACCCATTCAGTAAAAAAAAATGTACTAAGTCCCTACTATGTGCTAGGCCTTGTGCCACAGCAGGTTTCGAATGTTTCAGTTGACTGGAACAGAATTACATAATAAGAATTATTTATTTATTTATTGATTGATTTAATTTTAATTTGACAAGAAAGGGACAGAGAGAAAGTGAGAAAGCAAGTCTCCCAGGTTCGGGACTAGAACTGCGGTTGGCTATGTGGAAGTCCAATGTCCTTATTCACCACATCACTTGATAGCCCCAATTGGAATCATCCAAAACAATATCAGAAAGCAGGCACAATTTCTGTGGTTCTACCCTTCTGTCTCTTGACACTTTGCCTCTTCTACTCTCAGACCCACTTACTGACTCCACCTGCCAGCACGTTGCTCCTATAGCTTGCACTTTCATGTAACTATCAGCTTACAGAGACTTAAGTCTTCTGAATGTAATGCCAACATCAAGCAACAAGACAATGTGTGTGTGTCGGTGCGTGTGTTTGTAGAAATGTATTTTGGAGAGTTCTATTTAGATGCCTGTAAATCACACTATATCGGCTTCATCTTCTTCTCCCACAAAATCAAATTTGGGCACTTTTCCTTAAACTACCAGAGGGCAGAAATCACTTGTATTTTTTGGTCCATAGAAGATTATCGAAGAATCTTTTCTCGCATGAGTTATACAATTTATTTATTCATTACTGCAATATTTGAGGCCTTTACTACATGGAGTTCTAGGGTACAAGATAAGTTCGAGGATACGAGAATAAACAAACAAGATCAAAGAAAAATCTCTGCCCTCATAGAGTCTACGTTCAAGAAATTGTAAGATGACAATAAGAAGAAACATCATAAAAAATTAAATTGTACAGCATATAAAAATAAAATAATTTTGAAGAGGAAAAAAATAGAGCAGTACGAGGGAATTTGGGAGTGTTGAAGGGTGGGAAAATTGCAATTTTAGGTAGAATAGTCAAGGTAGACCTTAATGAATCGGTGATGTTTGAACAAATACTTGCAGGAGAAGAAATGAGCTACTTGGCTATTTGGAGAAGAGTGTTCTAGCAGGGCTAGTCTGCAATGACGTTGTGGTGGAGAACATATGGTACGCTCCAAAGTTTAGCTGGAGTAAAGTAAGTAAAGGAAGCAGAAGGAGGTGATGAGGTTAGAGGGACCATCTTGTGCAGAGGCGTGTCAACATTGTAAAAACTTTGGCTTTTACTCTATTTAGAAGGGAGAGTCGCTGCAGAGTTTTGAGCAGAGGAAGGACATGGTCTGATGTTATTTTAAGGAATCCCTCCAGCTTCTCTATGGTATATGGAGAGGGCAAGAGTGAACCAGAAACCTGTGGGTTGTCAAATTTGGTAAATGAGGAATAAGCAGTTTTCTTTGTTTTATTCACTTTAAATGAATAATTCTGATTCCCTTCAATAGAATTTTTCCATCTCAGATAGCCTCCACAGGCAGAAAATTCTTACTTATTTATAAATAATTGCACCTGGCATAAAATTGATGTACTCTGTGCCTGAGGCCAGTGGGAGCATCCATCTGAAGAGAAAGGATGAGCAGGAAAGGACGATTTAGGCTGTAGCTATTCACTGCAATGGGCTCCATAGTCTTTCCTCTTTAGAAGGACTAGGGAGGGTCAACTGGTGGTTAAGAAGCTAGATCCTGCATGGCCTACTTCCACTCCAATCCCAGACCCTGCAGCTTGAGATACACTGGATGTGTTGTTTGTATTCCCAAAAGTCCCAAAAGGGAGAAGTGGAGGAAAAGGTATTGTGGGGAGTGGTGGGTGTGTCCATCTTCCATGGCGGGGGAGTGGTCGCTACTTTCTCATATTCCCTCCTTTCTCTGTGTGTCTTGCTCTGGCATGGCAAGTGTACATGCCCTCTAGCAAAAAAAAAAAAAAAAAAAAAAAAAAAAGGATTATTAGGAAATCTCTAACAACAACAATGCAATAATAATAATAATAATAGTTTTTGGGCCCCAAAGAAAACTAGTTAGACCGGAAACCTGTGGCTGAAGTTTAACCACTAGATATTTTAGACACTCACTCCCTAAGTGAATTGAATGTGTGGCCAGGGGATGTGAGTTAATAGCTACGTATTGCAGGTTCTAGAAGTCTATTTTCTGTGTATGATTTCTGAGGCTATTCCAGAGTTCCTATTTATCTTCAACCAGATGAGAAAGAAAAACAAACAGCATATCCAGGACTAGTGCCGTTTAAGCAAATGGCAGCAGTTACAAACTTTCCTTTGTTCAAATTTCACTGGTGAGAGATGAATGTTTTGTCCATGCCCAGTGACAAAGGAGGCTGGGGATGAGAGCTGAGCTGGTCCTCCGTGTGGAGACGGCGGCACCGGGAAGGTGCAGCCACCCCAGAGTGCCATATTTTCTCAATAGCCTTTGAAGAGGACTGGGGGTAAGTCAGATTTTTTGGGCACCTGTAATCCAGCCAGTTATAGGGGAAAACTGAAGTCCAAAACATCTGAAAGGCTGAAGAACTTGAATTATGGAACAGTTTTCTTTTTTGGTCCACTTGGTGTCAAAGTAACATTGGAAGGGAGCTGAGTAGACCGTAAACATAAGGATAACAATGTTAGAATTACCTTGATGGTTTATTTATACTTTAAGATGGAAAACAAAAAACTGGGGTATGAGAAGGATTGGGAGTAGGGGTTGTTCCAAGCTCTTCTCCTGCAAGAGTGATAACCTTGGCTTGGTAAATATTTAACCTGGTCAGGTACCACTCTCCTCTAATAGAGAACCACCATCATGGATTATCTTAAATGAAGTGGGCTAGACATAGAACCTTAGGGTGTGAGTCTGTTCTCTGAATCCTCTTCTACAAGCAGTAGTAATTGTTATGCAAGAAGGCTAGAGATGTCATACGTGATCACAGGGTTCCCTGGCAAGAGACGTGAATGCTGGCACAGGGAAATGCCATCCTGGAGGAATACTGGTACTTCCTGTGTCATCCTACACACATCAAGCACACTGAAAAAGTGAGTGAGGATTAATCAGAGAAATAGGGAAATACATGTGCATTCTGGAGATGGTTAATTTATGAAAGAGGGATCTGAAAAAAGTCTGCTCATATCACTCAAGGAATTATACAATTAGGAGCAAACAGATCCTGCAATCCTGCATCTACAGGTACTTCTTTATTATATTTTAAATTTACTTTGTAAAGTTTTGCCATAGAGTGTGCCTGCTCACTGGGGAGTGAGGAGAAGAGAAAGCACCCATGGGGTGCTGGCCAGGATACTAGCCCTTCCCCTCAGTCTCTTCTTGGGAATTTGGCTGGGCTGCATGATTTTTAAGCCACCAGGTCCAGGACTTGAACAATGTAGTTGGCCATGTGGATTGAGCTGCCCCAACTGCCATGCCACTAGCTAGTCCCGACCTGTTTGTTTCTTCTTCTTCTTCTCCTTCTCCTCCTTCTTCGCTTCTTCTTCTTTTTTTATTTTTAGAGAGATTTTTGCTACAGGGCATGTGTGTCCACCAGAGAGACACACAGAGAGAGAGAGAGACAGAAAGTGAGATCACCCCTCAGAGGATGGTCACACTGCAATCTCTTTTCCTCCATTCTCCTCTTGGATTTTGGGCAGGCATACACACACGCCTGGTGTGAGTTTTGAGCCAACAGGTCTCGTATTTGTGGGAGTCCAGTGACATAGCCATTATGCTATGTGATAATCCCCCCAACTTGCTTCTTTAGAACCAATATTTTATTTAATTACTTTTAATTAATTTAATTACTTTTCCTAAGGTCACATGGATTCATGGCTAAGACTGGAAACTTTTTTTTTTAAGTATTTTTTTTATTTCTCCTGTGAGTGAGAGAGACAAAGAGTACTCCCAATGGGGTCCTGTTGCCACATCCTGCCTCCAGTTTGGGCAAGCTTGGGTCCTGGAAACCCATGTGGGTCCGCCTCACAGAGCAACCTGTTTTACCACTGAGCCATTGTCTGGCCCCCAGACTTTAGCTTTTAATCTTGTCTGATTAGCTTTGTTTTATTACCTAAGTTTCCTTGGGTCTCCAAAGTCTCTTTACAAATAGATATTAAGTCGCATGACTGTAAGGACTCTGAACATCGCTGCTCATAAGTCTTTCTGTTTAATGTGCTCAAAAAATGTTTATTATACATGCATACAAATAAAATATAGGAAGGCATTCTAGTCATCGACATGCCAACCAGAATACGTCCTTTTAAAACTCGCAATTCTTAAAAAATAGCATATCAAATTGTGGGAACTTTGAGAACCATTTCCCCAGAGGTGGTCAAGTTCTCTCTCTTGGGGTCATTGCTTCAGCAAATATTTTCCCATTGATTCAGACTCCTTTAATAGTGACTTCTCTTCTCTGCAACTGGGTGAAAAATCTGCTTGATTAGAACTTAATGGGTACAGTTTTCTTAATGGAACCGTGTATAACATCTGCTGCCATTTATTTTTCTTATTAGATTGTAACAGGTGAGACAAGCTGGCAGCTTAGTGATAGTATTTCTGTTAAGAGCAGGCAATCCCTAGCCTAAATTCCAAACTACATGGGGAGTAGAAAAGCTAGGTTGAGTTTTAGGATCTCCAGTGGTTATTATGGTAGCCCATGACACTGGTCATCTCAAGGAATGGCGAAATTATAGTTATCGTATTTTGAAATACTTCCTGGAATTTGAGATATAGACTTTTATGGGGAGCTGTTCGAGTCTCACATGGATTAAGAGTGTATTATCAAGGAAGACTAGGTGGTGGTGGGGGGTAGAGGGTGTTCATCTATTGTTTTTAATTAATATATCTTTAATGTATAGAAGGAATTGTGTGTAGACAGCAGATTCTCAGTGAATATCAACTGACTTAATCTCAAATCATACGTGGATCACTTCTGCTTTGGTAGAAAGGTCTTAAAAGGTGGGAGTGAAAGGGGCATTGAGGTTATTTGTAGCTTTGCTTGCAATAAAAAATTTGAACATTCATGGCCATACTCTCTGAAATCAGGGATTGCCTTTGACACTCAGCCTCCCCTAGTCCCAGTGACTCCTGTTCATCTTTCTAGGTCCAGAAAAGAACTCACATTTCTCCTGATGCCAATCATTCATCAGAATGTGATCCTTGCCTCTTCAAAACTAGTTCTTACAGGAACTGTGGAGAATGTAGACTTAACACCTCTTATTCTTGCTTCATTTTCTATCTTTAGCCTCATCACCCTTGCTTGACACAGTGTCTATACTAATTAAACTTGTTTCATCATTTCTGGAGGAAGAACATACATGGAATAAAAGAATGGGAATACCAGTGTTTTTAAAGCTTAATATTGATTCCAAGCAAAAAGGCAAACAAACCTATCCTGTACAAGAAATTTCTCAGAGAAAAGGTACTGAAATTTCAAGAAGAAAATGTTAGAAGAGAAAGGAAGATTTTGTATCCTGTATCATATTGTTCTGATTAAGAAAGCCAATGTGGGGAAGAGAGGAAGAAAGAGGGGAACACTGGACAAAGGAAGAAAAGAAAAGGCTGAGGAAGAGTGAGAGAGGGCAAAGGAGAAAGAGAGGCAGAGGGTAAAGTTACTGTGATATTTCTAGAATAAGCAGGGCTGCTTTGATCATACAAGAATTTTATAATATTTTGTCATCTAAGTCCTAAAGAGGTATATGAATTTTATTAAGGGGAGGTGATACATGTTTAAAAGGACAAACAACGTCCTTCCCTGTAACAGGAAAGGATTTCAGTAATTGTATCTTTTAGTCTTTTTTTTTTTTTTGGAGAGATTTTCACTGTAGGGCACGTGCGCTCGCCAGACAGACAGAGAGAGACATAGAGACAGAAAGCGAGAAATCACCCCCCAGGGTGATTTCTCGGGATCTTGGGCACGCACGCACACGCACCCGGCGTGAGTTTTAAGCCACCGGGTCCGGGACATGAACCGCGGTCGACTACGTGGGAGTCCAGCGACATAGCCATTACGCTAACTGCTGGTCCCTCTTTTAGTCTTTTTGAAGATAAAAATCAAGTCATTTTTTACCCACAAACCTACTGGGTCATAAATGAATTTAAAAATACTCCTTAGCTTTTTATTTATATCAAAATTCGTGAGACTGGAGTACGGCTATATGAAATTTTGAAGATGCAAAAGTAAAATATTAAACAGCTCTTACCAAGGGAGCCCTTTCTCACTGACCAAGTTCCTCTTCAGCCACCATATATACGTACCAGGAGCAGAAGGTATTCAAGCAGAGAGCTATTAGTCATATTTAGAAGTCCAGACTTTTCAGTTATCTGTCAATGATTTTCACGTAAAGCCAATTTTCTATAAAATTTTAATATGATTTCAGAGATCGCAACTTTATATCAAAAAATAAAGTACTGTATAAAAAAACATAGAGTATCTGAGAGGAGTGAGTCCTGTGCATTTTAGAATAGTGTTCATTCCTAAGTGATGTTAGGCTGGATCCCTGATGGAAGTATGGACACTTGACGCCTGTACATTCTCCACTGCCAATTTAAATACATCTCTTATTAATATGAAAACACTCCTGGTATTCTGTTATTTAAAGTATAATAAATACATCATTAAGCTTTGTATGTATCTGTAGTAATGACTTATAATCTTTTATTTGCCTTTCCTTTTCATCTATAAATGTTTATGTATGAACTCTTAACTCATATATATATGTGTGTGTGTGTGTGTGTGTGTGTGTGTGTGTGTGTATACACACACACATATTTATATG
>NW_006209381.1:1777989-1782674 GCF_000334495.1 Tupaia belangeri chinensis
TTTTTTTTAGACGAGTTTTACGTATGTTGCAATCCTCTTGTCTTAGCCTCCAGAGTGACTGGAACTACAGATCTTGCCCCAGGCTTTTAAGGTGGCATGGGAATTGAACCTAGGCCTGCCTCCATGTGACCTCAACCTGCTGAGTAGCAGGAGCAACCAGTGCATGCTACCACAATGGAGCTGACAACATAACCATTTTTAAAAATTAAACACAAGTACTCATATTTAATCTACTCTATATTTATGCATCATAAACAAGCTAAAAATGATAAAAGAGAACTTCTATTTATTTCTATATTTTTCTAAGAGAATGGATTTGCACAGAGACAGAGTTGCATGTACTTTGCTTTGGAAACCATTGATCAAGACCATCCTCTTCATAGTAGTAGATGTATTAATACATAGGCAATAGATACATGTCAGTAACTATTGGGAAAAGGGAGCTCTTAACAATATCAACGATGACCATGCTAAGCGTTTCAGTGGGGAATGTTGGCAGGAGTAGGTCTGGACAAATGGAGACGTCACAGTGGTGTAGTCATCAACATTTCAGTTGTCTAAGAAGTACTATCAAGTGATCACCTGTCCATGGGGCGTGTGTATATTTTCATAATTGAGGAATGAACAAAAAGCTATTATGTAATAACTTTTTAAAGGTCACCGATGAGAAAGTTTAGTTCAAAAAGTGGTGCGAGGGGCCAGCAGGTGGCGTGGTGGTTAAGGCACAGGACTTCCACACGGCCAACCACAGTTTGAGTCCCAGACCTGGAAGCTTGCTTTCTCAATTTCCCTCTCTCTCTGTCTCTCTGTTCAATTAAAAGAATAATGATGATTATGATGACTAAAATGAAATAGAGTATTTAAAAAAAAGTGATGCAGTTCTTATGGAAAAGACAGATTCTCTTCTAATGACAACAACAACAAAATACTGTGGTTCAGCTTGCCAGCCTCATTCTGCCTTTGTGCTTTTGCAGGGTTTCACGCGGTATCATAACACC
Source organism: Tupaia belangeri chinensis (assembly GCF_000334495.1). Classification (NCBI taxonomy): domain Eukaryota; kingdom Metazoa; phylum Chordata; class Mammalia; order Scandentia; family Tupaiidae; genus Tupaia; species Tupaia belangeri. The sequence goes on from NW_006209381.1 coordinate 1,778,988, forward strand.
GTAATTTAAATACAGCCTTAGCTGAGAATTTCCTCATTTATTTTTCAAAAGTAATGCTGTAAAAACACTTCTAGAAACATTATAAATCACATATTACTGTACTGAGATACTAAACTAAATCCAGAGGCATTTTTTGCTTTTCAAGTAAATATGAATTCTGTCTTGTTTAATATGTACCCAGAATTAGCACTATAAGTTATGTTTGCTTTTGTCACTAAACACACACACACACACACACACACATTTATATGCACAAACACACATTTCAATATGGGTATTATATTAAAAATTGACTGTAACTAAATACTTAGGCACTTTAAAAGGAAGTTTTTAAAAACCGAATGAATCATACACATTTCTTTTAATTTATTAAAAGTCATACTATCAATACAGAGTCAAATGGAAAGCAACATTGTGTACACCACCGGAAAGACAAAATAAATGTATTTTTAAATAAAATGGGATACTTTTGGTTCCTAAGATTAAAAACAAGTAAATTCTCCATGACTGACAAATAGCCATAAAAATTCTCATTTGGAAGTTGAGGTTCAACGGCAGACGTAAGTGACTATTTGGATACCCTCACATTTAATTATCTTCAAGGGTAGCACATTATTGCTCCCGAGAAGAGAGTTCTGAAACGGGTCAATCCCCAGCAGGCACCTGGGCATTATGGGGGTACCAGAGTGCTGCTCCATCACTGAAAAATACCCTAGGCATATCTGAACACCAGGGGAGATAGATTTTTTTTTAATGTGACTTTAAAAAAATTCCTCTTCTTAAGCTCCCTGATCCTCCTATATCATCATCCCAATGACATGACCAGTTGTCATTTTACTTTCTGTCGACGTAACCTCATGCACAGCCAGGAAATAATGATTTAGGACTTGAAATTCAAAACATAATGGTGTTCTTTTTTTTTCTTCCTCATTCCTCATTTTACTCGACACCCCTGCAGAGTTGATGCAAGCACTGAGCTCCCTTTGAAGTCAGCTTGCATCATCTTTGATGGAGTCTAAAGCAATAGGAGATACTGACTGCAGTTTTGAGCATCTCAATTCTCATCTCAGATGATGGCAATACATTTGTCATTAAATACGTGGCGTGAGTAAATCCTTGGAAGAATTGCCAAGCAGTTCAAATTGGCAGGTAGAGGAGACATGCAGGATGCCTACTATAAAAGAATAGGAAAAGAAACCATCAACCTGTTTTTAAAGCAAATTATCCATAGTCCGCTTAGGTTCTTGTTATCTGGGAGTGAACTGGGAGCTCATCCTTGCCACATGGTTCACCTTACCTACTACTTTTGATGCTTCGTGACACAGTATGTAAAAGAGATCGAGTTCTATGTCGAAAACATGTAAGAACTTCAGCAATGACAGTGTTCTCTGTTGATGGACAGGCAAAATAAATCAGTATCTGTGGATGAACGCTGGTGAGACTGACTTTTTGGGATACTTTGCTCTTAGCCATAATCATACGCCATTGAGTGAAGAGGAGAATAAATTGGAGATAAAAGAAAAGTAAAGCATTTGATTGTCAAATTCTGTCTGCATTTGAAATAGGTATGACTAATGACAACCAATCTCCGGACCTTATTTTCTATTAGGCACATGGGGAAATTGTACTTCTTTGCCCCCTTGATGTTGGGTTTTAACCATGTGACCTCTTTGCCCCATGAAACATGAGTGGAGGGCCGTGCCAAGCATTTAATTACTAGAACTCTCTTCCTGTTCTTCTTCTACAAAGATGATCCTAGAAGCTTGTATAGGTCAAGATGAAAGCAAGCTGGGGTGCAGAGTGGACATGTGGAGTCCAGCTGCTGTGATGAGTGACTGAGGAGACGGCGGGGAACTTCTCTGATGAAAAGTTTAATTTTGGAAACTGATCCTGTGGCCTAGTGGTTAAGGGAGCTGGATCCCACATGACCAACTGGGATCCAGCCCTGGTGGCTTAGAAAACATGCTGGGTTCATGTGCATGCCTGTCCCAAATCCCAACAGAACAGATATGTGGAAGAGAAGGGATTGAGCCACAACCATGCTCCTTTACGGATGTTTTCTCCATCTTTATATCTCTTCATCTCTCTCTCTGGCAAGTACACACATTCTACAGCAATTAAAACATTTTAATTTCTGTTGTGTTAAATCCATCAATATTTTCGTATAACTCATTACCATAGCATAACCTAGCTATGGACAGGTCCAGTGTATATGTGTATAAAGAAAACGATATAACTGTGTAGTAAGTGTCTCTGAGCCCAAAGCACTCACATTCTACCTTTATTAAGATAGTTATGTTAATTCCTATTACCCTACACTTTTCTGAAATTAAACTTTTTTTTTGGAGAGATTTTTGCTATAGGGTGTGTGCACTTACTGGAGAGAGAGAGAGAGAGAGAGAGGCAGGGAGCAAGAAATCACCTTCTCGGGGGAATGACCATGCCAATCCCTTCTCCTCCATTCTCTTTTCAGGATCTTGGGCATACACACACATGCGCCTGGCGTGAGTTTAAGCCACCAGGTCGGGGACTCAAACCATGGTCTATTACAAGAGAGTCCAGTGACATAAGCATTATGCCATCTGTTGGTCCCTGAAATTAGTCTTTAAATCATATATTTTTGAAACTATTTAAGATACATTTTGATAGTTGGGGGAGAAGAATGTCAAAGAAGACAGCCTAGCGGATACCAACTTAATAGGAGTTTTAAAGAGTTCTTTTTAAAGTTTCTTTCTTTCTTCCATTAGGGAGAGAGGCAGTGAGAGAAAGAAAGAAAGACAGCCTGCCAAGCAGGGTCTTGATTATGGGATCCACACCCAGCCTCAGCTAGCATCAGATCGTGGGCACTAGCACACCCAACACACTCAGGGAGGTCTCTGGATGTGAACCCAGAACCTTCCCATGTGGCTCTATACATCTACAAAAGAGCATAGGTTATTTCAGAGAATGTGTAGTTGAAGTGGATGACTGGACCATCGGTTATAAGAAGGCCTGGAGTAAAGAGGAGAATTGTGGCAGAAATGCTAGTGGATCATTCTTTCCTGTGTTTCCTGACATCTATATATCACACACACACACACACACACAATTATATTCCATTAAGTTCTATAACATTTTCATTAAAAATACAACCTGAATCCTAAGAGGGGCATACCGGCTACCAGAAACGTAAGATTCTCTGAGGGTTTAGCAAACTATATGCTAAATAGCAGACAGACATGTTAGTTTCCTTTGAATCAGTAACTTAAATCTACCCCCTTATTTTTTCCATCTAATTTTCAGTAGGTCACTCTCAAGTCAAAATTTAATTTTATGTGGCTGAAGTGGAAGAGCCAAAATGAAATTGCATGCTGTAGGGGGAAAAAATTTAACCTACTTTTAATAGCCCCTTTGAAAGATACTTTGAAGACATGACTTACTCTCATAGTATGTTGACTATCTGAAGAATGAATTATTATATCCTTGTCAAATTTTAAGTATCATGCTGTTAAAAATATTAGTCACACAGGGGGCTGTTTGACAGTAATGTCATAGGAAAGCTCTGGTCTGTATGAATAGGCAGGGTCTGCCACTTAATATCATGGATCCATGGAGCTGTGTCTTCCAACGGGCAACCACTGAGGAGTGGGGGTGGGAACGCTTCGGGTTTCCTGGGAACATTAGCTGGGCTCAGCCAAGGCTGGGGGG
>NW_006209381.1:1782684-1787216 GCF_000334495.1 Tupaia belangeri chinensis
CACGCAGGGGGTGGGGGGGTGGGGACACTGTGCCTTTCTCCTGCCATCCTCTCCCGGCAGAGCTTTAGAGGAGTCTAAAAGGAATGAAAAAGCTATCATTTCAAGTGAGGAAGAAGGGTTTTTTTTTTTTTTTAATACATCCAAGAAATGTGAGTTGAGATCTAGAATAGAGGTTGTAAAGAAAATGATCCAAAGAATTTCTTTTAAAAGCCAGGGATCTTTTTTTTTTTTTTTTTTTTTTTTGAAACCTAAAAAATAAGATTAGAAACTGGCTTGGATGAGCCCAACTGTGATTAAAAAAATAAACCTTTTATAGTTAAGTCAAGATGTTTGCCTCCTTTTTTGTTCTTTGACTTTTCCTTGCAGGGAACAGGGCAATCTTTACCTAATCAGAGCGAAGCAGGAATCACTGAGGCAGCAGCGGCTTCGTGTAGGTGAAGGTCAGGCCAATTTTCACCCAAGTAATGCTGTTTTATCACCCATCGAAAAGATGGGGGCCTTTCTTTTCTTGATCCTTTTGTGCTTTCTCCCATTACTTTAACAGATCTGAACAAACTGGGGATTCTTCATCCAAAAGTTCCACTTAGCTGCATGTATTTAAAATCCCTCAAATTTCATTTCTCCGTGTTATAGCCACGTAAGGGGGATATAAAACCCACATGTTTAGAAAAGAAGGCAGAGGTATCTCCACACAGAATTAACGCGAACACAGTCACTGTTTTCACTGAGATTGGCCATTTATTTAGTGCTCTGTTTCTTGACAGCCCCATTAATCCAATCATGCTTTAGTTTCAGGAGTTTCTGTCCTCTCTGTGTGTCGACGAACCATGAATGCTGTTGCTGAAACACTGAGGTACAAATTGGATGGTGTTCTCCTTGCAGCTGGGATAAGGGTCAAGCGGAGAAGCCGAGCTGCAATACTCCAGGTTGGTCTCCTACCAGGTCAGTTTGCTCTCATGAGTAGTCAGTGTTTTCAAAATGGGTATAGCAATTTGAGAAAATAGGAAAATGTTGTCTAATAAGGATGAAGTTAAAAATTAGCTAAATAATTCTTTAAGATTTTTTTTTCTTGGGAACCAGCAGTTAGCGTAATGGCTATGTCGCTGGACTCCCACGTAGTCGACTGCGGTTCGTGTCCCGGACCCGGTGGCTTAAAACTCACGCCAGGCGTGTGTGCGTGTGTGCCCAAGATCCCGAGAGGAGAATGGAGGAGAAGGGATTGCGGCGTGACCATCCCCCCTGGGGGGTGATTTCTCGCTTTCTGTCTCTATGTCTCTCTCTGTCTGTCTGGCGAGCGCACGCGCCCTACAGTGAAAATCTCTAAAAAAAAAAAAAAAAAAAAGATTTTTTTTTCTTTTTCTTTCTTTCTTTTTTTTCTTTCTTTTCTTTTCTTTTTTTTTTTTTTTGTTATAGGACCCTCGTGCTCACCAGAGAGAAATAGAGAGAGGGAAAGTAAGAAGTCACCCCCTCCATACCACAATCCCTTCTCCATGCTCCTCTCAGGATTTTGAGCATGCACACACACCTGCCTGGCATGTTTTTCAGGCCACTAGGTCTGGGACTCAGACAGCAGAGTTGACCATGTGAGATACAGTACCTTCACCACCATGCCTCCTGCTGGTCCTGGTTTAATAATGTCTTTTTTTTTTTTTTTTTTTTTTTTTTTGGGGGGTTTTTCCCATAGGGGGCTGTGCCTTAGAGAGAAATCCCCCCAGGGGGAATGGCCACACTGCAATCCCTTCTCCTCCATTCTCCTCTTGGGACATTGGGCATGCACACACACGCGCCCAGCGTGAGTTTAAGCCACCGGGTCCGGGACGCGAACCACGGGCGACTATGTGGGAGTCCAGCCACATAGCCATTACACTAACTGCTAGTCCCCTGGTTTAATAATGTCTAAAAATCATTTTATTTCTCTCTCTCATGCATGCACTCTCTTTTGTGCATGCATGTGCTCTAAAATGAAAAAAAAAAAAAAAAAGCACTGCTTCTTAGTCCTTACAGCTTGGACTCACCCTTCCCATACCTGAGTAACTCTAAATTATTCATATTTGCTTATATTTGTCCTCTCCTTTTTTTTTAAGGTTTATTTTATGTAGTTATCATGTGTGTATGTGTGTGTGTGAGAGACAGAGAGACAGAGAAAGAAACAGAGACACTCCTGATGGGATATCACTTTCTACAATTCTCCCCTCACCCTCAGTCAGCCAGGATTACAAGTGTCCCCCAAGGACTCTGGAATGTTCAGGCAGTCTGGGATCTGAACTTAAGCCTCCATGAGGCTTCAGCCTTACACAGCGGGCACTCGTTGGGAGGAGAGAGACAGACAGACAGACAAATCCAGTGAGAGGGAAAGTGAGAAATCACCCCCTCCCCTAGGGGAGATGGCCACACCACAACCCTTTCTCTTCCATTCTCCTTCCAGGATCTTGGGCACACACATGCACGCTCTTGGTGTGATTTTTCAAGCCACTAGGTCTGAGACTTGGACCGCAGTTGATCATGCGGAAGTCCAGTGACATAACTGCTACCCCACCTGCTGGTCCTTTCTCATGTCTTCACTTGCCAATTTCTTCTGTCCCTTATTTTCTTCTCTTCACTTTCCAAAGCCCAGGTTGGAGAATGGTAGCTTCCAGATTGAGAGTCCACTGCATACTTTCCCTTTGTAAAAGTAGTGTGAATGAAAAAAACAAAAAAAGGATCAATTTAGGAAAAATTATCAATTGAGGGAGAGAGACAGAGTCAGAGAGAGAGCACCCCAATCTGGCACTAGATGCCGTGACCCACCGCCCCCTCCTGCCAGCCTCAAGTCATACGTATGCGCCTAGTGTGCCAGGGAGGTCTCTGGATATGAACCCAGGACCTTCCCATTTCAGCCAGCCTTGCAATATGCTGTGCTTTGCTACTGCGTCATGATTTGGACCCTAAAGTACCCTTGAATTTTTAGAGTTAAAGATTGCATAGTTTTGTGGACGTATTGAAAATTACTTCTGATATATTGTAATGAATGTCCTTGTACTAGTGAGTTCTCCAAAGATGAGTGGATTAGGGACTCAATGACTTTTAGAAATTTCTGAAAACAGGTACCGGCAGGTAGCATGATGACTAGAGTGTTGGACTTCCACATGACTGACTGTGGTTCAAGTCCTGAATCTGGTGGCTTGCTGTCCCACTTCCCCTCTTTCTGGTCAAATTAAAAAACAAACAAGCAAAAAAACAAAAACAAAAACAAAACACACAAAAAAACAAATATAAAAAGTTAAAATAATTAATTAAAAAACTTCCTGAAAATATCCCCAAACTTGACTCAGTTTCTGTTACTCTGATAAGGAAGAGAAGATGATGTAAGTACAATTTTTATGATTGCTATTCTTTGAACTTACGGTAAAAAATGTAAAAGCCTACCCTCACTCCTCATTTGACTTTTCATCTCTAGTGGTAAATGCACAGTATTCCTTTTTTTTTTAGAGAGAGAGTTTTGCTACAAAGTGTGTGTGCTTGCCAGAGAGACAGAGAGACAGATAGAAAGCAAGAAGTCACCCCCCTGCAGGGGGATGTCCACACCACAATCCCTCTCCCTCCAGTCTCCTCTTGGGATTTTAGGTATGCATGCACATGTGCCTGGCATGAGTTTGAATTCTTCGGGTCCGGGACTTGAACTATGAATGGTCATATGGGAGTGCACCGACATAGCCCTTGTGCCATCTGCTGTTCCCAATACACAGTATTCTAACACATGAGGAAGAAGTGGAGGTGAAGGTGGGGAGCACATAACTATAGAGTGGACAGAGACGCTACCGCCCTGGCTGCAGAGTTTGCATAGTCTCTCAACTCGGTCTGTGAGGTCTGCCACACAGAATCCCTTCGCAATCTGCCTCCTGTTCACTGGCCTCGTCAGCTCTCACCTGGGCCTGTCCACTGAGCACTGCCATCTGCCAAAGTTCCATCTTCTCCCCTCACAATTTCTGAAACCCCAAATAGACCAAAATCACAACTAATATCCTTAAACTCAGCGTTGGCTATTTCGTGTTTACTGACTTAAGAGTCTGAGTAAGAAGAACGGTATTTCCTTTCTGTTGTCCACGGCTGTGTGAATGGTTTATCCTTTACTCATTTTCCATGGTTTAGTCCCTTTCATGGTTTAGACGCTGCCTGTTCCCCAGAAATGAAAGAGGGGGGGGGGGCGCTAGGATTGGGTGGAGAAGGGGCCAAAGAATACCACAAATGAAAATAATAAAGGAGTGGAGAAGGTGGTTTAGCCAATAAAGAAACAAATTCCTTGGGACCAGCAGTTAGCGTAATGGCTATGTCATTGGACTCCCATGTAGCCGACCGTGGTTCGAATCCTGGACCCGTTGGCTTAAAACTTACGCTGGGCGTGTATGCGTGCGTGCCCAAGATCCGGAGAGGAGAATGGAGGAGAAGGGATTGTGGCGTGGCCATCCCCACTGGGGGGGTGATTTCTTGCTTTCTATCTCTGTCTTTCTGACGAGCACACACACCCTATAGCAAAATCCTCTCCAAAAAAAAAA
>NW_006209381.1:1787247-1817257 GCF_000334495.1 Tupaia belangeri chinensis
CCCCGCCAAAAAAAAAAAAAAGAAAAAAGAAAAGAAATAAACTCCTTTGAAGCTCATATCTAGCTATTTTTTAAAGAGGTTGATTAGTTGTTATTTTGCTATTATCGAATTATATTGTAAAGTCAACATTTACAATTAATTCAGGAAAAAATGCTTTCATTTGCATCAGGGATACATTGACTCTAGTGGTATCAAACAGACACAGACAAAAGACCAAGTATGTATTTTTTTAAAAAAATTACTACATGTTTTCTCCTGGTCCTATTTCTTGCTATTTTTGTACCATACTTTTTTTTAATTAAAGAACTGATCTTACATATATTTTAAGTCTGATTTACTTACCTACATTTTTAAACATTTAATGGAGCTTTTCACAATTTCTGATTAAGAGCAAAATTTGAAAACATCTAGCTATTTTAAGCAGAGGATCCACAATCATATGCAATTATAAACACTTCACATTTTCATCTAAAAGATCCAGAATTATTTGGTGGTGTTTTTTAAAATTTATTTTATTTACTATTATTATTATTATTATTATTTTAATTTGCTACAGGGTGTATGAGCTCACCAGAGAGAGACAGAAAGAGAGCAAGAGAGAAAGCAAGAAAGCACGTTACCAGGTCCGGGACTTGAACCACAGTCATCCATGTGGGAGTCTAGCACCTTAACCACCGTGCCACCTGCTGGCCTCATTTTTATTAGCAAGTCAGTTTATATTATTTTCTATCTTGAAAGAGAAAGGCTTTAACATATAGCCAATTTTTCTTTTATTTTGGAATATATTTTCTACCACTCTTTTCAAAACAGCAAACTTTTACTCTGTCTTGTTTCCTGTTCTGCAGGAGCTGTGAGGGGAGGGGAGAGGAGATGCAAGGATGGGTTATGCAGAGAACCCCAGCAAAGACAGGGTGGAAGAGATGGCTATAGAGGTTGGAGAGACGATGCAGGGCCGGACCATGGGGACCCCTGGATGGTTGGGGAACTGCTGCTAATGAGCAGAGAGCATCCATCCTAGGGAAGGAGGGCAGCTCGTCCTCACAGAACTGGCAGAGCAGGGACCTAAACGACCTGAGGCAGCCTGGGAAGGGTCTCAGGGTGGGACGGGGAAGGGAACACCACTCTCCTCAGGGAGCTGGCGCTGTGTCTTGTGGCACTGAGTGTGGCAGGGGCAGCGACCAGCCCCAAGATGTTTGCAGAAGCAAGTCACGGAAGGAGGTAGAGGCATGGTGACACTAGAACAGAGTGGCTGACGACTGGAGCTCGGGTGACCAGCAGCTGAGAGGACTCAGTGGTGGTGAACAGAGGCCAGAAGCGGAACCACTCCTGATGGGTGTGGCGTCCGCTCTGTGGCTGACCAGACTCTCGCTGTGAACCTGCTCCAGGATTGCCAAGGCTTGTTCTTGGTCTCCATCACTTCTTTCATTCTTTTCTCCCTCAAGCACGTAGAATTCTCTTTGCATGAAGGCGTGAACCTTAAAGGGCAATAAAGCTACTAGTTCAATAAAAAAAAAATTCTCAAACCATAATTGTATAATAATAATAATTGTATAATTGTTCAATTGTATATTATTATTATACAATTAAGGTTTTAAAATTGTATAATTTTCAAACCATAACTGTATAATAATAATAATTTTTTATTTTAATTTTTAATTAATTAATTTACATTCATTCACTGAGCATCCTTAGAACATACAAAATGTGATTTCCCATCCAGAATATACTGCATAGAGGCTTAATCACACATATTATTGTCAATAATTTTCAATTTATAGTTATATATATATATTTCTCACCCTCTGCCTTTTTCCACCCTCCTCCCACACTATCTCAGGTGTCTACATTTGTTTTTCACTCCTCCCCCCCCCACATTTTATTGATTCACAAAATTTCTTAAATGATCTAACTACTTTCAATAGCAAGTTCAGCTGGTATATACGTATCTGTGAATACAGGTCTGATTTTAGGCGTGAAACTCTTGAGTAGAATGAATATACTCTACAGTATAGCACCCAGCTGATGCTATATAGCTTACTACGGTCATTATTAAAATAATTCAGTAACTTTCAATTCTACCACAAAGAAAGCTAAAATAAAAATTGCTTACTTGGTAGCTTTTAACTTGGCTCACAGCACAGTTTTTGGAAGCCAGGAATGTATAATTCCCTGTCGGGCCCAGTGAACGACAGAACAGTTTTTTATCCAGATAGCTGATGTTTGTATGCTCAGTTAGCCAGTGCTTGTATGTTCTGTCTTTTCTGAGGGTTGTAGGAATTTAAATATGGTAAATGCTCCATGACAAGGTTGCAGTTGTGAAGTCAATTCATTTCCTCGAGTAGGAGATCAGTCCACAAATACTTCAGGCAGCCCATGCAGGCCGTCTTAGTTGGCCATTAATTAAGCAATAAGACATGACAGGCAATACATTTCTGGCCCATTTAACATATCTCTTGAGGGATTTTTAAAGCAAGAGGCTAAAGGTCAAGTGACTTTAACCACTTGAGAAGCTCACTGCCGGAAATTCTCTATTACTACAAGGAAATTTGAATATGAATTATTGAAACTAAGACAAACACGAGATTGTTTCAGAGGACAGTTAAGAAATCAAGCCCCCCCCACATTTGTAAATAAATCTATAGAGTGATATACGTTGTACTACCATTTCCAACATATTAGCTCATGTAATTTTCCCAGTGATTTTGTGAAGCACTCATTACCTCCTTTGAACCAGTTAAAGCATGTGAAGCTCAGACAAATGTTATGATTAAAATAAAATAATTTGACTATGATTTAGAACTCTTAAATATTTATTGGATTATAAGCTCTTGAGTAGACCTGAGTGGTAGAGGGAAAAGACGCTGACTTCTTCTTCTTTCTTTATTTATTTTGCTATAAACACATCTGCTAGCTAGAGAAAGATTGGGAGAAAGATAGAGGGATGAAGGGAAAATTAGAAACGTTCCCTCAAGGAGGATGGCCTCACCCCAACCCCTTTTCCTCCATTCTCCTCTCAGGATTTTGAGTGGTACACATGCACATGCACTTGACCATGGCCATGTGTTTCAAGCTAGCCTGGAACTTGAACTCTGCAGCTGGCCATGTGCGACTTAGGGCACCAACATCCACATCACCTGCTGGCCCAAGAGGCTGACTTCTGATGTCGTCTTTGGAAATTTTAAGATCCAGATTTGCCTTCATACCTTGAATAAAGTTATTATTATACATGTGAACCAACAATGACTTTGTCTATGCATTTTCTTTAAACTAGTTTGAACTTTTCAATGTTACTTCATTTTCTTTTGGTCCCTTAAAATTGATATGATCCTGATAAGATGCCTGTAAATTTTTTAGGACAGTAGTGATGAATTACAGATTTCAAATAAAGGACCATCTCCAAAATTTATCATCTGAAATATTCATCCAGTACTCAGATTTATTCTATAAGAAGTAATTTCACTTTGGAAAGTACTCTTTATATGTTTGGATCATTACATTTTCATATCTCTTCCCATATTTGTGATCATTTAGATACTAGTAGGTCCCAGAGAATTACATATAATGAAACTAGTGAAAAAGTTGTTTTCAAAATTCAGTATTCTTTTATCCTTGATGATATTCCCAGGGAGAATGATATAAATTACCACAAATATGTTGAAACTAGGTCAAGTCCAGTTCAGCAAATATAAATTTACGATAGAAGTAGACTTCTAGCCATTTCCTTAGGGTTCTTCTATAAAGTGGAATAGATAGAATCTTTACCACATGTCTTTCATGGATTCACTGTTAAGGAAGACTTTCAGTGCCATGTAAAATTGACTCAGTAAAGATTCTTTGTGGAAAACTCAGGCAAAACAGTGTCCTTATGACAAACCATTTCAGTGCTACTTCCTGCTTAAAAGAAGCTCCATGGAAACCATATATTTTTGAGATCCAACATGGAGGCCAAACTTCCAGGAGTATTTTGTGAATCTTTTTTTTTTTTTCTAGAATCTGGGGTCTGCACAAATATGAAGCTTTTATCTTTAGAATGCTTTTTCAGACCATAGCCAGAAAGACCTGATCTGCTTTATTACTGTAGATGGCTGTCTCTAATACACCAATAGTTATTAAAGGCTCAAATCATGGGTTCTTAGATTCCCCCCCCCCCCTTTTTTCCTTTTTTATTTGTAAAAGGCTCCTATGAGAATTACTGTACATGCACAAAAAGGCCCCATTTAGAAAATAGTTTGTGAATCCCCATTCTGTACCGTAATGGTCCATATAACTGTATTAAGTCAGTTCCTTTAATAGGGAGAGAGCCTTTTTAGTTTGTGAGAAGTCTGCCCCTGCTGAGATTTGAACCAGGTACCCTTGGATGTAAAAGCATTTGCTTTACTCTTTAGATAAAATGAAATCTTCTTAAAAGAGGGTGGGGGTGGAAGTTCTTTTCGACTTTAGAGCCGTATCTTTGACAATTTTATTTTTCTTTCTGAATGACTTTCTCTGTCTCTTCTCTCCACCTTTTGTTTTATCTGCTATGGGGTCTTTTTTTCATTTGATCATTGGCTAGCCTTGGTCTTTAAAAATATGGATATGAACCTCCACATCTAAGACTAGCATTTTATATCAAATGATGGCAACATTGTTCCATTTTAAAATATCTTTAAATGCCAGGTTCCAGAATTGAACTAGATAATCTCTAAAAATCCTTCCCAGCTCTAAAGAGTTCATGAATCTGGATTATTAGTGACGAGTTAAAAAAAAAATTATTCTCTCCTCCCAGAGAGAAAATGATCACATTTCGCTTTTAATGGTATACTTTCTGTGTACTGCTTGTTGGCGACCACTCTGCCAGTGAGCCTTCTACAAAGAATACTTTTCTTAAAAATTTACCGCAGTAACAAAAGAAAAGTTTAATTTCCTATCTCCCTTCAGAGTCTCATTACATATCGACTGGCCACATTCTAATGGTCCTGCAATTTGTGACGGAACATTCCATTGTTCATTGCAAAGCTCATCATATTCTGCAGGGTTTAACAAGAGCATTAGAGATGCCTATGAGCTTTTATTAGATGAACTTGCTCTAATCTCAGAACTAGACTGTGTTCCAAGTGTTTTCTAAACAAAATGGAGTGTGGGAAACTCTAATAAAGCGGAACAATAGGCTCTAACATTGCAGTAACCAAAGTGATTTTTTTTTTTCCTTCTCCTTTGTCATAGCAGAGTTCCATTCAGATTACAATAGCCCCAGGAAACCAGGGTTTAGATCCTTCCACACCATTGTTTTATCATTAAAGACTTCTTAAATCCTCACAATATGCCAGGTGCTTTATGGAACATATAAAGACTAGTTCTTGCATAGGAGAAAAAAGTGCATTCAAGGATGACAGTGGACACATTGTAATTACACCCACTGGAACCATATGTGTAACAAAAAGTGTTTTGGGTACAAAAAAAGAGACTTTAGCAAGACATGCTTTCTTTTTGTTGCAATGCCAGCCTAATTCTTTATCCATGCCTTGCCGAACTCAACCTGGGAACAGCCTAGATGTGGATTTGGTGATTTATTTAAGATCAGAATGTAACAAAACTTTTTCATTTAGCAAAAGCCTTTGACAAACAAGGAAGTTTGGATAAATTCTCTTCTAGAGTCAATTGCAATTCAGATCTAAATTCATACATTCACTTTATTATTTGTTTTGAAATAAGTCACCAGAAAGAATTAAAGCTTTGAGGTTCAAAGATGACCTGAAATTAAGAGGAGAACACAGGAGAATCTTTGTATCAGAGCGATGCCAATTATGCACAGAATGGCGAGACAAAACTTAAAAATAAGTGTATTTATGTACCCATAGTCTGTGTGGTGTCAGACCTCACAAACCACACAGCACGTAATATGAATGTTCACCCAAGTGCTTGCCATGTAGCAATGATTCAATGAATATTTGTGGAGCAAAGGAAGTTCCAAAACCTGCAGTAAGAAAATAAAAATTGTGATCCCTGACCACAAGAAAAAGGACTTCATGTTTACAAATCAATTGGATTGGTAATTGAAAAGTAGGTTCTGAATTTCTGCCTCCTTGACCTCACTTTTACATGCTATTTCATATCAAAGCAGTTTTTCTATCAGGGCTATATTAGGAATTTTTAAGTTTTAAGAGCCAGAAAAAGATTTCATTCACTAAAGCCTCCCCTAATGCTTTCGTACTTTTCAACCATTTTCTTTCTTTCTTTCTTTTTTTTTCCTTGGAGAGGTTTTTGCTATAGGGTGCGTGCGCTCACCAGACAGAGAGACAGAAAGCAAGAAATCACCCCCCAGGGGGGATGGCCACGCAGCAATCCCTTCTCCTCTGTTCTCCTCTTGGGATCTTGGGCACACACGCACACGTGCCCGGCGTGAGTTTAAGCCACCGGGTCCGGGACTTGAACCGTGGTCGACTATGTGGGAGTCCAGCGACAGCCATTACGCTAACTGCTGGTCCCTCAACCATTTTCTAAAACAAACTAAAACAAAAATTAAAGAGCGTTCACAATTTTAGTGTTCGAGATACAGGCCTTGGTAATTGGAAGAGTTAAGATAAAAAGAAGGATTACACCTTTTCTTGTTCCTGAGACTTGGATATTGGAAAGTAGGGAGGCACCAGGTGCATGAAAGAGGTAGGGTAAATATTACTGAAATGATGTGAGAGGAACACATCGTGAAGGAACATTAGATTTCAGATTTCTTGCATCTGCTTAAAAGATGTGTACAGCTATTTCAAATCATCGCAAGTCCTCCAGTTGAGAATTTGGATTGACCATGTTTTCCTGTTAAGTAACAAATATTAGAAGCATACTTTTTAATATTTTTACATAATTTAAATTTCATGTGAAATACAAGCTTTTCCTTTTCATCTTGGTACTGCTTAGGCATGGGATGAGAGAGAAGGAGGCATGGCTGTCTTCCACTTTGTTCCTTATCTTCCGCTCCTGCATTTCTTCCTGCTAGATGCAGTTTCTAATTCTTTCACAGATGAAGTGAGGAAAAAGAGAAAGTAGAAAAACTAAAGCTCTTATTTGGTTACATGGGTTTTACCCAATAATGTTGTTCTTAAGAAGGACACTCCAGGAGATCAGCAGATGGCATGGTGGTTATGTTGCTGGACTCCCACGTGATCGACTGTGGTTTGAGTCCTGGACCTGGAGGCTTGAAACTCACAGTGGGCACATATCTGTGCATACCCAAAATCCCTAGAGGAGAATGGAAGAGAAGGGATTGAAGTGTGGCCATCCTCCCTCGGGGGTGATTTCTCACTCTCTGTCTCTTCAGCAAGCACACATACCCTATAGCAAAAAATCTCTTTAAAAAAAAAGAAAAGAAAAGAAAAACAGAACACCCCAGATTCCTGATTCTGATTCTGGCAGAGAGCGAATTTATGGATCGGTTGAAAAAGTATTGCTGGTTCTCCAAGTGCAGTGATCTCGCATGGTGAGGTTTTCTATTTGGCTTGCTGCTCACAGCTTCAATCTTCGGGGCATGTGAAGTTCTCTCCACGTGACTTTCAATGATGAAGCTCCACCATCTCTCCAGGAATCTCTCCTGGGAATGTCTCTTCTAGGCTGGCTTGAATTCAGTGTTCTCTCACATAGCCTACATTTGGCCCATGGGAACCTCATGCCTTTTTCTGCCAAGTGGAGCTCACTTCAAATATCTTCATCCCTCTTCGCCTTCCTGTTATTCAGATGCCCCCAGTCAGAGACTTCAGTCCTTCAGTTTCTAAGGTACAGGTTGCTGGCCACCTGATTTGGGAAAATACACCTGAAGCTCTCTCCAAATTGTCCCTTCACATTCCTTCTACCCCATCCCTTTTCCATGGGTAGAGAACCAACCATTTTCTCCAAAGAAATTCTTTCAGGATAAAGGACCATTTTTCTTTGCCTTTCTAGTCTTTAAATATCCTTAGAGAAAGTGTTAAGGAAAAAAATTAAGAAAATGGTTCTTAATCCCCTTCTTTTACAGGTTTTATATTTGTGGTTTAGCTCCTTATTTCATTGTTCCTTACAGTTACGATACTTGTTCTCTGTGTTTGGGTACTTGAACAACTAAGAATAAAAACCTAATTTTAGTATCCTGTTATGAGAGTTAATAATTAACTTACCGTTCTTTCCTTATTGGAGACATCTATTACAAAATGGAAGCTCTTGCCTCTCTGAGTTGAAAACGTCTAGAGGAAAGAATGAAGGCAATTAGTTAAGGAAATATTATCAAATACATTGCACCTATATTTATTACTATTTCTAAGTTAAGACAATGCGAGTCCCCATTATTTGTTCCCCATCTAATTTGTCATGCATTTAGGGACAGGCATCATGCCATTTTTCAACCCTGAGTTTCTTTTCCCTTTTTTTTTAAATTGGAAGTTTACTTTTTTATTATTTATTTTTATATACTCTTAATCACTGTATATCTTTCTAGTGCACCACATGGTTTTTCCCCAGCACAAATACAGCACATATCAGTCAAGTCAGACATTGCCATATACTTTATAAACAAATGATATCTTTTCATTTTTGTGTCTCTCAAATGTTTTGTTTGTTTGTTTGCTTTACCTTATCCTCTCCCTCCCACTCTTATTACCCACCACCTATTATCTACTCCTTCTATACTGTCTCTAGTATCTATAGTTGCTTTCCCTGCTATTATATGTTCCAATGTTTCCGTTTTTGCTGTAGAGTGCGGACATTCAGAGGGACATACAACGCCTGTCTTTCATAGTCTGACTTGTTTTTGCTTGGCGTCATTATGTCTTCCATGTCCATCCACTTAGTATCAAACGTTGGGGTCTCATTATTTTTTATAGCTGAGTAGTATGCCATAGAGTATATATGCCACAGTTTTTCAATGGTCTGTTCTTAGACATTTTGGTAGATTCCATGTTCTAGCGATTGTGAACAATAGCCCTAGGTTTCTTGTGCCTATTCTATTTTTTTTAAAAAAGATTTTTGCTATAGGGCATGTGCACTCATCAGGAGGACAGAGAGAGACAGACAGAAAGTGAGAAATCACCCTTAGGGAGGATGGTCATGCCACAATCCATTCTCCTTCATTCTCTTGGGATTTTGGGCACACGTGCATGTGTACCCAGTGTGAATTTTAAGCCACCTGGTCTGGAACTTGAACCATGGTTGACTATGTGGGAGTCCAGTGATGTAACCATTACACCATCTGCTGGTCTCTTCTTGGGCCTATTTGCCTAGTCATAAGCTTGCCTTGCATCTGACCGAAGTGTGGGTACACAGTATTCAACAGTATCTCTTCTATATATCCTTAGTCTATTCCTAAGCCATTTTCTATGGGAGAGAAGCAATGTCTCATCTCTCTTTTTGGTCAGTTGTCAATATATTCCACTTTCCAAGTTTTTGTTTGATTGTTTTTATTTTTTCCCCTTTCTGCTTCTACAAGGAAATACACTTGCAAAATAATTCATTGCTGTAAGTTTTTTACTTTAATAGGCGCTTTCAAAAATTACTTAATTTAATTCTGAGGGATGTGAGAGACTTCAGAGTGAATAAAGAGAAATAAGACATATATAAAATTTAATGCATTATCTAACATGCTGAAAATGATTAGGACATACAGCAAAGACATAGGAAAATGCTGCACATAGGAAGAAGGAGTTTCCTGTTTGGTTGAGAGGTGTGAGACAGGAAGGGGACCTTGAGAAGTTGTACATCAACTGGACCTTGAAAATCTGATGGGAGATTTCTGAAGGAAAGATGTTATGCCACATTGAGGAAACACCATGGACAGGATGAAAAATACTGGGACAAATATTTTTGTTTGTTTTAAAGATTTTTGCTATAGGTTGCATGCACTTTCTGGAGAGATGGAGAGAGACAGAGAGACAGAAAGCAAGAAATCACCCCAGGGAGAGGGATGGCCACACTGCAATCCCTTCTCCTACGTTCTCCTGTTGAGATTTTGGACATGTGTACACATGTGCTCAGCATGAGTTTCAAGCTGCCTGGTCCAGGACTTGAGCCATGGTTGGTCACACAGGAGTCCAGTGTCTTAACTGATACACCACCTGCTGGCCTCTCAGGACAAGTTTTCAATAAAATTTGTGTTGAACATTATATATTAAAGAAAAAAATTAAGAGGATGGCTTCAGTGGACTTGGGAGGGTCATAAATACCACAGTTAGAGAGATTGGATATTATTAAATAAGAAAAGAATATCACCATGATATTGAAATTTCTCAGGGAGAAAGTTCTGGGCCCAGCAGATGGCATAATGGCTAAATCACCGGACTCCCACTCTCTCTGTCTTTCTGGTGAGCTCATGCATCCTATAGCAAAAACGTCGAGTAAGTCATACTGAAAAAAAAAACCCCAAAAAAAAAAAAAAAAAAAAAAAAGATGTATACCCTGAAGATCCAATTAAAGACAACAAGGAAGAAAAACTTACCATAAAAAAAAAAACCTAATAACATAAAATTGAAAGTTACTAGATGTTCAGAGAAGAAAGCAACCAGGGTTTGAGTAGTTGAGTAAATGCTTCATTGGAAGTTTTGCAAGTTAAGAACTAGGTATTTACCCAAAAGAAGGAAATCACTCTGTTGGAGAGACATTTACACATCTATGTTGATTTTTCACAATAGCTAAGACATGGAATCAACGTAAGTGCTCAACCACTGACAGATGGATTAAGAAAATGGGCCACTTATACACATTGGAAAAGTACTCCACCATGAAGAACAATAATATCTTGTCATTTGGCACAATGTGGATAAACCCTGAAGATGTAGCGCTGAGTGAAGTAGGCCAGGCTAGGAAAAACACTGTATGTCCCTTAACATACACCAAATATCAGTACTCTGGAGTGGACACTGAAAGAAGAGAGAGTAATGGTAGACAGCACACACTGGTTGAGATGGAGGGGGTGCTTGAAGGGAGGGTTCATGAGAAAATGGCCAACAGACACATGAAGCACATAACAAGTGGAATAGGCTAGAGAACACTGTACCACAACAGAGTAAAGCATGTTATTGACATTTATATATGTATTTCTTTAAAATGTAACTAGGATAATTATTATTAAATGCGCACAGCAAAATATGATGTTCACTGTCAAAGATGAGTATGTCTCTATCCTTGACTAGATTATTGCACAATGTATGCTTGCTTTGAAAAACACAAACATATACAATGACTATATATGATCCAGAAATCATAATTTAAAAATTTGCAGGTAAATAAGAGGAACAATTTATGGTGTTACAAAATACAATAGCGAGGTAACAACAAGTTCTGGTGTATCTCAGATTAACTAAGAAAGATTTTGAATGCCCCCCAAATAAAGACACATAGTTGAGATGGTGAGTATATTGATTATCCTGGTTTAATCATTACACGTTGTATTCTTATATCGAAAAGTTATACTATATCTGCACAAATACGTAAAATTATCATGTTAATAAAGATAATTAAAAATAATTCCTAGGACAAAGGAAAGATAAAATAGTTAATTAATGTCCAAATAAAAGATTCTAACTCTTCCCAATTTGGATCTAAGTTTTCTGATAAAAATATATCATTAGAGAAGATTTTATTCTTTTTTTCTTGGAGAGATTTTTGCCATAGGGTGCGTGCGATCGCAAGAAAGACAGAAATAGACAGGGACAGAAAGAGAGAAATCACCTCCCAGGGGGATGGCCACACCGCAATCCCTTCTCCTCCATTATTCTCTTGGAATCTTGGGCACGTGCGCACATGCATCTGGCATGAGTTTAAGACTCCTGGTTCAGGACTCAAACTGTTGTTGACCACATGTGATTCCAGCGACATAGCCATTACGCCAACTGCTGGTCCCAAGATGATTTTATTCTTTAGATAATACCTGAAATGATAAAAAAAATTGGGGTTAAATTCACTGGAATGATATTTAAAGTAGTTCAGTCTTACTAAAAAGAGACTTGTTTTGTGACCAGCGGGTGTCTTGGTAGTCAGAGCACTGGGCTCCCACATGGCCATCTGCAGTTTGAATACTGGATCCAGCAGCCTGCTTTCTCACTTTTCCTTTCTGTCTCAGTCTCTTGCTGGTGAGTGCATGTGCCCTATAGCAAATTTTAAAATAATAATAGTAATATTAATTTATTAAAAATTCTTTTTAAAAAAGACTTCTTTGACATTGGTTTTCCATTTATTTAATTTGCCAGAAAGTGCATGTGCTCAGAGTGAGACAGAAAAAGAGGAGGGAAAGGTAAGGAAGCATCCCCGATGGGGACTTTCATGCCACAATTCTTTCTGCACCATTTTCCCCTCCTTTTGGGATTTTGGGACTGCATGCACAAATGCCCAGTGTTTTTCAAGTCACTGGGTCCAGGATTCAAACAGTGCAGTTGGCCATGTGGGATCCAGCCACCTTAACCACCATGCCACCTGCTGACCCTAATTTAGTTTTTAATTAGCAATCAATAA
This sequence comes from Tupaia belangeri chinensis, assembly GCF_000334495.1. NCBI lineage: Eukaryota > Metazoa > Chordata > Mammalia > Scandentia > Tupaiidae > Tupaia > Tupaia belangeri. Next base: position 1,799,689 of record NW_006209381.1, read on the forward strand.
AATTTACATTTTTTGGTGTGCTCTTCTAACAATATCGACACGTGCATAAAATCATATAACCCTACCGAAATCAAGATGGAGACATTTCCACCTCTCTAAAAACTTCTCTTGCTGTCCCTTTGTGGTCAGCCTTTCTCCCTGCATTTAACCTTTGGCAGCCACAGGTGTGTTCTCCTTTCCTGTAGTTCAGCCCCTTTTGGAGAGTCATTTGGGTAGGCAGTTTTAAAATGATATACCCCTCTGGGCATAACTCCCATGATATGGACAGGCCTCCTATCATCACAAAAGATCCTTAAAAGCAGAGTGTTTTTCCAACTGGTAATAGAAAGGAAAGTCAGAGGTTTGAAGCAGGAGAGAGATTTGGGGTGCCATTTCTGGCTTGCTGATGGAGGGGCCGTGTGGACAAGGCCTCAGAGTGGCCCCCAGGAGCTACAAGCAATCCCTGGCTGACAGTGAACAAGAAAATAAGCACCTGCATCTTATGACCATTGGAAACTGAGTTCTGTCAACAATCTGGAGGAGGTTAACAGTTGCTTCTTCCCCAAAACCTCCAATAAGAGCCCAGCCCAGCTGACACCTTGACTTTGACCTTGAGTTCTAAAAAAAACCGTCTGGACATTTGGAGTCTTATTTCATTTTCAATTTCTAAAAACTTCTCCTTACAAATGTGTTTTCATGGAGAGGCACAAACCTGGGCATAACCAAGATGCTTTGAAATTTTGTTTTATTTTTTTCAAAAGGCACCTATTAATACAGTAAATAGGTTTCCTTGGCCAAATATTTGTTACTTTGATGTTTCCTTTGTCTTGAAGTTAGTCAATGACTTAGGCAATATGTGTATATATTTGTGTGTGTGTGTGTGTGTGTGTGTGTGTGTGTGTGTAGGACCCTAATAAACATGTGAGTGGTACCTCTGTTAGTGCTGTGATCATGGAATCTTATATTCAAGAGCAATTTATTCCTATTCTAATGTGAACAGTACAGTAAACGTTAAATGTAGTAAAAGGGACATTCCTGGTTCTGTTTTTCTAGAACATCCAGCACTTCTTATATCCAGGGCCAGAGCATATGTGGCAGGATAGTAATTGTGAAGAGTACTTGAGAGTAAACAAAATTGTGTTACACAAATTAGGGATGACACGTAATTGAATAAATGTAGGGTTAATGATCCCATCACTGGTTTTTTTTTTTTTTTTTTGGAGAGATTTTCACTGTAGGGCGTGTGCGCTCGCCAGACAGACAGAGAGAGACATAGAGACAGAAAGCGAGAAATCACCCCCCAGGGGGGATGGTCACGCCGCAATCCCTTCTCCTCCATTCTCCTCTCGGGATCTTGGGCACGCACGCACACGCGCCCGGCGTGAGTTTTAAGCCACCGGGTCCGGGACATGAACCGCGGTCGACTACGTGGGAGTCCAGCGACATAGCCATTACGCTAACTGCTGGTTCCCATCCCATCACTGTTTTAAAAGAAATTCTGACACACTTAAGTTCTCAAGAAAACGTTTGGACTTTCTGCATCTTATTTGATTTTAAATTTCAGAAGGGTTTTCACTGAGGTAATATTTGTGTTTGAGGTGTATAATCTGGGCTCAATAGGCTGTTAATGCTACAGCCTTTGATGTTCACCAAGCTTGTTTATGAACTGTGCTAGAGATGGCAATCCAATATCGCCAACAAAAATTCAGAAACAAACACAGGACATCTTTTTCTGTTCTGGTTGTAATACTGTCTCTACTGCCAGAATGTAACCAAAGATCTGTTCGAACTGTAAACAAGATTGCCTTTGTGCACCCAACAGAATGTGCGCTATCAAAAGCCGGAACATTTCAGGCAATGCACAATGTACGACAAGGTGTGTCATCTTCCCAACCCATTCCAAAGCTACCAGAAACAGAACACTAGCAAGACTTACAGAATTATGAGTTATTTATATATCCCAACATGTTTTCAAAATAGGAAGTTCATTTCTTTTGTTTGTTTTTGGCTTTTTACAGCTTATCAGCTTGAGCTAAGTTTCTGAGAGCTAGTGACAAGACACCATATTGCAATTTTTGAAAGCTCTGCTTTTGATGGCTTGCAATAAACCACACACGATATTCCCATTGGGGGGGGAAAGAAGTTATAAACTGTCACGAATATTACAATATACATGATTTGGAGCTTAGGGATCTCTTGTTTAGATTTTTAACTCAGCTAAGCACAGATTTTTCTTTTGAAAACAATGATTTGAATGTAAACCAACTCAAAGAGGCACAATAAGGCAATTTCATCAAGCTAATTAATTTCTATAAAAAAGAGAACGAGATTTCACATACTCTGAATTTGCTTTTGAGGATGGCTCGAGAACATACACTTCATTTGCAGACTCAGTCAAAACCTGTTCTATTGATAAATGTAAGTAGAACACAAATGTCTGTGTGTAAAGATGACATCTAGCCAGGTAGCCCTGTGAAAATATATTAACACTCATGCAAAAGAGGTAATTAGGAAGTGTCAGATAAAAACACTTAAATTTTTTTTAAATCTACTATAGATAAGAAAAGGATTTTCGTTTTCATAAAACTAATAATTTGGAATTTTAATCATCTCTTTTATGTTCAAAGTAGATAGAATAATGGCAAATCTCAAGCCCTTTTTTATCCGCCCCCCCCACCCCGCAAAGATATTTTTCTTGAATTGTCTACAAAATGCCACAGTTTTGTCAGAATCACTTTCTCAGGAAAATATATGTCCATTCCAAGAGTGAATAAACCAGAAGGATATTCTATTTGGATATCTTGTTAAAGTTCATGTAACCCATCTATAAATAAATTTCCTATGAATTTTTATTAAGAAAAGTAGAAATGTACACTTGGGGATAGTTTAAATCATCTACTGATTTGTTTTTAAAAATCCTGGCACATCTTTTGTTCAGCTTATGAAGGGGCTACACTGCATGTTGAAGTAAAACGAAAACCATCACTGCTAAGGGGAAACCCTTTACTACTTAGTTCAACAATACTAATCAAGGATGAGATGCTTTTGCCATCTCAATGCTACTCTCCCAGGTGAAGCCACCATCATTTCTCACCAAAATCATTCCAGTAGACTCCTACTCCATTTCTCTGTGACTGTCCTGGTAGTCATCTTGTATTTTTTTTTTTTTTAGATTGGGTCTAGCTATTGTGCTCTTTGTGTCTCAGCCTCTCCAAGTCACTGACATTACAGGCCCACACCACCACACCCGGACATTTTGTTGAGCCAGAAAATGGACTCGGGTCTTCTACATGATCCTGTACTGCAGCATAGGCCACTGGGCCCCTTGTTTTTTATTGTCCATTCTCGGAGAGCAGTGAGATGAATTCTGCTAAAGTATAAATCACTTTATGACTTCTGTCCAAAATCTCCCAGTGGCTTCTCTTTCACTAAAAATAAAAGCCAAAATCTAAATCTTTCTACCAACTTCAAATAGCCCAAATGTTGTTCCTATCTACAAACTCCAGTTGGTTTTGGTTTAGTTTGTTTTGTTTTGTTTTGTTTTGTTTTTTTGGTCTGACTGCATCTTCTACCTCTTTTCCCCTGACTTGTGAGAGTCCAGACCCTTAGCAAACTGGGCCATGGTAGAGTTCTCCAGGCACACTCCTGTCTCAGGACATTTGCATGTGCTGTTCCCACTCGCTGGAACGCTCTTCACCAGCTAGCTGCAAGACTCAATCTCGCACTTTCCTCAGGTTATGGCTCCAATGTCACCTCTACATTGAAGACTTTCTCAAGATTCTACACCCCTTCACCTTCTACAAATGGAGAAGTCCTACCTGCCTCTTCTTGCCTTCCCCCCTCCCCCCTTCCAACCCTTATCGCTACTTAATAGATGGAGTCTTACTTGTGACTTGTATTTATTGTCATCTCTTCCTCTGTAATATAAACTCCTTGGGGGCAAAACGTTCCGCTGTTTTGTCTATTTCTCTAGTTCTAACATCTGGGACAGTGCCTGACAAAAAATATGATACTCTAGATTAAGCACTGTTATAAAAACTGAGTTCTAGTTCTGTTCTCACGATGTTAACATTCTAATGGAGAAAATAGATTATAACAAATAAACAGGTAAATAAGGTAGAGTCAGATTAGGAATCAATGCTGTAATCCCATGTCAAGGAAACACAATCGAGAGTGACTATTAGTTATGGGTAGTAGGCATGCTGACTTGAGTGGTCAGAGAAGGTATTTCTGAGAAGTACCGATTGGATTCCAGTCTGGAGGACAAGACCCAAGGCAAAGGAGATGTGTCTAAGGCTAAGTGAGATAATGTGAGAGAGCACAATTGTGTATTTAATCACATTCATTAAGAACCAGGGGTTATTTCTCAGCTGTGTCAGATGGTAGGTTGGTTTCTAAAGAACTCAAGATATAATGCTTACTAAAAAGGTACTAATTATATATCTGGGGACACATTTATTGATATGAAATGACAAATGATGAAAGATGTAATTTCAATAAGGAGACAGATGTGATTGGGGGTTGCAATGATGAGGGTTGGAGAATGAGGATGAGAGAAGACTGGGAGTCTTTTGTCAAAGGGATAGAAGTGGGAATGTATTGTGCATGGAAGGAGTAGGAGAAATGTACTCTCCTGCAGTGCAGGTACTGTAGCAGGGAGGAGAACTCAGGATGCAAGGAAAGGGAGGTACTTGCCATAAAACTAGACAGATGAGTTTTGGACTCATTTGCTAGAAACCATGGGATTCATGCTTGATTCTTGGATTTCACTCATCCTCATTCAATTCATCAGCAAGATGGGTAGGTTCTGCCTCCAGAATCTATTACAAAATGTCCTCTTTCCAGCTACTGCTTTGTCTGACTCACCTTCCTCTTTTGCCTGAATAAGAGCGTTCTAACCAGTCTTCTGTTTCCATTCTTGTCCCTCTAAATTACGTTCCCCACACCACACCTAGGCAGGCCTTTTATAATGTATCAATAAAGCAGCTAATGTCATACATACCTCTGCTCAAAACATTTTGCTAAATTACCTGTCACATCATTGGACCCCACATGACTGACCGTAGATCAAGTCCTGGACCTGGTGGCTTGAAACTCACAGTGGGTGCATGTGCGTGCGTGCCCAAAATCCAGGAAGGAGAATAGAGGGAAAGGGATTGCAGCATGGCCACCGCCACCCCCGGAAAGTGATTTCTTGCTTTATTTTATCTCTGGTGAGTGCACATGCCCTGTAAAAACAAACAAACAAACAAAAACAAAAACCCTAAAACAAAAACAAAAAACAAAAAAATAAACCTCTCTAAAAAAATAATTAAAAAAAGAATTACCTGTCGAACTTAGACTAAAACTCAAACATCTCACCCTAGCCTACAAGTTCTGCATAACCTCCTCCTGTCTGCCTTTCCCACCCAGTCTTTTGCATGGACTCCTCTGCTCCTCCATGCTCCACCCACACCTTCTTTGTGTTCACTTCTGAGAAACGATGGGATTTTTTAAAAAAAGAGTTATTTATTTAATTTTATTTATTATTATTATTATTATTATTTTAATTTGGCCAGAGAGAAACAGAAAGGGTGAAAAAGGGAAAATGAGAAAGCAATCTGCCAGGTTCAGTACTCAAACCACAGATGGCCATGTGGGAGTCCAATACCTTAACCACCATGCCACCTGCTGGCCCCAAAACTATGGGATCTTAATAGGCTTTAGGAACTTACACTGTGTGCCCTCTGATTTAAATATTTTTATTAAGATTTCTCCTTTCACTATTTAGGACTCACCTTAGAAGTCAAGTCACATGGACGCCCTCAGCATTTTGTGTAACATTACCCAGTTGTATTGTCTTCCTAGTTGCTAATCATTACGTGAAGATACTTAGTTTATGTATTTATTGTTTATTATTTGTCTCCCTCGACTGAGATCTTAGCTCTATGAGAACAGACATTGTGCTTGTCTTGTTTCTTACCATGAATCCAGACCCTAGAACGCTTTTTTATTAATGGGAATATATGGAATGTAGTGGATAGGTCATAAGTTTGGTGAAATGACTAAAAATAAGAAATTGCTGAAAACTTCCAAACTATTTATATGAAATTGGAAAGACATTTTAGCATAGATTGGCAGGGATATCTTATAGAATCTAAAGCAAAAATAGAAATATTGACAGATGTAAGTTATTTCATAAAAGAATGAATGGGATCCTTTTGCTGACCAGAGAAGAACTGCAAAGAAATCAAAAGAGAATCCATTCAAGGTGGGTTCACTCAGGAACTGTCAGTGACTGAGTGAAAAGTAATTTTTAGAAAGATTCCAGTAGCTAGATTAAATAATTATGGTGAAGTATTAGTAATTAGCAAAGGTTGGTCTATGTTTGGAGATCATTTCTGTGCACAAATCTGTTTTGTTGTTGTTATCTTGGTATAGTTTTATAATATTATGTTGTGCTCATTATTGTGCATTTATTTGCAATTGTAGGCTCATAAGGAGGTGTGAACTGCTCCCCTGGAGTAAATTAGGCATTTCTGGGAAGTTCCTGTCTCATCTTTGGAGCCATCAGGGTACTCTTGAGCAAGCTACTCCCTCCTCCTCCACTCCCCCCTTCCCTAAAACTTCCTCATCATCTCTTTCTTCTTATCTTTGAAGAAAGAATCTTCCAACTGTAACTCTCTTTCCCAGTTACTACACTTTTGAGTACATTTTTGCTCACATTTCCTGACCTTTGGATTATCTTGAATGATTTGTCTGGCAAATTGACTTATTGTGTACCTCAGTTCCACTTTACACTAGAAAATGATGAAGGAACCGACGGGACTCTTGTTTATTTGGGTTTGATCTAGCAATACTCATCATAGTAGAAATGGAAACTGCATGCTTACAAGAGAACAAGCGAAATGTTAAGTAATAATGCTATCGAATACTATTGCTATGAAACATTGTGATACTACTTAAGGCTGCTTATCCTTGAAGGATAAATACCTTTTTTTCCCCCTAAGAGTATGTGTGCTTGCTGGAGAGAGATAGATAAAGGGAAAGTGAGAAATCATGCCCCAGGAGAGATGGTTATGCTGCAATTCTTTTTTTCTTCATTCTCCTCCTGGGACTTTGGGCATGCATACACACGTACCTGGCATGATTTTCAAGATTCGAACCTGCACCTCAGTCAGCCATGTGGGGGTCCAGTGCCTTAACTAATATGCTGCCTGCTGGCCCTTCTTTTTTCTTTTTCTCTTTTCTCTTCTCTTCTCTTCTCTTCTCTTCTCTTCTCTTCTCTTCTCTTCTCTTCTCTTCTCTTCTCTTCTCTTCTCTTCTCTTCTTCTCCTTTCTCTTCTCTTCTCTTCTCTTCTCTTCTCTTCTCTTCTCTTCTCTTCTCTTCTCTTCTCTTCTCTTCTCTTCTTCTTTTCTTTTCTTTTCCTCCCCTTTCCTCCTTTCCTTTCTTTCCCTTTTCTTTTTTCTTTCTTTCCTTTTCTTTCTTTTCTTTTTCTTTTTTTCTTTCTTTTCTTTTCTTCAACTGCCAGAAAGCATACACACTCTCTCACAGAGAGAATGAGAGAAGGGGAGAGAAATCAACCCCTCCCCAATGGAGTATGGTCATGCCCTAATCCCTTTTCCTCAATTTCTCCATCTTGTCAGGATTTGAGGAATATGTACGCACTTACACACTGACATGTTTTTCAAACCTCCAGGACTGAGATTCAAACTTGCTACCTATCATATGGGATCCAATTTTCTTAACCACTAGGCTATGGGTCCAGCCCCAGTGCTATCTTGTAAGGCTGTAGGCTGGAAGAAGAGTTGCTTGCTGAAGCAAGCAAGAAAATAGATCTTTCATCTTTTTCTCTTTGGGTCCAATACTTCTGTCTTTGAGAGTGATATGTAACAAAGAGAAGGGCCCTCTACAGAGTCCCACCTCGCATGCCTCTCCCTGGCCCTGCAGCCAGCCAGATCACATGCATGTCCACCATGTTCAGGCTGGCATTGGGATACCGGGCACCTTCCCTGTGCCTCCAGTTTATCTTGGAAATGGAACACATTAAGCTAAGTAAGTAGGATTGACTTTTAGTCAGTTAATTATATCGTTAAAACTTTGGATCTCAAAATATGTAAGTTTTAGTAAGGGCAAAAAGAGATGTGAACAGAAAGAGAGAAGAAAGGGCCACTATAATAATAAAGATCCTGGAAAGATAAGCTGAATATTTTTGCTGGTGAGTAATTTGGGGAAGTTATTTAATCTCACCATTCCATGGTTTCCTCATCTATCATATGGAAGCTGAGATAGTAATTTAACAGTCATGGGGAAAATTAAATGGGTTACTTTATGTAAAGTGTTTCAAAGTTTGTTTGACTTTTATATATATTAAAGGTACTTAATATGTATAGATAATATAATTATTATTGTTTTTTAGTTAGGAAGATAGCTCTGGTTGAAGAATACAAGAGTAAAACAAAAAGCGTTAAAAGAAAAATCACCTTATGATTACTTGACAATTTTATTCCTATTTGGGCCTATGTAGACAGTTTGTCTTTTAAGATTTTTGTATTTCTGTTCATGTGAGAGAAATCATTTCTAAATGCTTTCTTCTCTCTGTAAAGAAATATGCCTATAAAAGTAAGATTTCTATTCATTCTAAAGTAAAAAAGCTTCCATTTAACTTAAGTCTTCCTGTAGTCACTATGTTGTTCTTCTAACTTTTTAGTTTATTTTATTAAAAACAAATTTTTTTAAGATTTTTGTCATAAGGTATGTGCCCTCACCAGAGAGACAGAGAGATAGTGAGAGGGAAAGTGATAATCACCCCCTCCCCATGAAAGATGGTCAGGCTGTAATCCCATCTCCATTCTCCTTCTGGGATGATGCGCACACATACACATGTGCCCAGTGTGAGCTGCCAGGTCTGGAACTCAAACTGTGGTTAGCCATGTGGGAGTCCAGTGTCCTAACCACTATGCAACCTGTTGGCCCCCTTCTTCCAATATTCTATGCCAATTGCTTTATCCAGAGGTTGAATTCTTCTCTCAGTTATCCACCATCTGGCTTTAATAGTTACTACAATACTATCTATCTTTTCTTACCGCCACAAAATCCTACATTTAGAAACACTGGAAGAAAAAAGACAAACATTGGAACCCACAAAGACTTAGGTTAATCCTTCCAAGTACTTAACTCAATTGATCTGTTTCTTTGTTTTTGAAATGGGAAAAAATCAAGGGTGAAGAGCATTCAGTTGTCACACAGTGCTTGTCAGTGAATGGTTTCGTGTATAATTCATTTCTCTGTGCACTGTAAAACAAGGAAACTTCAAATCTGTGAAAAAGAATGTTATTCGCATTTTTGTGTTCCAAATTTGAAAAGCAGTCAAGAATTGTATTAATTTAAAGGGTAAGGAGGCTGAATTGGAAATTGTACTACTGTCACTTGGTAACATTATTTTCTGGCAAACAAAAAAATAAAATAGGCAAAATCACCATTGCTTATACTCTACATCTTTCAGGATTTTCTGGGGGATTTTGGTAACAATTGTATTAATTTTTACATGATACATGTAAACTTTTCAAAAAGTGCAATAATAATGTCAAGTTCTCCTTAAGCTGTGGTATAAACACTGTTTCTAAAAATATGAAAATGTTTGGATGTGATAAATATTCTTTGGCATGGGGTTAAGGTAGTAGATTCCCACGTAGTCGACTCTGGTTCAAGACTCAGACCTGACAGCTAAAATAGCATGCCAGGTATGTGTGTGCCCAAAATCCCCAGAGGAGAATGGAAGAGAAGGGATTTCAGCATGGCCATCTCCCTCCTCCCCCTGCCCAGGAGATGATTTCTCACGTTCTCTTTCTCTGTCTCTCTCTCTTTCTCTCCAGTGAGTGCCAGAAGTGCCCTATGGCAAGAACAAATATATATATTATTTGAAGAGGAGTTAAAATCTCTGTAATAGCCTGTGCTATTATTTTAGGAGAAGGCTTGGAGATAGTCAAGAAGAATAAAAAGCACTCTTTGATTTGTATACTTTACTATATAAACAGGTGAAGATAATTGAAGGAAAAAATGAGTCACATGAGATCATGACAAGGCTGCAAAATTAAAAAAACAAAAACAAAAAACAAAAAACAAACAAACAAAAAAACCAAGGTCGAGTGTCCCCAAATCACATTGGCTTGGATTTATGCATGGCAAAAACACAACCTTGTGGGACTAGCAGATTGCATATATAATGGTTATGTCACTGAACTCTCACGTACTCTATCGAGTCATGGACCCGGTGGCTTAAAACTCAAGCTGAGTGTGTGTGCGTGCATGCCCAAAATCCAGATAGGAGAGTGGAGGATAGGGAGTGGCATGGCCATCCCCCTCAGGGATGACTTCTTGCTTTCTGTCTCTCTGTCTCTCCAGCAAGTGCATGCACCCTATAGCAAAAATCTCTTTAGAAAAAAAATAAAATAAAATAAAGCACAATCTTGGATCTCGGCCCAGCCCAAGTGGTAATACTGTACTACATGAAGCTGGAGCCTCACGGCAAGGTTGGGATCTTTGGTCAACCTGAGCACAGCAGGTGCAGCCATGATCTCCTGATCCTGGCTGACTGGAAAGCTCAGGGAGGGACTGCAGCCTGGTGGTACCTGGCTGAGGGTAACTCTCTCCTCTATCATGGAAACAATAGATAAATTTGCTTTCAAAAAAACATACTACCTTTACAATTATCCTTGTGGGAAAATTCTTCTCAAATGATATATGTTTTGTATTATGTGAGGGCATAGGAACATGTCTTTTTCATAGTATTAGACCTCCCAGCATCTTTAAGTTCAAGTCTCATTCCAGTCACTGCATGCTGGTACAATGTTTAAATAATTTGTTTATATAAATACTCCTCGTAAAGTTTGTATTTATAAACTGATGACTTATTTTTTAAAAAAATATCTCTCATATGACTTTCTAAATGAACAAAAATTGTACCGCGTAGTAAATAAATGCATTTTTTCAAGGCCCCCATGCCCAGATCAGCTGTGATACTCGTGATGCCAGGGACTGGATGTTTCCTGTTTTCTTCTTTTTTTTTTTTTGGAGAGGTTTTTGCTGTAGGGCTCATGCACTTCCAGAAAGGCAGAGAGAGACAGAGAGACAGAAATCGTGAAATAACCCCCCCAGGGATTGCCATGCTGCAATCTCTTCTCCTCCATTCTCCCCTCGGGATCTTGGGCACACATGTACACATGCCTGGCACGAGTTTAAGCCATCGTGTCTGGGACTTGACATGCAGTCGATTACTTGGGAATCCAGTGACATAACCATTACGCCAACGGCTGGTCCCTTTTGTTTTCTAATATAACTCACTGAGGACTCTCTCTAATCCCGTCAGTTCTTCATGCCCTTGATCCCTGGATTCCTTCATTAAATGTAGCAAACTGCTTAGTGCTTTTGGAGACAGGGGGATAGAAAATCTGTGCAGGACACTAATACTCATGAGATGGCCTTGTGATTCTCGACATCATGTGGCTGGATTGGGGATGCTTCTGCTCCTGGTCTCCAAAGTTATCAGAAGGTGGAAACTCTTAGATAGAGCTGAGCAGGTCACCCACTGGAAGTCCCAGAGATTGTTGAAGCCTAGACAGTACTAATTTATTCTTTCCATATATTTATTGACAATATTGCTCTACCTAAAAATGCTGCCAATGCATTTGCAAAAACAATACAATTATTAAAACCCAAATGAAAAGGGAAAGAAGATGAAAAAATAGTTTGGATCCAGTAGAAGGACAGTGTCCAGGGACTAGAGGGAGACACGGGAGGTTGCTACTTAATGACTGTCTAGTTTCTGTCATGGGAGATGGAAAAATTCTGGAAATCTCTACCACATTGTGCTCATGGTTAACAATACTGTATTATATGCTTAAAAATTGTTAAGAGTGTAGATCTCATGTTGGCTTTTTTTTTTTTAACCACAATAAAAAACAATGTCCACCTTAAAAAAATAGTTTGGGTCATAATCTGCTGACACTTTAAAAATGAGCTACCATAATTATGAAAAATTGTAGACTATGAATATCCATAGCAATCCAATTGGTGGCTACTTCTGCCAAATGTGACAGACATAATGTGTGAGAAAAGTTTTCTTAAATTGCTCGGTATGTATGTTCAGCTTCTACTTTCTGTTCTCAAGACTGCCAATATAGCTGTTTAAATAAATACTGCTTAGAGAGCTTATGTGAATAAGAGCTTTATTGTCTAAGCTGCTTATTTGATGAAGTCTTTCCTCTTTCTCAAGGCATATTTTCAATATATATTTTCTCTTTCTTCTCCAACTTTTGCCACCAGGATTGTGATCCACATTTATAGACAGAAACATGTGATGAAGTTTTTATTAAGTTTATTTTTGTATTTTGATTTTTTGGATCCATTTGAATTCACAAAGAAATGGAAGCAGTGGAGGTGTGAAAACACATTTCTCTACCTGATTTTCAGGTGCACTCTTATAATTATTTGCATCCTCCTTGTAACAATAAAGAAGTTACTTTCCCCCTAACGATGCACAGAAATTTTAAAGTAAATTATAACTGGCTCATTTTCTCCATAGAACTTCTAGATAGAAATCAGTTTGTGCTAGCAACGCTTCAATGTCATTATCATGAGTGATATGAAAATAGGTAATAAATACTAAGAGCACAGGCACCAATCGGAGGGAAAAGGTGTTGACCGGCTGGCATTGTCCCTTATAAATAACTGCGATTCCAGCTCTGATAGAACTTTGTTAGTTGCTCCTTATTCTGTGATTTACAGGGCGTTTTAGTAGAGAAGAAACACAGAAAAGAAAGAGGATGATGGATAGGTTTTTGCTTTTCCATCTACTCTCTGTAGGGCAAAATACTTAGTTGATGAATTGGGGCCTGCAGTGCAACTAGAAAAAAATTTTTAAAGAATATCAATTTTATATTAATTCAACCAAGAAATCTTGGCTGAATATATAAATTTGCTGAAATTGTTCCAGTGTATGAGATATCATTTATGAGTCATTGTGCTGGTCAGAACACAGTGACATACAAGGACATGCTTGAAAAGTACAAAATTGCACCAAGGAAATGCATCGTCCTAATTTAGATTGTGGCCATCAGGCACACTAGCTCAGGATCCTCTACCTAAATACATAGCCATTTTTTCCCCCAAGAACCATATTGATCATCTACTGTCTGCAAGGCATTGCTGGGGACATTGTGCATACCCTAGATTAAACCTGCGTGTTCTGTGGGCTTTAGTTCCAACATTTACATTATAGTGCCCAGATTCATTAATATCAAAAATTATCCTTAGGAATCTCTTCCAACAACATTACCATGGAGACTGAAATTCCATCTTGTAATGAGTCTGAGACCAGTTTTCCTTCCTTCTGCTTTGGTACAGCTCTTTATTTCTTGCTTTGATTCATACATTAAATTGTCACAATGTACTTAAGGATAATGCTTACCTTAAAAATTATGTGTGATGGCAAGATGCTTACACACAAGAGATGCATAAGGCATGAGACCAACTGAAGGAACCTGGATTCATACGTCTCACACTCAGACATGAGTTCTTTGAATGTAGAAGTACACAGGATCTCTATGTCTTTATAAAATTCTATTTCTTGGGCCAGAAGTTGCATGGAGGTTAAGGCATTGGATCCCACATGACTGAATGTGAGGTTTGAGTACTGGACTGGTGGCTTGAAAATCATGCCAGGCACATGTGTGTGTGTGTATGTGCCCAAGATCCTAAGAGGAGAATGGAGGAGAAAGGATTGTGGTGTGGCCATTCTCCTTGGGGGGTGATTTCTCGCTTTTCCTCTCTTGCTCTGTCTGTGTCTTGCTCCTATAAGCACACTGCCTTTAACAAAGGCACAAATGTGTAGTGTCAAATTTGCCTTCCCACTGGTTGAATGCGCATATACTCTTCCATATTTGTGATACTTGCAACAGTCTGCAAGGTAAGGTACTTATTCTTATCTTAAAGATAAAACAAAAACAAACAACTGAGTCTAGGAGAGGTTATAGGGCATGCTGTAGATTAGATACTCAGCAGGGCTGAGTTTGCAGAGAGCACTGGCTCTAGGACATCATGTTCCCACTGGTGCATACAGTCACTTTGAGCAAGTGTTCTATACCATACGGGTTACCGAAGCTCATCAGGCCCTTTCCCAATCCTAGAAATCCTTATCCTCAGATAGCCTATCCTTAGTAGCTCTGCTTATAGACGGAAAGTCATGCATCATCTTACCTGCAGTGATAAGATTCTCATCCTATCTCTAGATCCTGAGTCTGAAGAAAAATGCTGGGTTTTGGATATTCAGGCTCAGAGCAATTATAAATACAAAGTACAAATTTAATATCATAAATCTATGACCCAGCAAATGTAGCATAAGTTGCACGGGACTGAAGCCTGATGGCGGACTCAGGGTCAATCGCTGACTCACCCTAAAAGCCGGGGTAGTTCTACTTACTTGAAAAGCCATGGCAGGAGGATTGCAACAGAGGAAGACTCTGTCTAATAAAAAAAGAAAAAAAAATCCTAGCTCTTAAAATTCTATCTGCTATGAGTTGTCGGCTATTAAGTTAAACCATACAAAATTGTCATTTTTACGGGTGGAAAATGTTGATTATAAGCAATTTCATGGAGTCCAAATTAAATTTATCATCACAAATTTTATAGTAGAAAAAAGGCCTTTGAAATGATGTAAAGTGTTTTCTGGTCACCTTAGGAAACACAGCCTTCTGGTGACTCAATCAATCTGTGCTGGTTTTCTGTTTTGTATTTTGTTTCTTTCTCTCGATAGTGATAATTAGAATCTAAAGTAACCTTGCTTGTCTATTTTTTTTAACCTATTTGCCCTCTGCCTTTCTTTAGTAGATTTTACTTTCCTCACCTAGGAAAATACCTGGAATGTAAGAAGCACTCAATAAATATCTGTTGAATAAAATACAATTTATAGATTAAACATACCTGCCTAAAATGTTGAATTATTAGATATATTTTCGACTTAGAGTGTTACTATAAAACATACATTTCCAATTCCCTGATGTCCCTTTGAAAAGGATAAATTAATTCATTTCATTAGTGATATCGTATTGCCCGCGGCAGACTTGTCATTGCAGCTACGAGAGACTAATGATTGAATAACGAGAGTTTATTTATCATGAAACCAATTTTTGCTACTAAGCTGAAATATAAATAATGATACATCAGCATTTACATTATAAATACTGTTTTAGAGTTTGTTAGTTGGTGATAAAAATTCTCCCTAGGCTGAAACAACTATTGGGTAAACATTGCACATAACACATACATCAAAATATGAAAGCAGTGGTCCAGTGGTCTTTTCTTAGTCAAAGAATAAGCAGTGCATGTGAAATTATTTTTGTGCAATGAGAGTAAAGCTACTGAAGAACACCAATCTGTCCTTTCTATTGTTTATATTTCTTGGTGAGGTTCAGCATCTTGGAAATAATGATGGGATCAAAATAATCTTGAGGATATGAAAGTGTGTACTAACGGGGGAAAAAGGCTATTAGGATATATATTCAGAGGAGAAAAGCACTTTTTTTTTTTGATAAAATGAGAAGGGAGGAGATGGTTTAGTAACTGTGTGGTAAAAAAAATATTGGGGGACCTAAAACAGCTGCCAAGAAACACAACTCTGGCTCTTGGTTTTCCATGATGCCGGCACTCCTGACGCTGACATACAATATCCCTTCTCACAAGTCTAAGAGACTGAGTTTTACAAACCTTCTGTTTAAGTCATTACTTTTTGAGTAAATACAATTTGGCTACAAAAATCTCTCTCATGTCCAAAAAACTTACTTTGTAGAATATAGTAGTTTAGTCAACTGAGAGCTCAAAAATTCTTCCTCAGACTGTGGAAGTTCCAATCAAGTACCTTCTCCTGTGGAACCAATGTGGTTAAAAATGTCACCTGTTATGGAACAATGTAGAGAGCAGGCAGGAGGTGGCCATCCACTCTGGGGTTTTCTGATAGCTAAGGGTAGGCAAATTTCATAAGCAGCCAGTCTTATTAAAAAAAAATGGTAGAACCAGCAGTTGGCATAATGGATATGTTGCTGGACTCCCATGTAGCCAGCCACAGTTCGAGTCCTGGACCCAGCTTAAACTCACACCGGGTGCATGTACATGCATGCCCAAGATCCTAAGAGGAGAATGGAGGAGAAGAGATCGTGTTGTGGCTATCCCCCCTGGGGAGTGATATCTCAATTTCTGTCTCTCTGTCTTTCTGATGAGCGACCCATCCTATAGCAAAAACCTCTCCAAAAATAAAAAAAAAGGTAACTAAAGGTAACTTGTTTGTAACCAATAAGCACTGAGAATTACTGTCTTCATGACTTACCTAAAACATTTAAACTGTCCTCAAGAGTGACAAGCTTCTGCTACTTGAGAGGTTTTGAACATTGTCTTAGTTTCTTTGGGCTGCTGTAACAAAATGTCATTACTGGGTGGCTTTTGTAAACAACAGAACTTTATTTCTCATCGTTCTGGAGGCTAGGAAGTCCAAGATGAAGGTACAGGCAGATTTAGTGTCTGGTGAACGCCTGCCTCACATATGGTGCCTTTCCTGCTATGTCTTCACATGGTAGATGGGGTAAAGGGTCTCTCTGGGGCCTCTTTTGTAAGTGAGCTAACCCTATTCATACAGGCTCCATACTCATGACCTGATCACCCCCCAAAGACCTCACTTTCTAATACCATGACCTTAGGAGTTAGGATTTCAACATACAAATTGGAGGGGAGTGGGCACAAATGTTCAGACCACAGTACAGTGTGGCATAGGATAGTATACATGTAACTTGATCTACCTAGAATATTTTTCTCTGGATTAAAACTCTTTATCTTTCCAGGATTCCGTTCATAGAATATTTTCACAAAATAGCTTCCCTTTCTCCCCCACCCCAACTTCAATGGCTTCAATAACACACAAGTGGACACTCATGCAC
Source organism: Tupaia belangeri chinensis (assembly GCF_000334495.1). Taxonomy (NCBI): domain Eukaryota; kingdom Metazoa; phylum Chordata; class Mammalia; order Scandentia; family Tupaiidae; genus Tupaia; species Tupaia belangeri. The sequence goes on from NW_006209381.1 coordinate 1,816,630, forward strand.
ACACAGGCCTTCCTATCACTTTTACTACTCATAGCCCCTTTCACAGATGCCCCATAGCACCTTAATATCAGCTTCTCAAGGGTAGGCACATCATTTCATTGCATTGATTGCTGCACTCCCAGAATTTAGCAGAGAGCCTGGCACATAGAGGGCGTTTAATAAATATTACTGAATACTCAACTCTTTGATGTTTTCATTCTGTTCCTCTGTGTTTTCTGTTGAGCTAGAATTTACCATAGATACAAGCTGAACAAGCTCACATGTTCCTCTGTGGGACCACTCTGTCTTATTTCTAGCCTAACCCCACACCCCTGTGAGACCAACCATTTGTCCCTCCCATAGATCACTCGATGGTTTCCAGTTGCAACTGCTGCTCTGGGATTCCCTCTCCCGTTAAGATTCATGGCAAAGCCAAGTTTCTTCAGCCTTGAACTTTTAGTTCTGTTTGATAAGCATTTACTGAGCACCTCCAATTTACTAGACACTGTGCTAGGAGCTCAGTTATAAAAAAAATGAGGAAGAAGCTATTTTACATGAAAGGACTTTGAGTCAAAGAGTAGGGAAGGAAACACATACAGTCAAATGTGCTGAGAATCACATTCAAGGTGCTGTAAGATTTAGCCTAAAC
>NW_006209381.1:1817288-1844453 GCF_000334495.1 Tupaia belangeri chinensis
AGAATTTTTCTCGCTGCTGTGACATGCTGACATGCCCGGGTATCTTGGTATTTTTCTGTTCACTATTTGCAGTGATTCTCTCATGGAAAGTTTGAGCTTGGCAGGTTGAATTTTGGGGATATTTATTTCAGATAGTGATACAAGTTCTTAAATATTCACATTAAAAAAATCTGTGGGGACCAGCAGGTAGCATAGAAGTTAAGGCTCTGGATTTTGAGAAAGCAAGAAATCACCCTCCAGAGGGGATGGCCATGCCACAATCTTTTCTCCTCCACTCTTCTCTCAGGATTTTGGGCATGAATACACATGTGCCCAACATGTTTCAAGCTGCCAGGTCTGGAACCTAAACCATGGTCATCCGTGTGGGAGTTCAACACTCAAATCACTACACCACCTGCTGATCTCATTTGGGTTTTTAATACATGCAAATATATAGGCTTCTAATCTCAAATTAGAAATGCCACTTCAGTAGGTTTATTTTTAATATGTAGCACTCTAGGGCTTGCTGATGTCATCACGATAGAAATCTCTCATCACAAACACCCCACATATCAAAGTAAAAAATTAACCTGTTCTAGTAGAATCTGTATTCTATCCATTCACAATTTCTCTTTCTCCTGCTCCTTATTAAAGAAGATTTAATTTCTTTTCATAGTAACAGCCTCATTTTGAAGATATTCACATCATAAATAGCAGGAAAAAATAATTCCTTTAATGGAAAGTACAGCTTTCAAACACAGATTTTTTTTTCACTCTATCATTCTAGGAGAAGGATGGAATTACAAAGGAAACTTGAAGAGCCAGTGGTACATCCTGATACCTCACTTACTGATGACCAATATCTTTAAAATATATACTGTGATTCAGGGTTTTTAATGGAAATCCTAGGAAACAGTGACTTTTAGATTTTAGGCATTTATAGTGGTAGAAAGCATCCCATTGCTTGAATCCATGCCATTTCTATTTATCTCTGTTTGAGAAGCTTTCTGCTCTTATCCCAGTTGTATTTGATCCTTTCTGTTTAAGAGCATTATTTATTTATTGATTTATCTTAGTACTTTTTCATATATAGTCTGTTTAGTACATTCTTGTTTGAAATATAGTCTGTGGGAAGATAGAACCTGAGTTCTGAGAGAGACTTCTTTCTGGAAGGATGGAATGGGATCAAATTAACAGTGCTAGCTAAAAACCACAAATCCTACCTTCCCTGCCCTCCCAACTCCCCAATTTATAGCTAACATTAGAACAGGATTTCTCATGTTCAAAATGCATTTTTTTTTCATATTTAATTGCATCTTTCCTGAAAACTTTGTTATTCTGGACTTAATTTTACAGATAAGAAAACAGGATTAAGGGAAGTCAAGGGACTGTCCAGAGATCACAGAGCAGGGAACAAAACAGTGGTCCTTGGATTTCAAAATCGGCCATCTTTATGCACCCTCTGCATTTGCTGTGTCGTCCTCATGGCTGGTGTTGGTCTCCTCCAGGTCAACGATTTTATACCTCTTTATATCCCCACTCCCAGGTGCTCCCTTACCTGGCGCACAGTAAAGTTTAATGTATATATTTCTTGCCTGGGTTGACTTTGTTCTTTCTGCAAGAGCTTGCTAAGTACTGATTCTATTTCCCATTAAAAAAAATAAATAAAACAGGTATTTTGCAACCTCATTTTTCAAAGTCCAGAAGAAGGAAACAAAGAATAACAAAGAAAGCAAAACAAACAAGACAACAAAACACACTAACATTTCCTCTAAAAAGAACGCGATGACATTTAAGCTTCGATTACACTTGTAGCCGCCCTGCGAGCAGCCACACCAGGGCCCAAGGCCTCTTGCTGATTGAGAGCACATTTTTCGTTTCCCCCATTGTTCCTGGCAACCCTGCTCCTGTGTAGCAAGCAGGATATTCAACTTGACAAGGCTCTTTCTTTCTGGATCAGGGAGGGAGCAAGGTTCTTGTCAGTTTGAATCATGAGTCCACACTTGGCAGAGCTGAGTGGACAGGCACAGTGGGAGAAGGTGCCATGTGCACACCATCCCTGCCCTGTCATGTGGGCCTCTCCCCCCAGCTCCCAAATAACTCACTGCAAGCCATTCTGTTCCAGAGGGCCTCTTTACTATTTGGCCAATTGATTTGCCTCTAATACGGAATCTCCTCGTTATCCAGCTTTTAACATGTTATTTTTAGGGCTTCATCTGTCTATGTACACTTTTTTTTTTTCCCAGAGCTACAACTGAGAATATCCAATTCTGCCATCCTCAAAGTTTTAATGTTTTAAAACACATTTCCAAGGATGAAAATGCCTTTTTTGGAGTCCACTTCAAAGGGCTTTTAGAAGTCATCAAAGAAAGCTAGAAATTAGTATATGCTGCTGTAAAAGTAGTTTGTCTTTATTATTAATTTTTAGCTTTGAAAAAAATGGCAAATAGAATTAATGAAAGATGAAGCTTGAAAATTCTGATTATGTAATAAACAAAAGCACAATATTATTTTATCTTTTACTCCTAAAAGTTCACACTTTACTTGTGTTTGTCTTAAGAGGAAAAAAAAAAGAACAAATATTTCTTGGTTCAAGATCCTAACAGATATCTAAAAAAGTAAGTAGTCTGGCCCCATTTTTCCTTGCTAGACAATGAAAACAATATTGTTGAGTGTTGAGTATTACATAAATGTACAATTCTATACTTCGCCCTTTTTGTTTCTTAAACATAAAATAGCAGTAAAGAGTTTTTGAATATAAGTGAACCTTTTTTTCTTTTTCAGCAACATATCCCATCACTAGTCATTTGTGACTTAATTATAGGATTTTGTGATGCTGACTATTCAATCGACTTGTCAAATAATTCAACAAACCAGATAATTAAAAGAAAGAAAAAAAGAAATTAACTGATAATGCTAAATTTAGTTCAAATAGTTATCCCAGGCTTTCAAGAAGTTTTTTATTTATTTATTTATTTTCTTGGGGAGAAGTTTTTGCTATAGGGCGCGTGCGCTCACCAGGAAGACAGAGAGACAGAAAGACAGAAAGCAAGAAATCAACCCCCAGGGAGGATGGCCATGCCCCAATCCCTTCTCCTCCATTCTCCTCTCGGGATCTTGGGCATGCACGCACTTGCGCCCGGCATGAGTTCCAGCCACCGGGTCCGGGACTTGAACCGCGGTATAGAATGTGGGAGTCCATGCTCCAGTTGAGTCTAAAACTCCAAAAGTACATGCAGCAGTCCTCATACCACCTTGTATAACTCCATTTTCCTTCCAGTTTTCTAATACTAAATGAAGCTGAACCATATCTTCACTGTACATCTAAATTTTAGATTGCGTTGAGAGGTCCTAACAAGCAGAACTTAAATCATTGTTCTTTGGAGCTGTTGGCAATATCCTTTTTCATTTTTTTACTTTATATTCTGCTGGACTCCTGTACCAGAATGTTAATTGGGGCAATGCATTGCTATTATTTTATTACTGATTTAGCTCTACTTTGGATATATGTCTTTCTTTCCCACTGGGGTCCCTTACAAATGTCTCCAATGTATTAAGTCATCTTTAGTGGATTATTATTTCTTGAGTATTTACTATATTGCATGGTATCTAATTGGGCACTGTATGCTATATATATCTATGCACACACACAACACACACACACACACACACACACACACACACACACTTAGTTACTGTTTTACATTGTGCCTTAAAAGATTTTGCAGCTCAAAGCCAATAATACAGACCAGCACCAAGATTAATGATTATTCATAACATCTGGTACAAAACTAAAAAATTTGCAGTTTATTACATACAATTGGAGCTAGATGGTATTTGCAATGAATTGAAGTTGACAGCTGAGTCAATAGGTAAGATCCAGATAGGTGAGCAAAGATTAAAACACAAAGAAAAAAATGTAAAGAGCAGGAATTTGGAGTCTTCGGAGTAGTAAAGATCCCTCTTGTTATAAACAGATGTGTGAACAAGTTGTTATTAAACTATTTAGGATCGAGGAGGTGTCTGTACACAGTGGATGAGTGAGACGTTCAGATGAATTTTGACAAAAAAGTATTGCTCAAAACCTGTGTTGGTCACCAACCCCAGAGTATACAGTCTGAGGACTTGAGTCCTTTTGAAGCATTTTCATCCTCTCGACTTTTGCTAGAGGAATGAGAAACAACACCTCTGACAGATTCCGTAATGTTGTTATCATCTGTTACCCAGGGCAATATGCTGTGTGGCAGGGTCTGCCAGCTAAGCAGGATCTTAAAGAGGCTCCACATCAGCGAGAGATTAACAGCGCAGTCAGGGTGGGGTGAGCAAGGCGGTGATGGGCGAATGAGCAGAAGTAACTGAAATCTCATTTCCCGAGTACATTAATGAATTGCCCAAGTGCAAATAACATTGAGTGAATGCAAGCAAAGCTTGGCTAAAAGTTAGATTTGACCCTTCCTTTTGATTTGTTTGTATAGTTGAAACATGGAGCTCTACATTCTTGTAAAAATATGTTTAAAGTGTTAAGATAGTTCAGAGATGATCAGGTGAGCTGTTTGCAGTAGGTGTAATAAAAAACATTTTAAAATGGAATGTACAATCACCTGTAGAAGGCTAGACTTTGTACTAACTGAGCATAATAACATGTGTTATAAGTTAGTGGTCTTATGATTTTCCAATTATGCCACCGTACATAATAGAGCATTGTTTGGTAGACCTTGCTAAGTGGCCTGGCATTAAACCAGACCTGTCATCTAAAGGAAAGGAAAGCAATTCCAATTCATCTAAATAAGCTCATATTAAAATAAGAAAAAAAACAAATGTGACACAGCTGCAGTAGCCTGGCCAAGTTAAAATGCTTACAAATATTTCATGTCTGTAATATAAAACTACTTACTAAAGGGAGAATCTTATGTCTAGGAGAGTGCCAGATTGCCTTCAAGATAAGTTGGCAATAAAAATGCTATCAGGTATTTATGACCCTAGAGGTTATAATAATACACTTACTAGCTTATTACTTTAACAGATGCTAAGAAAAAGCTATATGATGTGGTCACTCCCTTAAACAGCCCATGTGACACACGCACAGTCAGCGAAGGTATTGAATCAACAGTTTATACAAACTTGTCACCTACCTAACACTATAGATGAACATCTTCCTCTTCTTCCTGAAGGGACTGTCATATGTACACTGGTTCATGTTACATGGACTTGTCATACAAATATAAAATATATGAAATTAATAAATGTCTTGTTTTGATCAATATCACACAGTGTTCTTTCTTTTTTTTAAGTCAGACATAATTATTGATCATAGATGTCGAAGAGTACGAGGCACTGTTCCAGACACTGGGGTTTTGCTGTGCAAAGGGTAGTCAGCACGCTTGCAAGGAGCTTACCTTCTGGTGAGGAGATGAACAATAAACGAATGAGCCACTAAACAAAATATCAAGTAGTAGGTGTTGTGTGGAAAATTATTATGTGGTAGAATGGGTACTGGGATGCTGACTTGGCGAAGGGCTCAGGGTATAGAAAGATCGGAATGGCAAGAAGCAGTTGGTTATACAAAGATAATGCCTGAACTTAATAGCCTGGAGCAAATTAGTCTTCTTTAGAGGGGGAAAATGTAGCTTAGTTAAAGAAAATAATAAACGGTTAAGTTCTGAGCCTTAAGTAAAAATACCTTATTTATTTTCCAAGGTTGAAGAATTTTTCCTGACGGAAAAGAAAATGCATCGTAACTCTATGGATGAATTTAAAACTAAAAACTTGACTAATGAAAAGAATGATGATATTTCCATCATTTCTTCTTCTTTTTTTTTTTTTTTTTTTTTTTTTTTTTTTGTAATAGGGCACATGCGCTTGCCAGACAGAGAGACAGAAAGCGAGAAATCACCCACCCCCCCAGGGGGGATGGCCATTCTGCAATCCCTTCTCCTCCATTCTCCTCTTGGGATCTTGGGCATGCACGCACCTGCATCTGGTGTGAGTTTTAAGCCACCGGGTCCGGGACGTGAACTGCGGTTGACTACATGGGAGTCCAGTGACATAGCCATTACGCTAACTGCTGGTCCCTCCATCACTTCAATTTGTGCTGATGATCAGGAAATATGCAACAACACAGAGGAAAGTAATTGTGAAAAATACTGCAAATTTTTCAGGCAAAGAGAAGATTATAGTTATATTTTAGTTTCAAAGTCAACATAGGATTATAGGTCCAACTCTTCAATGAATATTAGTTTAGGGAAGACTCAAGTATGGATACATATCATGTTAACCAGTAACACTGAAATGTTGCTGCCAAAGAGTAAAACCAATTCTGAATGTGATTACCCCTCTCTAATCCTTCCCAGCCAACTCTTTGACCTATTGACTATTATCTGGGTACGTTTCTGTAGATAAATACCATAGAGTGATTACAGAAGCCATGTTTTCTTAGATGCCTGCGAATATATTTTTAGGCAAGTGTGATCATATGGCATAACTTCGACCACACTGCATGTGCATCTAACATATATGTGGCCATCTCCATGCCAGACAGGCCCATCCACAAGGCTTCCTCTTGAGGAAATATTCTGTAGGTATTTTTTTTTTTGTCAATAAATAGAATTTCCATCTACCTTATGGTTAGGGTAGACCTCGTCATTTTCTCGGTCATCAGAAAAGTCATGACATACTTTTGCATAGAAAAATATATGGTCTGGCTTTTCTGATGACCCAATCAATAGTGATATCATTTTAGGTCAGACATGCAAAATTTGAGATTGTGTGCTAGACAGAATTGCAGCATGGTCCCTGAGAATACTGCATACGGTTGCATTTGTCTTATACACCAGTTCCCCTTTAGTGTGGGCAGGACCATGAGACATGACTTCCATGATTCAGTCACACTATATTGCAAAAGCAAAGGAAGTCTACAGGTATAATTAGGGCCCTTAATGAGTTGATTCTGAATTAATTAAAACAGGAATTCTTCTGGGTGGGACTGAACTATAAGGTGAGCTATTTCAAAGAAGGTCTAGAGAAAAGAGACAGGAAGTTACACAAGAGTCTCTCCTACTGTCCTTGAGGAAGGAAAACACTATAGGGTGAGGAGTGTGCTGGAGTAGGATGGTTTCAGTGCTTATAGCTGCAAGGAACTGAATTCTGCCATCAATGGGTGAGTGAGGGAAAAATCCCAAGATAACATGAGATTATGCCTCCCATCAATACCTTGACTTTAACCTTGTGAGACTCTGAGCCAAGGACCTGGTTAAGCTGTGCTCAGACACCTGACCTCAGAAAATTTGAAATAATAAACAATAAATGTTGTGTTGTTTTAAACTACTAAGTTTAATATATAAGCTTAGTTGTTTTACAGCCAATACAGATAGTATACCATTCTCTACATCAGGGTTTAATTGCTCTCCCTCCCACGAAAGTCTCTTACCAAACTGAAATTCATGCCCTTCAGTTTTGTGTCCTAAAGAAATAGAGAACTGCTGAAATATATATATATTTTTTTGTAACAGCTTAGGAAATTTTCCCTCAGCTCTCTAGAAAACTGGATTCTTTTAAAATTCCAGGGAAACTTCTGAAGTCTACATCCTTTTAACATTCCTATGATGCTTATTTTTGGTATTTAAGATGTTTCCCTCTGAACACGGTTTTCTTGTTTATACTGTGCTGACCTAAGTTGATTCCCAATTCCATGAGGAACTTACCACTGATAACAGTTTTGAGGCATCAGGACTTGCCTGTATTATCATGCATCTTTGCATACTGTGGAGGATAACCCACTAATTCGACTTTTTGTCCGTTTTATTTATTGGCTATGATTTTTTCAAATACCAGATTGAAATTATTGATCTGAGTTCATTTGGAACATTTTGAGACATCCTGACTCATGTCTTTTTTCTGTGCCACTGGAGCCAAATAGAGATTTTGGTCTTTTTTTTTTTTTTTTTTTTTTTTGGAGAGGTTTTTGCTCAAAGATTTTTGCACTTGCCAGAGAGACAGAGAAGACAAAAAGCAAGAAATCACTCCCCTGGGGGGATGGTCATGCCGCAATCCCTTCTCCTCTATTTTCCTCTTTGGATTTTGGACATTCGTGAAACATGCACCTGGCCTGAGTTTTAAGCCACCGGGTCTGGGCTCAAAGTGCGGTCGACTACATGGGAGTCCAGCAACATAACCGTTAAGCTATTTGTTAGTCCTGATGTTCTCAATTTTTAACTTAATAGTTTGTTTTGAAAACAATGGAACTAGGCAGGCTTGACAACTGGTTGTGTGGTTTGTTTAGACTGTGATAAAAAATATATGTACATTGTGATATAAAGTTTACTATCTTAACCAGTTCTAGGTGTAGTTTGTTAGTGTTAAGAGTGTTCTCATCGTTGTACAGTTGACCTCCAGAAATTTTTCATTATGCAAAACTGAAATTCTGTACCCATCAAACAGCAACTAACTTCTTGTTCCCTCCCCAAGCACCTGGCAGCCAACATTCTCTTTTATAGTTTTATGAAGTTGGCAACTCTAAATACTACATATAGATGGAATCAAGGAATATTTGTCTTTATGTGGCTGACTAATTTCACTCGGCATAGTGCCCTCAAGGTTCATCCATGTGTTGGTCGGCATTCTTAAGAGAAACTGAAGGAACCAGCAGTTAGCATAATGGCTATGTCGCTGGACTCCCATGTAGTCGACCACGGTTTGCGTCCCAGACCTGGTGGCTTAAAACTCACACTGGATGTGTGTGCCTACGTGCCCAAGATCCCGAGAGGAGAATGGAGGAGAAGGGATTGCAGCGTGGCCATCCACCCTGGGGGGTGATTTCTCACTTTCTGTCTCTCTGTCTGTCTCTGTCTGTCTGGCGACACACACACCCTATAGCAAAAAAAAAAAAAGAAAAGAAAAGAAAAGAGAAACTGAACCAATAAAATGTATGTATATGAAGCTATTTACTGTAAGGAATTGGGTCATGTGATTACAGAGGCTGATAAGTCCAAAATCTACCAAATGGGCCAGGCAGGCTAGGAACCAGAGAAGAGCCTATGTTGTAATTCAAATTAAGACTGACTGTGGGAAGAAGGTCCTTCCTTTTGAAACCAGGTCATTCTAATGTGCATGCAAGTGTGGGAAACACTGGGTTAAAGCCTAAACTCCTAGTTTTAGAGATAAATTCCTAGGACAAAAGACCAAATTTTCTAGATCTAAGAGAAGAGCTAAATTTATGAGATTTATGAAGTCTAATTATATATGTGAGTATAACTAAGGTAAGATTTGCCTTTCTCCCAATATCCCTAAAAAAATGGAGATTAAACAACAAAAAAAAATTCTGTAGCCCAAGGTAATAAAAAGAGCAGCGCTTCTCAACCTTGGAAGCACATTAGAATCCCAAGAGAGCTTTTAAAATTTCTGATACCTAGGCCTCACCCCAGACCAATTAAATTAGAACCTCTGGGTATAAATGAAGTATCAGAATTGTTTAAATTAAATCAGAGCACTGCAATGCAATCAGGGGTTCAATATTATTTAAATCACTCCAGAAGGTTCCAAAGGGCATCTGAGGTAGAGGATCTGGGGTGAGAATGTATCACATTTATTGTACGAAATATATTTTCTTATTCCAACTTTCTTACATGTCACAGAGAAGCCAAGTCTGCTTGGAGTGCTCAGGGGAGAAATGACAATGTCATCAGAAAGGGTAATGACATTAGCTCCAAGTAATACCACAGACACCACAGACAGCTTTGTAGAGGGACATGGGACCTTTCTTTTTATTTTTTTAAAAATTTATTTCATGTATTCAATCACTATACATCACTATAGCTTGTAAAGTGAATTTACCCAACATAAATACACTTCACACCAGTCCAGTTGAAGATACCATACATGTTATCATCGACAGACAATCATCCATTTCTTGTCCTTGATTCCATTCCTCTCATTCTTCCCCTTTTCCCACACTCTTCTCATACTGTCCCCAGTATCTGTAACCATTTTCCATGCGTCTATACCCGCTAATCTTTAAGTGTTTTATGGCTGAATGAGTAGTATTCCAGAGAGTATATGTGCCACACTTCATCAATTCATTTGTTCATGGACACTTGGATTGGTTCTATGTCTTAGCAATTGTGAATATTGCCATGATCAACATAGATGTGCAAGCACTTTTCCCACTGACCATTCTCCTATCCTTTGGATAGATACCCAGGAATAGAATTCTGGGGTCATCTGGTAGTTCTATTTGTAGATCTTTGAGGAACCTCCCTATTGTTCTCCACAATGGCTGGACTAATTTACATTACCATCAACAGTATAGGAGAGTTTCCCTTTTACCACAGCCTTGTCAACACTTAACCACTTTTTGTTTTTTTAAATCTTAGCCATTCTGAGTGTGGTTTGGTGGTATCTCATTGTGGTTTTGATCTCCCTCTCAACACGAGGGATGTTGAACATTTTTTTTTTTTAAATAGCTATTTGGCTGTTTGTATGTCTTCTTTAGAGAATTGTTTATTCAGTTCATTTTCCCAGCTTTTAATTGGTTGATCTTTGGGAGGGGGTAAGTTATTTGAATTCCCTGATCTGTGTACTGTGTATTCTGGTTATCAGTTCCTTAACTGAAGCATAGTTTATAAACTATACTCTCATTCTGAGGTCTGTGGATTCACACTAATTACTGTTTCTTATTTTTATTTATCTATCTATTTATTTATTTAGTTTTTTTCTGTGCAGAAACTTCTTAAACTGATGCAATCCCATTTGTCTATTTTAGGGATTATTGCCTGTGCTTTGGTGGTCTTATGTAAGAAGTTTTTGCTTACTCTGATGTCTCCCAGAGCTTCCCCACTGTTTTCCACCAGTAATTTTGTAGTGTGAGGTCTTAGGTTAAGATCTTTGATCCGCTTTGAGTTGATTTTTGTTAAGGGTGAGATATAAGGGTCCAGATTCATCTTCCTGCAGGTGGATACCCAGTTTTCCCAGCATCATATGCTAAAAAGTTTCCCTTTTCCCCATTGGTTTGACTGGTGCCCTTTATAAAAAATCAGTTTGTTATATGCTTTGGGGTTTATTTCTGGGGTCTCTATTTTGCTCCATTGGTCCACATGTCTGTTTTTGTGCTAAAGAGACCTTTCTTAATTAATAAGTGCCTATCCCATACACTTTGAACCCTCCCTGTGAGTGGTTTAGCATTAGTCACTGGATATACCATATACAAGTGACCCAGCAATCTTTTAATAGAATTTAATTATTAATAGTGAAATATTTGAGCCTACTTCAAACTGCTACAGCAAAATTAAGTCAGAACAGCTTAAGCTAGTACAGTGGATTCCAACCAGCAGTGGTTTTTGTCCCCCAGGGAACATTTGGAGACATGTTGGGTGTCACAACTGCAGAAGGTAGGGAAGATATTCTATTGGTATCTAATAGGTGAAAATGAAGAATAATTCTAAACACTCTGTAATGCATAGGGCAGCTCCTCACACGAACAAAGAATTACCCAGTTTAAAATGTCAGTGGTGCTGATGTTGAGAAATGCTGCTTTTGTGTAAAGCCTGTGGGCTTTCACTACTTTAGGAAAAAAGTAGACTGAATGTATAAAGCCCATTATATAGCAGAATTTGCTTATGCAAGAGTCCAGAGAAGCTCTAGAACTCCTAGGTGGAAGCAAACACTTTAAAGACCATATATCTTTCCAAAGAAAAGAAGAACTCGGTCATGTAGTGGTTTTGAGTTGGCAAATACCTATTATCATAGAGTCTCTTGAAAGTTTACTCCTGTGTTTTTCAAAGGAAATCCCAATCACAAATATCACATATATCCTAGCAATAAAACCACATCTCTTCCTAAATGTATTTAATCGAACCAACAATCACTTAGAAGACCTTTCACTTTCATGCTTTTGTTCCCTTAACTCTGAGTGCCTTCTCCTATCTTCTACCCAGGTTAGCCAACTTTATTGTTTAAGTGACAACTGAGGAGTCAAATCTTCTAGAAAGTCTTGCTTAGCTTAAGATCTTCACGCTAAGAATAGGTGGGGACTAGTAGGTAGTATAGTTAACATGGTGGAATCCTACGTGGCTGATCACAGTTTGAGTCCTGGACCCTGTGGCTTGAAACTCATGCCAGGCACATGTGTGTGTTTGTGTCCAAAATCCCAAGAAGAAAATGAAGTAGAAGGGATTGAAGTATGGCCACCTCCACCCTGGGGTGGGGGGTGTGATTTCTCACTTTCTTTCTCTACATCTCTCTATCTCTCTGGTGAGTGCACATGCCCTATAGCAAAATTCTCTCAAAAAAAAACCACAAAAAACCTAAAAAACAAAAAACCAAAAAGTCCAAAAGTAATCCATAATACTCTAGGCACATTTCTATCATAGTGTTCACAAAAAGAAGTAACTGTTTTAAAATGTGCACCTGACTCCTCCAATAAGCTATATTTCTTGAAGACAGAGCCTTTGTTCTGTAGCTCTAGAACTTAGCAAAATTCTTGGCATGTTGCAGACACTCAAAATTTGTTTAATGAACAAATGATGGTACAGTTGTATCATTAACTGTTTCTTACTGAGATAATACCTACTTTGAATTAATAAAGCAAGACTTTAGGTGAATCATATCAAAATAGTTTTGAACTCCACTCAAACACAAAAGTGCACATTTGTACTTATACTGATTTATTGAGATACCTGCATCTGTTAGTCATTTTAATCCTCAACTTTAGAGTTTAAGGTCATGAAGCACAAAAATAAAGTCTTTCTTTCCTTCCTTCCTTCCTTCTTTCTTTCTCTTTCTTTCTTTCTTTCTTTCTTTCTTTCTTTCTTTCTTTCTTTCTTTCTTTCTTTCTTTCTTTCTTTCTTTCTTTCTTTCTTTCTTTCTCTCTCTTTCTTTCTTTTCTTTTCAGAATTAATGTGGTTTATTACTAAGCATGGATTTGAGTGACTGGCCTGGAGAAAACCAAGCATGTCTTTCTCCGGGTACTCAGATACAGAGTTTCCTTTTATTTGGTTTTGAGAGCAGTAAACAAAAGTTTGGACTTTCGTGTAGAGTTTTTTCACTGGTCTGACTGAAAAAGGTAGAACATCTAGAAGTGGCAGGCTTGTAGGTTATAGATAGGCTTTATCATTTTTAGGTTGGTGATTAGAATTGAAGGTCTGTGTTTGGGGAAGAGAGCAACAAAAGAATGTACTTTAATAGAGATAAGGTTTATTATACATCACAGTGATACTATGGCAGGGACTGGATGTTGGAGGAGACCTATTATTAATGGACCAAAAAGGTCTGTTAATGTTTGGGAGAATGACTCCCCCAGCCCCTCTGGGAAGGATTTTGGAAGTAGGGAAAAACAGTAAGACTTTTGTCCTTATCTGGTAGAGGGTTAAAAACTAAAACATAGCATACAAATAATATCATACGACTTCTTAGTTAAAAGAACCAAATAACCCAGTCCAACTGAGCAAAGGACTCAAATATATATTTCTCAAAAGAAGATACACAAAAGGCCAATAGGAACACAAAACCCCACTCATCCTGAGAGAAATGCAAATCAAAAGCACAATAAGGTATCACCTCAGATTTGTTAGGATGGCTTAAAAAAAAAAAAAAAAAAGCCAAACAGTGTCATGTCTTTTGTACTCCATTGGTAGGAATGTAAAATGACGTGGCCAATATGGAAAAGAGCATGGAGAATCCTCGAAAAATCAAAACTAAAACTACTATATGATTCAGCAATCTGTCTTCTAAGCATATATTTTAAAAAATGAAATTAGGAAATTGAAGGCATATGTATACGTCCACATTAACTGCAGCATTATGTACAATAGCCAAAATACAAAAAAAAATCTAAGGCAGCATCTGTTGATTCATAAATGGATGAAAAACAAAATTTATATACATGTACGCACTTTTAATGGAATATTACTCAGCCTTGAAAAAGAACAAAATGCTACCCATTTTGATTATAGATTTAACTTTCTTATACCAGACTCAGGGCTTAGTTTCTTGATCGTTTCAGTTCTCCATTTCCCCCAGTTCCTCAGTGTTACGGATCCAGACATATGGAGCCTTCGAGGCAGTCAGCACCATTAAAGACCTTGGAGTCCCATCTTCTTCCTCTTTCTATCTATTACATCAAGGGAAAAAGTCATCATTTTAAAATGTTTTCACAGAAAAACAGAATCAGACAACATAGCAGCTAGGGTCAGGAGTGCACCCAGTGAATGCCAAAGACATTTGCATCAGCATCAGCATTTTTTTTTTTTTTTTGGAGAGGTTTTTGCTATAGGGAGTGTGCGCTTGCCAGACAGACGGAGAGAGACAGAGAGACAGAAAGCGAGAAATCACCTCACAGGGGGGATGGTCACGCCGCAATCCCTTCTCCTCCATTCTCCTCTCGGGATCTTGGGCACGCACGCACACGCGCCCGGCGTGAGTTCTAAGCCACTGGGTCCAGGACGCGAACCGCGGTCGACTATGTGGGAGTCCAGCAACGTAGCCATTACGCTAACTGCTGGTCCTCAGCATCAGCATTTCTTGAGGGCAGCAGCAGCAGGGTGAGGTCAGTGCAGAGGGTGTCCCTGCATCCCTGCAGTATCAGGAGCGGGAAGGTCAGGGTACAATTCTGGTCGAAGTGGAGGTGCAGTGGGCTGATGCTCTGGGTGGCAGGGGAAGAGATGTCCAGAGCTAGGGCAGAGAGGTCCACGTGCAGGAGCAGTTGGCCCACGTCACTGGGATGCGCAATCTGTAGATGCCATCGCCATGGACACACAGCTGCCCACTGTCCAGCTCTGGTCTGTGCAGAAAGGAGTGGCCCAGCTCAGGGACCCTCTGCCAGTGCAGTCTGCAGTCCTGCCCAGGTCCTTTGTGGTTCAGCTGGAGTTCAGCTATGTCCTGCCCAGCTGACTTGAGCTGTTGGAGCTCTTCTGCTGTGTGAAGTGCTGGCTACAGAGGAAGCAGCTGACCAACACACCAATGACACATCAAATCAAAGCCACCCATAGGACCCAGAGCAAATGAGGCACCAGGTAGCCTGGACCCTCCTCCGCCATCACGACCCGGGATGCATTGACTGGAACTGACAGGGCGAAGGGGATGCAGAAACCCTCAGTGGAGTGGGAAGCCACCTAAACTTTTTTAAAAAATTATCTTTTTAAAGTTTTTTTGGTCATAGTGCGCATGTGCTTGCTGAATAAAGAGACAGAGGGAGACAAAGGCAGAGAAAGTGAGAAACTCCCCCCTGGCCAGTAGCAATTCCTTCTCCTCCGTTCTTCTCCTGGGATTTTGAGTGTGCATACACATGTGCTGGGGAGTGATTTTCAAGCCACTGGATTCAGGACTTGAACTGCGGTTAAGCCATGTGAGAGTCTTAATGCTTCCACCACCTTCTGGCTTCCCAAAATTGTTTCTTATCCTCCATGTAAAATACTGTGAAACTGAACCAAAGTAGTTTAGGAAATGGTGTTTAGAGTCTAATGTGAATTTTATTCAGGCTCACTACTTTTAAAGACACCTCACAAAAATAACATTTTGATGTTTTAAAGTATTTTTGTAAGAAAACAGAAAGGGGCTTGAATTGTTGACCTTCTTCAGTGAAAAATATGTTTTGCAATGTCTAGCTACATCTGCCCAAGTTCTGCTTCTAGGCACTTGTAAGTTTTTTTTTTTTTAAAAATCATTTGCACCTACTCATTTTGATTAAAGGAATTGGAGGAAAAAAAAGAAAGTGAGCCTTTCTAGAAAGGGCTGTAGAAAGTGTGTCATTAACATTTTTCTACTGCCAAATTTAGCCATCAACTTAATTGCTAAGATTTAATTGTTCTCATGAGGTTTTTCCAGTGACTGCTTCATTGATTATCTTGTTCTACAAAGAAAAGATATGTACAGACTTGCAGATTATATATTATTTCTGGGAAAAGATCAGCGTTGTTAGAGAAAGTACATATAGTTAGTTCAAAATATGTACTTGTAAGAGTTTTGGAGACTAGTCACTGGAAATCTAAGAATACCTTCTATTCTTTAGAATCTGGCAGCTGAAAATCACAACGTACCACTTAAGGCATATAGAGTCAGCAGCCAATCAACAAACCTCTAAGAAAACCTTCTTTCTCTTCACTTATATTTAACAAAAATAGAAAGACTAAGAAACAAAACAAGACTATAAACTTTGACTCACTAAGGACTTTTTATGTCTTCCCTGGGGCTGAATCTCAGTTGTTTATGTACTTTTCTGCCTTTCTGTGAGTCCCTTCCTGTTCTGCTAGGATAATTTTGTATACTGAGGAGGAGGAAGGCATGAAGTCTTCCGTTTTGGAGCTGAGAGATTGGGTACATGTGTACCTTAACATTGCTTCTGACGCGGACTGTACAATGAACGTCGACGTAGTATTTTATTCTCAGTATTCCCCATCAATCACCTTGGATACAGGGGAACTCGAAGTAAAAGCCTTCCAGACTTGTTTCATCTCATTATAAACACATAGCTATATTCGTGTGTATATAGATATACATATCGGTGTGTATTGTTCCAGAGGCGAAGTTGAATGATTCTAGAAACCACTAATTATGTAACATGACAGATGTCACGGAAAGAAAGACATAAGATGCATTTTTCAACATCTTATACACACACGTGTGCATACATGCACATTCAATGTGCATGTGTGTGCATGTGTATGTGTGCTTACTGGAGATAGAAAAGTGTGAAACATGAGAACTCAGTTGAGAATGGCTGTTCTTCACTTGAGTCTGAAGGATGGCAAAAACACAGAAGGAAATACATAAATATGTATTTTAACCCACTCCTTACAACCTAGATGAACTGATTGCCTGTAAACGAGAGAGCATTGGACTAGATCATATTTGAAAAAGTCTTATTTCTATGAAATTTTAGGGTTGTAGGTATATATTCGCTAAATTTTTCATCTGGTGGTAAACTTGAAATCCATATCCCCATAGTCCTCTAAAGGGGATTCAGCTCTTTTAAAATAGAAATTAGCTGGGACAAGCAGATAGCATAATGGTTACACCACTGGACTTCCACATACTCCATCACGGTTCGAGTCCTGGACCTGGCAGCTTGAAAATCACTCCAGGTACATGTGTGTGCCCAAAATTCCTAGAGAATGGAGGAGAGGGGATTGCAACGTGGTCACTCCCCTGGGGAGTGATTTCTCGCTTTCTGTCTCTCTGTCTCTCTCTGTCTCCACAGTGAGCACACACACCCTAGAGCAAAAATCTCTCTTATAAAAAAATAGAAATTAGCACCCTGGCTTATCTTCCCCCCACCCATCACTGATGCTTTCTTCAACATCTTCAAGAATCACTCATGGAACCATTAGGAGTCTTTTTGGAAGTTTATAAGCAAAGAAAATTGCAGAGGTTGTTTTACAAAGTCAGAATGTGAAAAGCTAGGTGGTAAAAGTTGCTCTTTTTTTTAAAGGGCAATCATGACAAATGACAACTTACTCTTCCATTTTTTTCCAATCTGCAAAAATATGCTTGCTTTAAAGCATTTCATTACTTAAAATTACCTTAAAGATGTATATGCTTCATGAGTGGAACGATTTGTTGGACTCATTTCTAGCACTTTATGCAGTTTTAGAAACACAGCGATCAAGTTGTCATGTTTGCCCATGAAAAAACATAACTTCATGGAAAGCATTTTTAATATATAATATATATATTATATAATAGGGGTCATCAAGGAGCATAATGATTATGGTGCTGGATCCCACATGGCTGACTATGCTGACTATGGTTCAAGTCCCAAACCTGGCACCTTGGAAATCCCTCCATGTATATGTGTCTGTGCCCCAAATCCTAGGAAGAGAATGGAGGGGAAGAGACTGCAGTGTGGCCACTCCCCTACCCCCCAGGGAGTGATTTCTCACTTTCCCTTTCACTGTCTCTGTCTCTCCTCTCCAGTGAGCACATGTGTCCTATGGCCAAAAATACCTTAAAATATATATAGTAATTATATCGCGCACACACACACACACACACACACACACACACACACACACAGTTACTAGATGTGTTACTTTTGAATTGTAATTCTCTATTCCAACACACAAAAGAATCTACTTTAGTTAGTTTATAAACAATTCTAGGAGTCTATTGAGAAATATTAGAAATGCATTAAAACTTTGAAAGGGCTGGGGAAAAGATTCTACACTGAGTTTACAGTGACAGTCTCAATCATGACACTGCACAAATGCAACTGCCCAGACCAGAACCACAGTAACATTGCTGCAGTCCATCTCATTCTCTGCCAAGCTTAGAACCATGCCTGCTTTAATAACGAGAGAAGTGCCACCGAAGTTGGTAGTCTCAGATACCTCCCATCTCAGCCACTTCATCCCTGGTACATGGGCTCTTTCTTCATATATCTTGTTCCCAAAACAAAATCTCATAAAATACAGCTGATCAGGAAAAAATGCACTTACTACTGACACAAATGGAAACTCTACCTTGGAATCTTTCACAATGTGGAAACGATGTTCAGAAGATTTGAGGTAGTCAAAAATGACAGGTATGTACTCTATGAACTCTCTGTTAAGAAAACAAATAAGAGACCAGCAGATGGCATAATGGTTACATCACTAGACTCTAATGTAGTTGGCTGTGGTTCAAGTCTTGGACCTGGTGGCTTAAAACTCATGTGTGTGCCCAAAATCAAGAGAGATGGGTGGAGGAGAGGGTAATGTGGTGTGGTCATCCCTCCTGGGGAGTGATTTCTTGCTTTCTGTCTCTGTCTCTCTCTGTCTCTCTGGGAGTGCATGGGCCCTATAGCAAAAATCTCTCTCTCTAGAAAAAAAAAAGAAAGAAAGAAAACAAAACCCCTCAATACTGTGGTGTTACTTTTGTAATGGTTTATTTGAGATGTGAATACCAGAAAAAAGTCTGGCCAACATTAAAATAATACAAAAAAAGATTGTGTGTTATCTACTGATGAATTATCTAATGCACGTGTGTGTGTGTGTACATGCATGTGTGTATATAAACTATTTATTGCATTTTGTTTTTT
Organism: Tupaia belangeri chinensis; assembly: GCF_000334495.1. Classification (NCBI taxonomy): domain Eukaryota; kingdom Metazoa; phylum Chordata; class Mammalia; order Scandentia; family Tupaiidae; genus Tupaia; species Tupaia belangeri. The sequence continues at coordinate 1,836,271 of NW_006209381.1, forward strand.
ATTATTATCTTTATTATTATTATTTGACCAGAGAGAGGCAGAGAGAGAGAGAGAGAGAGAGAGAGAGAGAGAGAGAGAGAGAGAAAAGGAAAGTGAGAAAGCAAGCTGCCAGGTCTGGGACTTGAACCCTGGTTGGCCATGTGAGAGTTCAGTGCCTTAACCACCACATCACCTACTGGCCTCCACTAGCAAATATTTTAAACATCCTTGATATAGGCACATCAAATGGTAAGCCTAACCTAGTTTGGGACCACCACGAAAATTGTATCTCTTAGTTGCCAACAGATGGTTTAGACCACGGTCTAGATCAAGCCAACAGAAACCCCAAATTTCAATTTGCATAGGTTTTTGGGAGTTAAAATTTCAAATTTATTTTGAAACAGTTCTCTACAGAGAGCACACGCTGTCATAGTTCGCCCAGGACGACGTCCCCACAGACACTGCCTTCATTTTTCTAGATAGTGACCAGCTGGCTATCTGCTCCAAACCTAGGCAGCCTTGTTGTGATGAATACAGAGAAACATAAAAATATTAGTTACACTATAATGAAAATATATAAATATAAAAATAACCATAGTGTAAAGAATTACATGAAAACACGGGAGGTTTGTCTCTAAAGCAAGATTTATTTTTACATTTCAGAAATGAGAAAACCTCATTCACATTTTGCTTTCCAGGGAATGAAAGCATTATAATAGAATACCGGAGGACCTAACTCAATTTTGCCAGGTTTCTTTTCTTTGGATCAAGTCTGTGTGGTAAACATTTTATACAGAGAACAGCATGTGCTCAAAGTTCAGGCAAGCACATAATTGCTTAATGAAAACAATTAGAAGCATTAGAAAGCACTCATCTAGATGTTTTCTCTTTCCAGGCCCATGAAAGGATGGATGTGAGAGGCACTCTTAAGAGTTTATGGCTGTTCCAATATTCCTTTCACGATTCTGTTCCTCCAAATATTTTTAGAGCTTACCTCATCTTTACCCCATGAAAACATCTTCTATATATAAGACCTGCTTCCCCTACTTTCCGTACCAATTTCCCTCCCCCCCCCCTTTTTTTATAAGGTTTTTACTTTAGGGCACATGGACTTGCTGGAGAGTCAGAGAGAGACAGTGAGAGGGAAATTGAGAAGTCAGCCCCTGGGGGGAAGGCGATGTTGCAATCCTTTCTCCTCCTGGCATTTTGGGCGCACATGCGCAGGCACCTGGATGTTTGAAGCCACCGGATGTGAGGTCTCCTATGTGGGAGTCCAACACCTTAACCACACACCACCTACTGGCTCCGCTCTAGTCACTTTTTATCTTTTGTTTTTGCTTCTGTCCGATCTTTTCCTGTGCTTCCTTCTCTATCTATCTTTTTTCTATTTGCTCATGTTCATTTTAAAACAACTTTTAGAAAGATTTTCTTTTATGTGCTGCTCTCCTATATACTTCACATGGGCTACTCACCCATCAGACTTTCAGAGGGGTCAGTCGTTTAAGCAGAAATTATAACCCAAAGCGTGGGAGCCAGAAAGTCCTGGAATGATGGAGCCTACATGAAAGGGCATGCGTTTATTTCTCCATGGGCTGGAAATTCGACTTGAAGGGTTAAGACAGTGCGTTTCTGGGGCCAGCAGATAGCATAATGGCTACGTTGCTGGACTCACATGGAGTCAACCACGATTCAAGTCCTGGAACTGGTGGCTTAACTCATGCCAGGCACGTGTGCATGCATACCCAAAATCCTGAGAGAAAAATGGAGAAGAAGGTACTGTGGTGTGGCCATCTCCCCTAGGGGAGGATTGCTTGCTTTCTGTCTCTCTCTGTCTCTCCAGTGAGCATGCACACCCTATAGCAAAAATCTCTCTCTTCAAAAAAAAAAAGGAAAAGAAAGTTTCTAATTCTAAGTTTTAGACTATTACTTAATAAAATTTAAGGGGAAAAAAACCAAATTATTTATGTTTAAAGAAGTTTTCAAAGACAAGTTATGACAGATCTTTATCAAATAAAATCTGTTCTGTGACACATACTTTCAAGGAAAGGGTAGGGCTGATGGTGGTATTTGGGAGCTGGTAGAAAGCAATAAATACTATGCAGCTTTTCGTTGTTTTTAGCTAAAAAAAGGATGCTCATATTCTCTCAAGATATATTTTTACCCACTTGTATTTCTTTATTTACCACAAAAAATGCTCAGAAAACCAAACAACTTTCATTCATTTAACTTTTTTAAGAACAGATTCTGTCTAGTATATCTGGCAAAAAAAAAAAAAATTTAACCTCAGAGCCTTCCTCAAAACCATCAGGAGCAAGATAGATATATATAGACAAACACACACACATGTGTGAGCACACAGCGAGAGACAGAAAGAGAGGAAAGAAAGCGAGAACTTACTCGTGAATTAGACTAGGTGTTGGAGATTCGTAGCAGAAAAAAGGTAGTTATCTTTTCTTTACCCATCACAAGGTTCATGACTGAGAATCCTGTAACAAAAAACAGGTTGAGAAAACCATACACATTTATTTAATGAAGGGACCTCCACAAATGAAGACCCAAAGAAATGAAAAAAGAGTTGTGTAATTTTATGGATAGAAATGCAGCTGTATAATTGGAGGATGAAAGAGTATGACCAAATGGTGATAAATGGGGCACGGGGATAGGGAGGGGGAGGATCTTAGCAGGATTGTTTGTTCAGTTCCTGCTTGGTGCCCTTGTGTGACATTCTTTTTTTCTTTTTTTTTTAATTTATTTACATTCATTCACTGGACATCATTACAGTAAACAAGGTGAATTTTACACCCAGAATACACAGTATATAGGCTCAATCAAGGATATTATCATACGTGTTATCATCAACAAATAATTTTCCATTTCTTTTTTCTAATAAATTTTGCTTTTTTTTTTTTTTTCCTCCCCTTGATTCCCTACCTCTCACCCTCTGCCATTTCCCACCCTCCTCCCACATTGTCTCTGGTATCTACAGTTGCATTTCACGCCCCCCCCCCATTTTATTGATTCACTAAAGCTCTTAATTAATCTAAAAATGTTCAATAGCAAGTGCAGCTGATAAATACACATCTATGAACACATGTCTGACTTCAGGCATGACATTCTTTCCCCCTGGGAATAGGGAAGGACTCTCATCCCAAGAACAGTGTGTTTTTCTGTATTCATATTTTTTTATTTAATGTTCATGGGGAACGTGGATAGGGTGTGTGTTAATCACATAAGCAGAGTCGAAAACCCAGCTGTTGCTGCTGCCACCTCTGTGGGTTTACACGAGCTATTCCTAGCTCTACTTAGAATGCCCTTTCCTCTCACCATCTTCTATCTACCACGTACAAGTTTGTCTGTCATTTAAAGTTTTCAAACTTCCAGGGATACAAGCCTCATCTGAGATATTTGCTCAAATGTACCAAGATCCTGAGAACAAAGGTATTCCTAATATAAGTAGTACACTCTGGACCAGGGATTGTCACTTTCAGCTGCACATTAGAATAGGTAAGGGTTGAGGTAGGCAGGTGGCATGGTGGTTAAGGGTACTGGACTCCCACGTGACTGACCGTGGTTCGAGTCCTGGATCTGGCAGCTTGCTTTCTCTCTCTTTCTCTCTCTCTTCTCGCCCCCTTTCTCTTCAAATTAAGATAAGTAAATAAAGTTAAATAAAATAATTATTTTATAAAAAAAGAGAATAGCTAAGGGTCTGGGAGGCAGGGGTGGTCAGCCCCAGGAGATATTCAGACACTGGTATGATTTAAGGACAGGGTGATTTGTTTCCAATCAATAGCTAGAACTGAGAAACACTGATTTCAAACTCACGTTAAGACAAAAACCTTTCTATGAAACATCCCTTGGTCCTTGGGACAGAAAAAGTTTTTCCCTCTCTGGGGTAGATTTCCCACTGGTATAAAACCCCTCCAAATATTCTAGTTAGGCTGCATTTGCCTTTGCAACCAGAGGGGGTGCAAGAAATGCTACCCAGAAATACGGCACCGTGGACATTGAGAGAACAGCAGAAGCAAGATTTCTCCGGCCTTCTCTTGGCCCTGTTTTTCTGTAAGCAGGCCATACCAGGATTCCGCCTCTCCCTTTCTTCCCTGAAACACCGTGAGACTTACACTGAGGTTAACAGGTAGAAGGATAGAAATCTTGTAAATCAAGAAATGAAATTCCTTTAGGTGCTAACAAAAAAATCTAATGCAATTGCTGCTGAGTTTGGGGTTAATTGTGACATGCAGTGTCCACTAAAAAGGAGGCTGAGCTGTGGGAATACAGTTTTAACAATTTCAGATGTAGCGTGGCCAGGTCGAAAGGTGCAATTCATGATTTTCTGATCACTCTGGATTTTATTAAACTGTGTGTTATTCCTGTAATGGCTAGGAAATAGTGCTGATCAGCAACTTGCTTCCTCCTGGCTTCTTCTATTATATTGGATTTTCTTGGGACTAGAAATGGAGGCAATTTTATTTTTCAGAGTTGTTTGTTTGGTTGTATCATATTTCATAATTTAATAACAATATGTGAGAAACAACTAATAAAATTGCTTTAAGGGATGCTGTGAATGTAAAATATGAACAAACACATAATAATGTGCTTAATGAACTATAAAAATTAAAGGATAGACTAATATCCTGTGGAACTTGAGCAAGTTAATTATGATACAGTGAGAAGCACAGGCAAATGCATTTTACTGAGCCCTGTGTGGGAAGAGCTTTTCACATATCCCTGGCTTATAGGTGATCGTGGCTGTGCTGAATCACAGGAAGAAAAAGGCTGTGGTGTTCGTTAAAGACAGAGTGGGGAAATTAAAAATGAAGCAATTATGGCAAATGCATTGTTTTTTTTTTTTCAAGTTTCAGTCACTTATTTAAATAGTTTAATGACTCCCCAGTGATAGATATGGCTCAGAGTAAAATGATCTAAAAATGAGTAAAGTCATTTTTTGGGGAGAGTTACAAAGACATAACCTGATAGTCACAGAAAATGGAAAACTTTCACAGAAACTAAAAAAATTGTATATATAAGCTAATACATAACAGGTACTATTGATTTAGTGAATTTAATTGTTTTAATGAAAATTGCCAAGTCATTTCTTTCTTTTTTTGTTTTCTTTATTTTTGCTATAGAGCACGTGTGCTTGCTGGAAAGACAGAGAGAGACAGAGAGACAGAAAGAGAGAAATCACCCCCCAGAGGGGATGGCCATGCCACAATCCCTTCTCCTCCATTCTCCTCTCAGATCTTGGGCTGCATGCACATGTGCCTGGTGTAACTTTCAAGTCTTTGGATCTGGGACTTGAATCATGATCAACGACGTGGGAGTCTAGCGACACAACTACTACGTCATCTGCTAGTCCCTTGCCGCATCATTTCTAATTATAAGAAAAATTCATATTCATTTCAAACTTTTTGGAAAATTACAAAGAAGAAAAGGAAAATATCTTTTCCCTCTACTCAGAGCTAAGTGCTACTACTCTTTTGGCTATGCACCCATTTGAAAAATAGTCTGGTAGGTTATCTATCTTATTTATATAACCTGCTTCTTTTTTGTCTTCATAATGTGGTGTATGTACTTTCTAATGCCAGCTATTTTTCAAAAATAATTATCTAATTTTATTTATAATTATTATTCAATCTTTAAGGCATGTGTACTCAGCAGAGAGAGACAGAAAAAGGGAGAGAGAAAGTGAGAAGGCAAACCTCCAGGTCCAGGATTCATACCATGGTTGGCTCTGTGGGATTTCAGTGCTTCAACCACCAAGTCACCTGCTGGCCCCCAAATGTCAACTTTTTAAAATGGCTATAAACCTCCTCCTGTTGGATACCATTAAGTGCTTTACACTAAAAAACTCTAAAATTCAATAAGCGTCGTTGTGCATATACCTTCCACATATGCATTTAACTTCTTAGTATCACTAAGTAACATCAATTTATATTAATACTTTAATGTCTAGAGAGGCATCAACATACAGTCCACACCCACAAGGATAACTGAAAATGTTAATGTGTCAGTCCTTAAGTCCTAATCAATTTAAAAGCTGAAAATAGATAACTAAACAGATTTGAATATTTTTTTGGCATTCAAAAACTCCTACACTATCTTGCTCATCATTACAATTTCTGTTTTTATCGTTCATTATAAATTTTTATGTTAATCAGTCTTTTCCTTAGAAAGTTGTTTGTTCCCACCTTAAAATGATAAAAACTGCTTCCTAAATTGTCTTTTTTTAATATGACTATGTTCCTCCAATGAAATCATTGATTTCCTTGCAATGGTTGATTTATAGTCTGTAGAAAGATATATTTTTAATTTAATTAATGGTTCCAATGTCATTTATTCTTTAATCCATTCTTTCTCCACTAATAGAAAACTTTTGATTTTATGATATGCTAAATTCATTTTTTTATTAATTCTTTTTTTTTTTTTTTTTGGAGAGGTTTTTGCTATAGGGCATATGCACTCGCCAGGAAAACAAAGAGAGACAGAGAGACAGAAAGCGAGAAATCACCCCCCAGGGGGCATGACCATGCCGTAATCACTTCTCCTCCATTCTCTTCTCAGGATCTTGGGCATGCACGCACACGCACCCGGCATGAGTTTAAGCCACTGGGTCTGGGACTCGAACCACGGTCGACTACATGGGAGTTCAGCAACATGGCCGTTACGCTAACTGCTAGTCCTGAGGTTTTTAAGGTTTTCTTTGTATAATTATTGCCTAGTTATTATTAAATTATTCTAAATGGACAGATAATAATTACATTGAGAGTGAAATGTGTGGGGTCAGCAGGTGTCATGGTGGTTAAGGACTCTGTACTCCCACATAACTAACCATGGTTCAAGTCCTGGACCTGGTGGTTTGTTTTTTCACTTTCCCTCTCTCTCTCTCTTGCTCACACTCTTGCTCTCACTCTGTCCCTCTTTGGTCAAATAAAAATAAATAAATAAATAAAGTTAAATAGAATAATTCTTACAAAAGAGTACAATGTGATGTTTTGATATATGCTTATGTTGTGAAGTGATTTTTAATAAACATATATTGTGTTTGTACACTCAAGATTTTTATCCCGTACTATTCTTGTTAAGCATGAGATGTTGAACTTTATTTTTTTTTAAAAAAAAAAATATATTTTTTTAACTTTATTTTAATTTGACCAGAAAGGGATACAGTGAGAGAAAGACAGTGAGAGAGAGAAAAAGTGAGAGAGAGAGAGAAAGTGAGAAAGCAAGCTATCAGTTCCAGGACTTGTACCACAGTTGACCATGTGGGGGTCTAGTGCCCTTAACTACCACACCACCTCCAGCTCCGAGATGCTGAACTTTCACTAAACAATGGAGAATGATCTCCTTTAGCAAAATGATACTACTCTCTGAGATGAGTCATCTTGGACAATGGTTGGCGTTTAGTTCTGAGTTTAAATGTCAGATTGATGAGATCGATGCCATGATATTTGATTCATGACTATCATTTCAGGCTCATAATGATAAAAAATATTTCATGTTCCAATTTAATGTTTTGAAATGGAGTATTTTCTGATGTCTGTCCTATGCACATATTTCAAATATATATTTCATATATATTTCTTATTTGCCCACTTTCTATTTACCTACCCATTTTTGAAGTGTTCTCATTTAAGGTCGACATTATGCTTAATAGAAATGCACTAGGCATGGCGCCTAGGGATCCCACAGATCTGTCTTTTGCTTCAACAGTGTTTGGAGGGAACAGACCCTGGGAGTCTCTTCCCAGTCTCTGACCACCCTTTAGTCTCTTCTCTAGTTGCAGTCTCTGGGGCCATCTTTTTGGCCATGTCCTGCTTCTGGGACCAGCCAACACTATTTTTGTGCTTAGCTCCTAATTGCAGGCCAGCCATGAACTCCCAGATCTGTCAGAACTATTCTATTGAGGTGGAGCTGTGAACCTCATGGTCAATATGCCCCTGTGGACCTCCCAACCTGCCTCTCTCCTGGCTTCTATTTAGACCACATCGTAGGATGTGGCTCCAGAGAGGTGGGCGGGCATCTCCTTCCACTGGTGGAAGAGAAGTGCCAGGGTACAGAGCATGACATAAAGATGCAAAACCAGGGCAGTGGCAGATCCCTTTCCTGGGGCATGCAGAAGCCATCTCAGAATGAGGGGTTCACAGCCTAGATGCCATGGAAGTCGCCCTGGCCCTGGAGAATAGACTGAACCAGGCTCTTCC
>NW_006209381.1:1844484-1846788 GCF_000334495.1 Tupaia belangeri chinensis
ATGCCCTGGGTTCTACCCACAAAGACCCTCATCTCTGTGACTTTCCTGGTGACCACTTCCTGGATAAGGAGGTGAAACTCATCAAAGAGGTGAGTGACCACCTGACTACGTTTAGCAGGCTGGCGGGCCTCAGGCTGGGTTGGGAGAGGATCTCTTCCAAAGGGTCACCCTGAAGCTAGGCTAAGGCCTTACAGAGTCCAGCTGCCTGGACACCCTGTATCTCCTGATATCAGGGCTCTGGGCCTCTTCCTCCATCCACTGGGCACTTTTTATAGGGGAAAAAAAAAATAAAAGAAGAAGAAAGAAAAAGAAAAGTACTAAAGATAATCCCAAGATAAATTTATAGACTCACTACTCTTTTAAATATGGTTTTCAGAAGAGCTATACAGTAATAGAACCTATAAATCTGAAAAGGGTAAGACATGCTTATTGTTATTTCTAGATTTTATGATGCATAGGAACCGTCTTCTCAAATTTCCTTAAGATCCTAGAGGCATTTTTCTTTAAATGTGACTTTTACAAGTATGTTTTGGATTGCTATTCCAAATTGTCTTCTCTTGTCTTTCCCATGTTGTTTTGTTTTTCTCCCTTGGCGTGATATTTTTCATAGTCTCCATGGGCATTTTATTTCCTGCTTCTTAACTCTTGGGTGTAGAATTCAACATTTGGGATTCACGCGAGTGCACCCTTGTTGAACTGTCTTCCAGTTAATCCAGTTATCCAGCAGACATTCAACTGGAAAGCCGATTCAGCTTATTAGGTCGGTCGTTTGGCTGTCACCAGTAATGATGGTGAGGTAGAAAGTGGGGCTGCTCGAGTAGAAGACACGTGTTCCCTGCTCACTCTCCTTTGTCCTCAGCTGCGGAATTACCCACCGTTTCAGGGTAGGATTCTTCCTGATCTCTGTAGATTCACACTCACAGGAACACCTCAGTCTGACAAGAAGCAGTTGGTGAGAAACCTGTGGCTCAAACTCATTTACTGCTTAATCTGCTTGTACATAAATTAATTTTTTATTTTTACAAACATGTCCTTCAGGAAAGTAGAAATTGCCTAGTGTGATTCCCGTAAAGCCTCCCTTTTTAGCAAGATATAGCTTAATCATTTTATTGCAATTAAGAGAATTATTTACAGTGCTTTCAAAATCGTGTGAAGGAAGGATCATAGCATGAAAAAAACCATTGTCAATGCTAAAGAGATCTCACACACAGCTTTAGCACGTATTCACTTGTAGTGTGACAAATATGGGTAGTCATTATAAATAAATCATTTAATACTTGTAAGTAAAACTTAAAAAGCAATACAGAAAAAAAGAGAGAGCCAGTCTGTGGCAGTGTTTAAGGTGGCTGGATCCCACATAGCCAACTGCACAGTTTGGATCCCAGACTCAGTGTCTTGAAAAACACACCAGGTGCATGTGCACTCATAAGTGCAAAATCCCAAGAGGAGAATGGAGAAGGGTGCGAGGTATGGCCATCCATCCTAGGGGGATACTTTCTCGCTTTCTCTCTCCCTCTTTCTCTAGCAGTCACACGGCAAATTAAAACAAAGAGGAGGAAAGGAAAAAAGAGAAGAATGTAATCTAGTAAGTAGCTACTTTTGAAAAGTGTAAATATAAACAAGAATAAGAAAATAATATCCTAGTGATACTTGAATGTCCTGATGTCTCAAGACAACATTTCCACTACTATTAGTGGTATCTTGTCTTTTTTTTTTTTTTTTAATAAGGATTTTGTCATGGAGTACATGTGCTTCCCAGAATGAGACTGAAAGGAAAGTGAGAAATCACCCCCAGGGGGTATGGCCAGGCTGCAATCCCTCTTCTTCCATTCTCCTCTTGGGATTTTGGGCACGCATGCGTATGTGCCCAGCATAATTCTCAAGCTGCCAATATAGGACTTAAACTGTGGTTGGCCACTTGGGAGTCCAGCACCTTAACCACCATGCCACCTGCTGGCCACCCCCCTAGTAGTATCTTACATGGATTTAAAATGCTCTCTCTTAAGACAAAACAAGAATGTATCTGAAGCTGAGATGATATGATCTGCAAGATGAGTGATTTAAAAGTAGGCATGATGGAGATAACTGTTGATGATATAAAACACTTGAAAACAATGGCTTCACAAGTGGAGATCAAAAAATATTTTAAAGTGGGACCAGCAGTTAGCATAATGACTATGTCGCTGGACTCTCATGTAGTTGACCACGGTTTGAGTCCTGGACCCGGTGGCGTAAATTCATGCCGGGCACGTGTGTGTGTGTGTGTGTGCCCAAGATCCCGAGAGGAGAATGGAAGAGCAAGGA
>NW_006209381.1:1846800-1852356 GCF_000334495.1 Tupaia belangeri chinensis
AGCGCACGCGCCCTACAGTGAAAATCTCTCCAAAAAAAAAAAAAAAAAAACCCCACAAAAACCGCACACCAACAAAAAAAAAAAAAAAAAAAAAAAAAAAAAAAAAAAAAAAAAACTCACCAAAAAAAAATTTTAAAGTTACCACTTACTCATAATTTCTGAACAACTATGTGAGAAATTAATTTTAAATTAAACATTTGACTATTTTATCCATATTTCTAAAAGCTTTTGCAATCAAGTTAGCCAGAAATTTTTGAGTCTTCTCATTTTGTGTAGGAAAATAAAAATGGTTTCACTGAAATCTCTCTTGAAAACTCTACTTTATCATGTCTTGAAGCAGAGCAATCAGACCTGCTTCTTGCATTTTTGTAAGCCCAAGAGAACAAATGGAGGTCTACTATCATATAGAGTGATTTTTTAAATTATAAAACAATCTGGCAAACAATTTAATGAAAGGTATTCTTATCATCATTACATTGCCAAATATACCTTGTTAAAAAGAAAATTTAAAGCTATTTTCATATGACAGCAAAGGGAACAAAACATGAAAGAATGACTTTATATTTTGATATTCTGGCAATGGGTCAACAATGCTGAGATGAGGAATAAAATGAAGGCAAGCATAATTAATAAATTCTTCTGTACTTTTCCATTAAATTTATTTTTATGACCTCTATATGTTAGCTGATAAAAACCACTAGTTATGTTATTTTCATCAAAATGTTTTATATAATTTGTGTTCTATGGTTAATAATATATTAGATAACTGGGTAGATGGCCACGCCGCAGTTCCTTCTCCTCCATTCTCCTCTTGGAATCTTGGCAAGCACGTACATTCACCCGGCATGAGTTTCAAGCTTCTGGGACCAAGACTTGAACCAAGGTCTGCCAGGCGGGAATCCAGCATGTAACCATTATGCCGTCTGCTTGTCTGTAACTTTATTTTAAAGACTGCAACTTGATTTTAAAATAGAATCATTGCAAATGTAGTTAGTTAAGATGCGGTCCTACTGGAGTAGGGTGAGAACACAAACTATTTGGAACTCATATTTATTTGTTTGTATTTTTAGATTACAGTTTTTAAAGCATTTAAATCATTCTAAAAAATAATAATATAATTAGGGCTAGGAAAATCAACCAGAAATGGATGTGCATATGTTCTGTCAGCTGGGAAGTCCTCCCCAGAAGCTGCTGAGATGTATTAATGGCAGTATGATGACAGAACACGGCAGTGTCATCATGTACAAGATATTTTTTTCAGGCTGGGGAGTGATACAGTGCCAGTGACTTATTAACAAATACAAACTTGTTTCATTTAGGTGGTGTTAATTAGTGCCTCTTCTCTAATTATCTACATCTGGTGCAGTTTTCACCTGCTTTTCTTTTGCTGATAAATCCAATCTCTATTGAGATAAAATCAGCACAAACAGACTTCCACATAAAGAAGAGTCTATTTGACAAAGTATACAAGCTTGGAGTTAAATATCTAAATGAATTGATGGTTACTGAACAGAACCCAGGAAACGAGAAGAAACATAAGGAAAAGCAATATATGTGTATTTATCTCCAGAAGAATCTTTGTAGACCACAGACCCAGGAGTTCAAACAAGTCCTAAGGAGTGTGCTTAGAAATGCATCTCGTTCCAATGCACACAATATCATAAGTTGCTTAATTGGAAACAAAAGCAAAGTCGTAGCACTGGAAATGCAAATGACAAGTGGAATGGAATTTTCTGGTTGGTTAAAAATGATTCTGAAATCGATTTTTGTTTCAATACTTACTGGTTAAAGCCTTTTAAAATATATATTTAGTTCCTTGTTCCACTTAGTGAATGACAAGTATTTTCTGGAGATGGACGATGACTTAATGTCTCTGACTCATTCAATCAACAATCTGGGACGGTAGCATTGCAATGGATTGAAACTTCATCTGAAGGGACGGTGGCATAAAAATCTAACAGTTGTATTTTGGAAAAAGAGTCTTTCCCGTTTTACTGTCATTGGTTTTATCTACCCCCCACCTCAACAGCCTGGTTGAAATGTGCGTTTTTCTGGTAAGTAATTTTGCTGTGGAATCCTATCCTCTTTTGCATAGTTCAGAAAATAGAATTGTCAGGGGAATTTTCTTAACTACATCAAAGAGAATGTGATTCAAATGTCACCATCTCCAGGACAACCATACTACTTGGTTGCAGGAAAGTCAGGATGCATTTCTTTTATTTTTTTCTTTCTTGGAGAGGTTTTTGCTATAGGGCATGCCAGAAAGACAGAGAGACAGGAAGCGAGAAATCACCCCTCAGGAGGGATGGCCACACTGCAATCCCTTCTCCTCCATTCTCCTCTCGGGATATTGGCACGCATGCACACGCGCCTGGCATGAGTTTAAGCCACTGGGTCTGGGACTTGAACTGCGGTCGACTACATGGAAGTCCAGCGACATACCCATTATGCTAACTGCTGTTCCTGACTCATTTCTTTTATGCATAGAAAAATATAGAAAAATACATTATGACTTTTCTGATGATTTAATATTAAAAACTATGCCCTTGGGGCCAGCAGGTGATGTGGAGGTTAAGATGGCTGGATCTCATATGGCCGACAGAGTGGTTCAAGACCCACTTGAAAAATCCCAAGAGAAGAATGAAAGAGAAGGGATTGGGATGTGGCCATTGCCCCTGGGGGGTGATTTCTCATCATCTCCCACATTGAGCAGTTGTGCCTTATAGCAAAAAACAGAACAACAAAACTAGTCTCCTTCTCTCTCAAACTTTCTTCCTGTGTTTTACCTTTCCCTGTAATGACTTTAACATTCTACATAATTTATGTATTTGTCATATTTATTTTTTGTTGTCTATCTACTCAGGATATCATATAAGCTTCTGCAAAGTGGGGAATTAAACAAAAAGAAAACTTTCTCATCTGATAAATACGAAGGGCCTATAATAGTGCTTGACACAGGAAGCATTCAACAAATATTTACTGAAAGTAAAAATGTATGTATTTAAGTATCTCAATAAGTACCTTTTAAATTCCCCTTAGATCAGGACCAGCAGTTGGTGTAATGGCTATGTCACTGGACTCCCATGTAGTCGACCGTGGTTCGATTCCCGGACTTGGTGGCTTAAACTCATGCCAGTCGCATGTGAATGCATGCCCAAGATCCTGAGAGGAGAATGAAGAAGAAGGGATTGTTGCATGGCCATCCTGCTTGGGGTGTGTGTGTGTGATTTTTTTGCTTTTTGTCTTTCTGTCTCTCTCTGTCTTTCTGGAGAGCACACACGCCCTATAGCAAAAACAAACTCTAAAAAAAAAAAAAAATTTCCTTAGATTGCTAGCTCTATCCAGGTTCTTATAGAAGATTCTAAAGATGAATCAGATATTATCTTTGAATTTGAGGACTTACTATTTGGGGTGTTGAGTTATGATACAATTTTAAAGAAGATAATGACTATTTTTAAAAACAATTATTTATTTAATTTTATTTTTTCATTCATTTTATTTTACTTTGACCAGAGAGACAGACATAGAGAAGGAAAGTGAGAAAGCAAGCCACCAAGTCTGGGACTCGAAACGTGGTTGATCATGTGGGAGTGTCCAGTTTGTTAAACACCATGCCACCTGCTGGCCCCAAGGTGATTGGCTGTTATAATGTGTGATATTTTAGCCTGTTCTCTATTACCTAATCATTGAATACCACACTGGGCAATTTATAAAGAATACAGGTTATTTAGTTTATGGATTTGCAGGTCTATTGAGGTCAAGGGGGCATATCTGGAGAGGGTCTTCTTCTTGTTGGCGAAGACTCTGCCCAGAGTGCTAGGTGTGCAGGGTATCACATGGTGAGAGAGCAATAATGTATATGTCTGTGTTTGTGCCCATCTTGTAAAGCTAACAGGATTCAATCTGAGGACCCAATTCTAACGACATTATCTAATTCTAATTACATCCCAGAGGTCTCACCTTCTAAGACTTCAATTGGATTAAGTTTTGCCTGCTTAATACCACTACAATGGCTCACTAAATTTCAATTTTCAGGGTCACCTTCAAACTATAGTATAAGATAATAGCTACAAACCTGGTGAGCATGAGAAAACCTGAGTTTTATTCCTGAAAAATCAGTTGTCTAGTCTAGGAATGGCTGTTATACACTTTCAACTTTCAAATGATAATGTTTTATACTTTCATAAATTATCAACACAAAGAACTGTAAGATATAGGCTGCTGTGGCCCAACCACTGGGTTAAACTACCAAATCCACAGGTGTGTGATGGGAAAACTGGAAGTCAAAATGTTAGAGGGCACACTCTCTAAGCCACAGGAAAAATGAATATCCCTGGCAACTATTTCAAGGGGAGAAGAATCTTAGCCTGAATTGAAATAATTGGATAGATTATTTGACTAGGGGGTACTAGTTAAAGTCCTTACGGCCTCCAATGTGAATGCAAGGAAATCTACGTGTAAACCTGGGAAAATCAGCAGACTGAGAGTCTAGTTCTTGAGAATAACTGAAGTATTCAGTGACTACTCCATCTCCTCTGACTTTCCAGAAGGATGGGAGATTTTCTGAGAAAAAAGGGGAGAAACAAACACACCTAGAAACAGAAAGAAAAACTGATCAGGAAAGAAATAAAAGTCAAAGAAGAGACACGAAACGAGCAGTTGACATCTGCCTTTAAAAAGTTTTAAAAGTTCGTGGAAAATGGAATTCAAGTAAGTTTATTTTGGTGCAAAAAAAAAAAAATGAAACCCATGCATCATTTTTACATAATGCACATTTTCTGCAGGCTTTTTTCAAGTCATCCTCACAGTGAGAGGCAATGGAAAAGAAAAAAGTTTCTGAAACATACTTTAGCAGAAACATGTGATATTTAAGGTAAAGCACTATTTGATTAGATGAGGCTTGTAGAGTTCATGTGCTCGGTGAGAGGCTGATGAGCTTTCTGAACAGACCTAGATTTCAATGCATAGAATATGTTTAGAGGTTTCCTGGT
This sequence comes from Tupaia belangeri chinensis, assembly GCF_000334495.1. Lineage (NCBI taxonomy): Eukaryota > Metazoa > Chordata > Mammalia > Scandentia > Tupaiidae > Tupaia > Tupaia belangeri. The sequence goes on from NW_006209381.1 coordinate 1,851,792, forward strand.
AGCAGCAGAAAGAGGGAACCCTTAAACTATAATGTAATAGTAAAAAAAGCTACTTTACCTTCCACACCTCTTCTAAGAAGCCTTTTCTAGCAACCTAAAAAACCCACCCCATTTAGAAATGTGTGAAAAAGTGCAATTTAACTCTAATAAAAGTTATTGTTGAAAAAAAAAATCAAAATGTGACCATGTTTCAGCAGACAATGACAACACGAAGAAAAAGTAAAAGTCACCTGAAATGAAAATACTGGAATAGTGTTTAAACGTAAGGTGACGAAGATGCTAGTAGCTTTGAAAGAATAGCACAATTAGGAAATTCAAAAATCATAGAAATTGTAAGTCTAGATGACAGGAAGAGATGAAGGATGGGTTGAAAAAAATACCAAAACTGAATTGGGAAAGGAAAAGAATATTCAGACATAAAACTAAAATATGAGTAATATTAAAGTGAATTGGTGCTAGGAAAAATGTGGCAGAGACAATAGGGCAGATAACTAATTAACCAAAAAAAAAAAAGTGTAACAAAACGAGTTGAATTTAAAAAGCTATTAAAAAGATCTGAAAAAGT
>NW_006209381.1:1853062-1871769 GCF_000334495.1 Tupaia belangeri chinensis
TGATCAAATACACATTTAGTGGTTGCTTTTGAAGTCGAACATTGAAGCAATGAAGCAGGAAAAAAAAATATTAAAAACCACAGTTCAACACACCTTTTCTGGATAAACAAGAACTAATTCTGTTGAAAGTCTATATACTCTTCTTCTACGTGGAAATGGAGCAGTCAACACCAAGATAGAGAGTAGAGTACAAAGATAAGAAAATTAGAACCATGAACTCTTCAGCTCCACTCCCCCAACACCACCACATACATAATAAATCAAGTAATATATGAGGAAAAGAAAACGAGAGTAGCACTCAATTTCCCAGTAGCAATCTTTTAAGCTAATAACAATGAAATGAGATTGTTGACGTACAGAAGGAAATAAAATATGAGACAATATTTTTATACCTAAGCCGATTGATCAGTGCTCTCCAGAGGAACAGAACCAACAGGATAAACATATATGCAAAAGAAGGAATTTATTACAGCAATTATTTCATGGAAAATTCCCACAAGGCACAGAATTCTCACAATACGGTGGAGAAACAGCTGAATGACTCTGAAGTGGGGAAGTTGGTGCATTTCTAGTTCGAGGCCTGAAGTGGGTCCTCAGGAGGCCATAAGCCTGAGAACTCTTGGACAGCCACAAGTGTAAGACAAGTCCAAAGGTTAAAGAACTTGGAGTCTATCTCACTGGAAAACCTCAGGGGCCAAGAACCAACAGGAACACACATAGCTAAGGACTGAGTCATGGAGCAGGAGTTAAAATGAGCTAATGTGCATGAGTGGATCATATGACATACTTGGGAAAAGGGGCTGAGAAAAAGTAAGGAAGAGAGGATGCATCCTCTCTCAGCCCACTGATTCAGACTTGACTGACAAAATTCTGATAGATAGGCCTACAAACTATGTTGCACCAGCTGTTCAGGCATCCTTCAATCCAGTGAAGTTGACCCCTCAAAGTAACCATCACATTGACCAAACATCTTTTTGGTACAAAGGTTACAAGGAGCTACAAACATGAAATACTTGAGAAAATATTATTTCCATAGGAAATATTATACTGCATTATTTCCATAGAAACCTTTCTTAAGAAATCTATCACAGAGTTATAAAAAAAAAATCTAGAGAAGCTTCTTCCAAAGGTCTGAGGGCATAGAGGTAAGCATTTAATGTGTAAAAGATAAAGATAAAAGTGACAAAATACAGTATGCATATTATAGACCTTAATGTAAGAAAAACAAAAAAAGTGAGAAGGGATAAAAGAAATGTGTGTTATAATAAACTTGCTGATTGAGTCACTGATATTGAGTGAAAAGATGGCATTTAAAATGATAAATAAAGAGCTTGAAGCTTAAGTATATCTACAAAGATTAACACTAAGATTATACTTATGATTAGCAAGAGTGAAAAAGAAACAGTGACATATTAACATTAATGTTGATAAATACAAAGAAACTGTTTCAGAACACAGTTTTGGTTAAAAGCATTATATGATAAAGCTAACCATTAACATTGAGAACTAATATGTTCCCAAATAGCAAAGAATACGAAAAAAGCAAAGTAAATAGCTAAAGTAATGAAACAAACACATACATACGCTCTTATAAATGGAATGCTCTTATATAGAACTGAGACCAAAGGTATTCATTCTATTAGCACATGTTACTGTGCTTACCTTACATAATGTAAGAAAGAGACTTTCAGATCAGCTAAGAAAGCAAAATTCAACTTTATGCTGTATGCAAAAGACATACCTAAAATGAAGTGAATTGCAAAGAATAAAGATAAAAGCAGGAACAAAAATATATCAAGCAAAGGCAAAAAAGAAAAAAGCAGAGGCCATGATCTTGATCTAAAACAAGATCGAATTCAGGCCAAGAAGAATTAAACAATATAAAGTAGGACACTCTATAATGCTAAAAACTACAATTCACAGTGAGGATATTAATATCTATTCACCAAATACCAGTAGCAACTTTTATAAAGCTGGAACTAGAAGAGATGAAAAGAGAAATAGACACACATAAAAAATAGGAAACTTTAGCACACCTCTCTCAGATCTGGATAGAGAAGGGGACAAAATGTTAGTAAAGACATAGAAGACCTGAAACCCGTATGATATAGAGTCTATAAATATAAGCACTTCGTTCCTAGTAATACACTTGCCTTGCTTTCAAATGGACATAAACACCTATTCAAATTAGCTATAGATTAGGCTATAAACAACTATATATATATAATATATATATGCATATATTATATATGTATATATATATATAAAATTTTAAAAAGCAGTAAATTCTGTTAGCAGCAATAATAGTAACAAGGGCACTTTAATCAGGAGTTTAGTTTAGTTAAAAGAAGCCAAACCAGGTGGCTAGCTTTCTTGCTTTCCCTTTTTCTCTCTCTCTACCTCTCTCTGGTCAGATTAAAAATTAATAATAATAACAAATAGAATTTAATAAATAAATAATCCTTTTTAAAAGAATTGTTTTAATTTAACTTTTTATATTTTTACTCTGATCAAAGAAGGATGTGGGGGGAGTGAAAAAGCAAGTTGTCAAGTCCGGGACTCAAACCATGGTTGGTCACGTGGGAGTCCAGTGCCTTTAACCACTATGCCACCTGCCGGCACCAATAAATAATTCTTAAAAATAAAAAAAGCACTTACACACTGGAATTAGACAGGTTCTGCTTATTAGGCTAGGTCTAACCTCTGCAAGCCTCCATTTTCTCATCTACCTACTGAACAATAATAAGTATGTTATATAGCTCTTATGTCAAGTTGGGGATTATTTACCGGAAGGGCTTTAGCTGTATTAGCTCATCTAGTTATCACAGCTCAGTGAGAGCTTATTTATGTATTTATTTTCAATTTTACCATAGAGAGACAGAGTGAGAGTGAATGAAAGAGAAAGAGAGAGAGAGTGAGAAAGCAAGCCGCCAGGTCTGGGACTCAAACTGCTGTCAGTCATGTGGGGGTCACGCACCCTTAACCACCATGCCACCTGCCAACCCCAAAATTAAATACATCTTAAGAAATACCTTTAGGGACCTGCAGTTAGCGTAATGGCTATGTTGCTGGACTCCCATGTAGTTGACTGCGGTTCGCGTCCCGGACCAGGTGGCTTAAACTCACGCCGCCGGGCACATGTGTGCCCAAGATCCCGAGAGGAGAATGGAGGAGCAGGGATTGAGGCGTAGCCATCCCTCCTGGGGTGATTTCTTGCTTTCTTTCTCTCTGTCTCTCTCTGTCTGTCTGGCAAACGCACGTGCCCTATAGCAAAAACGTCTCTGGAAAAAAAAAAAAAAGAAATACCTTTAAAAAAAAACCTAACCTTTTGTATCAAAGGAAGATGTAAATAAAAATTTCAGAATTTTGGGACCAGCAGTTGGCATATTGGCTATGTCTGGACTCCCACCTAGTTGACCATGGTTTGAGTCCTGGACCCAATGGCTTACACTCATGCCGGGCGTGTGTGTGTGCATGCCCAGGATCCCAAGAGGAGAATGGAGGCGGAGGGATTGCAGTGTGGCCATACCCCCCGGGGAGTGGGGCTGGCAGTGTACAGACCCATGCTCTTCATGATCCACAAACCTCTTACCCAACAATCTGTATTGTATTTTAATATATATATGCATACATTAAAAAAGTTGTTTGTTTTTTTCTCTTTTTCTTTGTTTTGTTTTGTTTTTCTTTTAGCCTCTATGTGCTAGGATCACAGGAAAACTTTGTAAGGATAGTTAATGTTTTCCTGCAAGGTTTAATTTGTTATCATGAAAATATTCTAAAGCAGGCTGTCTTGTGGTTTTGGTCGGCCTTGTGCTATGTTGGTAAGATTGATTCACTGCTGAAAATCATCTTACTTTAGCCAATCTTTACTAAACTTCTTATGTCACACCAATGAAAGAACTCACTGCACTGTGACCGTAGTGTGGAGAATGGGCAGAGGAAGGATAGAAGCTCAGAGACCAGGCCGTTCAGATAAGCGTGGTAGCGGTAAAGATGAAGAAATGTGGCAGATGTCAATTTTGGAGTTTTGGTTTTCTTGTTTGTTTGTTTGTTTTTGGCATGTTCTAGAAGACTTGAGAAAGAATAGAATGTAAATGATAACAGAGAGTGAAATACAGGGAAAATATAAATATTGTACAGACCTAGGTGGTTTACAAACGCCATTTACGAAGAGATTTTGGGAAGTGGTATGATTTATTTTGTAATTTACAAACAATAGAAAAGTAGATGAGTCAAATTATGATAGAAGAAATTCAAGAGATTAAAAAATAATTAACTTAGGGCTGGTAGGTGGCATGGTGGTTGAGGTGCTGGACTCCCCCATGGCTGACTACAGTTCGAGTCCCAGACCTAGTCGCTTGCTTTCTCACTCTCCCTCTCTCCGTCTCTCTCCAGTCAAATTAAAATAATAACAATAATAATTTAAAAATTAAATAATTTTAAAATTAACTCTACTTTTTCATCAAAAAAATATAGTTTTAAATACAGATAATTTTTTTTTCTTTTTTTAGAGAGAGACTTTTCGATATAATACCCATTCTTTTATACAGTAATGCCCAGGCAAGTGTTGGATACCTCCAGGGACGACGGATACTCAGCTCACCACAAGGAGCAGCAGTGCCCAGCTGTATAAAAGAATGGCACTCAAGCCATATATAGCACCAAAATTGTAATAATTAATTTTCATCATGTGAAGCTTAAATCATAAGTATTATGTAAGTTTATTCACTAACATATAATAAATATCTATGTAGTTTTTATTACTCATGCTTTTGAAACCATACTTCAAAAGTATTTTTAGTTTACATCACTCAAGAGTTCTTTGAAGTTAGTAAAGCTCTCTTAACCACGCCTCATTCTAAAAATACGGATAAAGTAAATTCACATATAAAAATAAGCAACAAAAATATATCAAGGTCACAAAGCATAGAAAGTTACTAGAACAGGTCCCAGCAGGTGGTGTGGTGGTTAAGGTGCTGGACACTCCCATATGTCAACCACAGTTCAACTCCTGGACCTGGTGGCTTGCTTTTGCACTTTCTCACTCTTTCTCTCTCTCTCTGTCTCGCTCTGGTCAAATTAAAAATAGTAATAATAACACATGAATAAATAAAATTAAATAAATAATTCTTAAAATTTTTTTTAAAAAGGAGACCAGCAGTTGATGTAATAGGTATGTCACTTGACTCCCATTAAGTTGATAGGGTTTGAGTCCCGGATCCCGTGGCTTAAACTCATGCCGGGTGTGTATGCCTGTGTGCCCAAAATCCCAAGAGAAGAAAAGAGGAGAAGAGATTGCGGCATGAGCATCCTCTCTGGGGGTGCTTTCTCCCTTTCTGTTTCTCTGTCTCTGTCTGTCTTTCTGGCAAGTGCTCATGCCCTATAGCAAAAACCTCTCAAAAAAATAATAATAATAAAAAAAGTTACAGGAACAATAAATAGTTGTACTATAATATTCCTAAAGACAAAGAAAGCGTCCTATAATGACATCCTTTAACAATTTAGAAGCATCACATACTAACTCAAAATAATCTGAAGACATTAAGAAAATTACTCAAGACATAAAAGGATAGCTTAAATATGAATTAGACAACCACAAAATAAGGTGATGCCAAGTGAGGAGGCATGAGCTGTGTAGAATGATTAGAACTGTGGGTTCTCCTCTAAATACAGAAAACTTAGACTATGAATGTTTTGTGCAAAAACACACACACATGACAAAGGCAAGAAAATTACTCCAAAATATTTACAGTGGTCATCTCTTAAGTGATGGGATTACAAGTGACTTAAATTTTCTTATCTTTCTGTCTTCTCCATTTATTAATACAAAAATGTGTGTGTTTCCCATAAGCCTCTTGTATCAGAGAGGGCCTCCATTTCAAAAGATAAAAAAAGATACCTCTCAGTTTATGATACACTGTCATCTTTGGCCCACATAAGGTCTTTTTCTTGCTTTATTTATTTGTTTATTCTCCTTATTTCCATCCCTACCCCCATTCCGCTTCCTTCTATAAGCAATCATCCTTCTTTATGTACTGTACACCGCTTTGTTTATAGTTTATGCCTTCTCACCCGTTTTTATTTTGTGCGTATGCATGCCAGTTTACATCAATGGAGAGCTCTTTGAAATCAGCAAAGCTGTCTGTGCCAAGACCCGTTCTAAAAACAGAGATAAAAGAACATCACAGAAAGATAGGCAACCAAAAATATATTCAGTTAAAGTACCATAAGTTACAATAAGGATAATGAAAAAGAATCGCATAGCATCTCTAAAAATAATGAAAACATGCTCTAAAAAATATCAAATTTTTTTTAACACACTATTTCAAACCAAGTGAAAAACCATTACTGAAATATTTCAAGACGTGAAAGAAAAATATAATCTTGAATGAGAAAAACTCAGAAATCAGGGACCAGCAGTTGCATTATGGCTATGTCACTGGACTCCCACGTAGTTGACTGTGGTTCGAGTCCCAGACCTGGTGGCTTAAACTCACGCCGGGCACATGTGCGTGTGTGCCCAAGATCCTGAGAGGAGAATGGAAGAGAAGGGATTGCAGCGTGGCCATCTCCCTTGGGGGATGATTTCTTGCTTTCTGTCTCTCTGTCTCTCTCTGTCTGTCTGGCTAGCGCACGCACCCTATAGCAAAAACCTCTTCAAATATATATATATATATAATTTTTTTAGTCTTAAATATTGGTCACCAGGATTAAATTGCTAGAAATGATGCATGTATTATTCACTTACTTGACACAAAACAAGCATTTGAAGTAAATTGTTTTGTGAAAAGAAAGTTTACAGACTGAAATCATGTCAACACAATAAAATGTGAAAAACATCACTGAAATAGTTTTTCTATATAAATAAAATGTGTTTTATTGTTACAAAATCTGATTTGGGTACTTTAAAAAAGTATTGTTATGTTCTGAAGTTTTTCTTAAAGAATATATCCTCCTCTTCCCCCAGTTTTTCAAGTAACCTATTGTCTTATTCTGTTTGAGTTGCTATTACAGACTATCTGAGACTGGGTAAATTATTAAAAGCCAGAGTTTATTTCTCATTGTTATGGAGAGTAGGAAGTCCAAGAACCAAGAGGATCTTCTTGTTCATCCTTACATACGATTGTAGACGGCTGGAAGGACAAGAGAGGACAAATGCTGGATGAAGCCCTCTTTAGAAGGGCTTTAATTCTATTCATGAGAGAGAGTCTTTATAACCTCACCACTTTATTTATAAATGTTCCCTCTTAATACTATCACATTGAAAACATCTGCAAAAAATTTTTTTTGTAGTTTTTGCCTTAGAGTGCATCTCCTTGCCAGAGAGAAGCAAGGAGAAAGATAGTGAGAAATCACCCTCTGGGATTGGGGAGGGGGGGGCGGTGGCCTCACCAAAATTTCTTTCCTCCATTCTCCTGGGATTTTGTGCACATATGCACATGTGCCTAGTGTGATTTTCAAGCAATCAGGTCTGGGACCTGAACTGCGGTTGGCCATGTGAGAGTGCAACACCTTAACTACCATGCCACCTGCTGGCCCAGCATGTGAATTTTGAGGGAGAAAGGCAGAAAAGGATTCCCTGAAATGCCACAACCTGGTGAGTGAAATGGGAGAAGAATGTGGACTTACTCTTGGGCATGCACACACACGCGCCCTGTGTGAGTTTAAGCCACCAGGTCTGGAACTTGAACCGCAGTCGACTACATGGGAGTCCAGCGACATAGCCATTACACTAACTGCTGGTCCCCTAGAGAATTAATTTTGTAAATATTTCTTCACATGTATATGTGTACATATACATACACACACATACATCTTCTTTGTTGTGTCAACATGGCACAATTACTGGAAAGGTAAAATAACGTTACTTTGCCAGTGTATTAGCAAAGAATGAATCAGGGATTTTTTTTTTCTTTCTAACTAAATTATTAAACTGAATAAATATCAACATCATGAATTTAACCTTTAGTTTTCATTTTTTCTTACAAATTGTTCAATTGTTAATTTTAATGTTGAAATTTATAAACTCACTACAAGTAATATAATATTTACTTCACATACTATTTTTTATTTTGGAGAGAGGGATTTTTGCCTTAGGGGGTGTGCACTTGCAGTAGACACAGAGTGACAGAAAGCTAGAAATCACCCCCTTGAGTGGGGATGGCCACACGGAAATTCCTTTTCCTCCTGAGATCTTCAGCTTGTACGCACACATGCCTGGTGTATCAAGCCCCCAGGTATGGGACTTGCACTACAGTGGAGTGAGGGTCCAGTGATGGAATTGCTATGCCATCTGCTGCCCTCCCCCATAATATAATTTTTAATAACTTGGTTAAGTTTCTGAACATAAATATTTTTCCTGAAGATGCTGTGGTCGTTGTTACTGTTGTGCATACCTGCATTTGCACACAGCTTTGTAGAGGTAGGACTGTAATACCGATGATCACAGCTCCTAATGATTCATTAGCATTATTAGCAAGGCTATGAAACTTATTTGTAGGAGATTCACTCATTGACGTATCACTCTAGATCACTAAAATCATAGATATCTAAATTGTCTTCTTTCTTCAGTAATATATAAAAGTCTTTCTATTTAAGAGTGTTTTTAGAGTAAAGAAGGGAATTATAGTTGATTCAGTTTTTCCATTTTTCAGGAAAGGGAACTGAGTCTCATAGAAAGGAAGCAGTTTTTATTTTTTGAAATGTGATTTTGTTGAGTAAATGTGATTTTGATGAGAGGTAGTAGCCTTTTGATTTGCATTGTTTCTTTGTGGGTTGGCTTTTTAGTTTTTTTAAACACTTAACTTCATTTACCAAATTTTCATGTGTTAAAAAAAGCCAACAAAAATATTAATACTGTTGCATTTTCCAGTCTCTCACGTATCATACATATTCTATTTCTCTGATGTCAGATGTAAAGTCTAGGAAATGCTCTACAATGATTAGATTAGAAGCACTATTATTCTATATTTTCCACAAATGTCTGTGAAACTTTCTTCCTCTTAAAAGTATCTGTACAAATTTGAAATGAAAAAAAATTTCTATGCAAATTTTATACTGAAAATAATATTTCTATTGATGTCCTTGGCTTTAACTTTTTTAAAAAAAAATACTGAGACACTGGCAGATTGTGGAATCAATAGTTTTATTTAAAGTGAATCTGAGCCTTCGACACATTACTAATGATAAGCGAGCATCTAAGACCCGAGATCTGTGTGTGTACATACACTCAACAAATGTAAAATACATGTGCACAACACAATGTGTGTGTGTGTTTTTTTTTTAATGTAATGGTCCTGCAGAGTCGAACTAAGGGAGATAGACTTACTTCATATAAATCCATGTTTTCTAGCTTCAATGGGGGCTTGGATTATTTTCTATTGAGCTTTCTTGTCCACTGCATTAAAGGAAAAAAAAAAAAATCAAGGACTAATTTGCTAAGCCACAAAGGCTGGCCCTACTCAATCATTTTAAGCTGTGGATATACTGAATATGAAAGAAAGACATGAATGAAAATGTGAACATTTTCTTTGGGTTACAAAATTTCTAGTAGAATTTAAATTCCTTTCCTGAAATGAATACTCTTATGTGTGTAGGTGTAAACCTTGCATGTATCAACTATGTAATAGACTTGTACAAACCTTAATGTATGCATTTTTAAAAGCATTTTTGTATGATCTGACAGTAATTCTTTCTGTCATAAATGGTTATTATATTTGAAATCATTATGTTCCTTGGGCACCTGGTTAATCTTTAGCTAAATTCTATATCAGCCAGGTGTCCTCTTATGGATCACATAAAAACTGGACCTCGTTTAAGTGTGAAATAATCCTGTTGCTTCTATCTAAGAGTGAATGAGCCCAGGATTAGATCAGATAAAACACACTCCAGCTAAAGTGCACAAGGTGGATTATGCAAGAAAAGAGGATTTAGTGAAGAACGGATCCACAACTTTTTGTTAACACAGAGAATGGCAGCTTTTGTAAGCAACATTTGTGGAAACTCAACTGGAGCTTTAAAAGCTATGTCTTTTGTTGTACATTTCTCTGCATACATTTGCTTTGTAGTTGGGAGTACTAACTTTGGAAGCCATGCTGGGCCAGGACTCCTGCTCATTTTGCCTAATGAAAGGCTAAGGATGTACTTTTACTCATACATTCTTGTTTTGTCTTCTTTGAAGTTTATTAAGCTCTTCTGAAAGATGTGAAGTTCATTAGGTTGTTATTATCATGACCAGAAATTAAATATCTGTTCCCTGGGGAGTGATAAGCTTCAAGTATAAGCTATACTTACTATAATATTTACTTAATTGCTAACAGACTGCTTCTGGTTCTTAATATAAAAAAGATAACACACCTATAAAGGGCTACTAGGAGATGTTCTCAATTTAATGATAGACTCGTTTAATTATTAATGTGCATTGCACCTTCTAAAAGTTACCAGTTGTATACATAGCTGACAGTTATATAGGCAAGAGATGCTTTAAGCATTATGGTAAGGTTTTGTGCTAGATTGTTAAATATTGTAATTTTGCGCAACTTGTGGAGCTTGGATTTTTCCTATATGCAGAGGAATGTCCTCTCATTTCCGAGCTGCCAGAAACCATGCTGAAATGACACTATTTATGTGCATGTGACGTCATTAGTTCCAACATTGCTCTTTTCACACAGGAAGATTTTCACGTAGGGAGAGGAATAGAATTTTATTGCATGCATTGGTTTCAGTTTGTGATAGAACCAGACAGTGGCACATCTAGCTAAGGGATTAAAGAATTGTCAATTCCATTCCACTCAGATTTAAGAATGATTGAGTCCATTCCACTCAATTACTTCTACCTTATTAAAATGAATTCGATCAATATCTGTGTGCCCTCTGATCAGCCAAATGATTAACTATTAGATGCCAGCTAGTACTTTCATACTTGCTTTAATTTATGGCATAGTACTATATCTTAAACTTTCTCAGTATTTTTTTTTGAGAGGTTTTTGCTATAGGGCATATACATTTGCCAGAAAGACAGAGAGATAGAGAGATAGAAAGCGAGACATCACCCCTTGGGAGGGATGGCCAGGCCACAATCCTTTCTCCTCCATTCTCCTCTCAGGATCTTGGAAATAGACGCACATGCGCCCAGAGTGAGTTTAAGCCACTAGGTACGGGACTCAAACCATGGCAGACCACATAGGAGTTCAGCGACATAGCCATTATACCAACTACTGCTGCCTCGATAGGGTTTTTTTTTTTTCAATATAATACTTAACAGGAAGTACAAGTGACTCAAAGCAGGAGATTTTTGAGACCAAGAAATAAAATAATTATTTGAATTATCAGTATTTTGAAATTGAAAAGCTGTCTTAATACAACAGAGCTCTTAAAGATGAATCTAACAACCATATCTTCTTTACAACTTTGTTTTGCAATAATTTGTTTTTAAGAAATATATCAAATATGTTTACCAGTCCATGGAACTATTGCCTACCTATACAGTAGAAAATAATAGCCCTACTCTTAATATAATATGATGTTATTTCAATGCAAGGAAAGATCTGACTTCAAAATATCTCTCCAACTAGCCCACCACAAAAGCGATTTTTAACAAGATGATAATGTACATTGTGGGACTTCTCTTAAAATGTCTTAATTTTTTTTTTGAGAGGTTTTTTTTTTTTTTTTCACTATAGGGCGTGTGTGCTCGCCAGACAGAGAGAGACATAGAGACAGAAAGCGAGAAATACCCCCCCCCCCAAGGGGGGATGGTCATGCCTCAATCCCTTCTCCTCCATTCTGCTCTTGGGATCTTGGGCACACACACACACAGGTGCCTGGCGTGAGTTTTAAGCCATCGGGTCCAGGACGTGAACCATGGTCGACTATGTGGGAGTCCAGCGACATAGCCATTACGCTAACTGCTGGTTCCCAAAATGTCTTAAAATTTAAATACTAAATTTAAAAATATATAAATTAAGTTAGCAGAGGTTGATAATAGATTAATGTCTTTATATATTTTACATAAAAATGTATTAAGCAAAGCAGTCTACCGATTTAATGCAATGTCTATCAAAATACAAATGACATTATTCACAAGAATAGAAAATGACAATTCTAAAAGTGGTATGGAACCACAGAAGACCTCAAATCGCCAAAGCAACCTTAAGCAAAAAGAACAAAGCTGGAGGCATTATACTACTTAACCTTGAAGTATTCTACAAAACTATACTAACCAAAACAGCATGACATAAAAACAGACCCACAGACCAGTAAAACAGAATACAGAGCCCAGAAATAAATCCAAGCACAGACCATTTACTTTTATTTATTTATTAGAGAGACATTTTTGCTATAGAGCACATGCAATCACCAGAGAGACAGAGAAAGACAGAGAGACAGAAAGCGAGAAATCACTCCCCAAAGGGGATGGCCATGCTGCAATCCTTTCTCCTCCTCTCCTCTCAGGATTTTGGGCATGCACACACACATGCCCGACATGAGTTTTAAGCCAACGGGTCCAGGACTCAAACTGCAGTCAACTACATGGGACTCCAGCAGTTTAACCATTATGCCAACTGCTGGTCCCGTAGACAGTTTAATTACAACGTTTCCAAGAACACACAATGGGAAAAGTATACTTTCTCCAGTGGTATGGGGAAAACTGAATACCCATATGCAGAAGAATGAAAATAGACCCTTATCTATCAGTACATAAAAAACTAAACTTGAGTCAGTCCATGTCATGGTGGTTAAAGCAACTGGATCCCAACTATCTGTTTCAAGTCCCAGATCTGGTGATTTGAGGAACATGCCAGGCACTTGTGTGTGTGCCTAAAGTCCTGAAAGGAGCTAGAAATAGAGTAGAAGGGACTGTGATATGATCATTCTTCTTGGGGAAGGAGGTACTTTTTCTCTCTCTCGCTCTCTCTCCCCCTCTCTGTCCCTCCCTGGTGAGCACACAAAGCCTTTGGCACACTAAAAAAAACACAACACAAAATAAAACAAATTCACATAGCTCAATGGATTGAAGATTGAAATACAAAACTGGAAAATGTAAATCTACTAGAAGAAAATAGAGGCTTTCAAAAACAGCTGGGCAAGGATTTTTTCAAAAATAAGACCTCAAAAACACAGAAAACAAAAGCAAAATAAATAAATTGGATTACTTCAAACTAAAATTCTTCTGTGCAGCAAAGAAACAATAAACAGAGTGAAGAGACCAATCTATAGAATGGGAGAAAACAGTTGACAACAATGTATCTGACAAGGAGTTAATGTCCAAAAAGTACAACAAACAAACAAAAAATTTATCTGCAAAAAAGCAAGTACCTCAATTTTTAAAATGGACAAAAGACCTGAATAGATGTTTCTCAAAGAAGACAACAAATGGCCAATAAGTATATGAAAAAAAAAATGTTTAACTCACTAATCATCAGAAAAATCAAAATCAAAACCACAGTGTGACATCATTGCACTTTCCACAATAAGACTGGCCATTATCAAAAAGACAAAGGATAACAAAGGCTGGCAAGCATATGGATAAAAGAGAATCGTGTACGTTGTTGGTAGAAATATAAATTAGTAGAGCCATTACAGAAAAAATGAATATGGGGTCTTTTGGCTGGAATCACATTCCTCTTTTAAGTCACCAAAACAATAAAGAGGAGAGGCACCCGAGATATGTTCTCTAGGCCTTTTAGAAAATATGGAGTGGTTCTTTTGGCAACATACATGCAAATCTACGAGAAAGGTGATACTGTGGATATCAAGGGAATGGGTACTGTTCAAAAGCGAATGCTCCATAAATGTTACCATGGCAAAACTGGAAGAATCTACAGTGTTACCCAGCATGTTGTTGGCATTGTTGTAAACAAACAAATTAAGGGCAAGATCCTTGTCAAGGGAGTTAATGTACATATTGAGCATATTAAGCATTCTAACAGCAGAGATAGCTTCTAAAAATGTGTGAAGGAAAATGAGCAGGAAAGAAGGAAGCCAAAGAGAAAGGTATCTGGGTTCAACTAAAACACCAGCCTGCTCCACCCAGAGAAGCACACTTGGTGAAAACCAATGAAAAGGAGCTTGGGCTTCTACAACCTATTCCCTATGATTTCGTGGTGTGATAAGTGTTACAAAACAAATGAGCTCAAGTCCATTAAAAAAAAGTATGTAAGTTACTAAAAAATTAAAAATAGAACTACCATATGATTCGGCAATCCCACTACTGGCGATATATTCAAAAGAATTGAAATCAGTGTGTCAAAGAGATAGTTGTATTCTTATGTTTATTTCAACAGCATTTACAATAGAATAAACCTAACTTTCCAGTGGACGAATGGGTAAAGAATATGCGGCCTAGGTCCACAATGGAATACTATTTAGATGAAGCTCTGTCGTTCAGAGCGATATAGATGAATCTAGAGAACATTTAAGTGAAACAACTCTACCACAGAAAGACAGTTGGTCATGATCTCACTCAAATGTGGAATAGAAAAATGCTAATTCTATAAAAGTAGGGAGAAGAAAGGTGGGGTGGTTAGGAAGGATGAGAGGTTGGGGAGGTAATATTCAAAAGATACATAAATATAGATAGGTAGAAAGAGTAAATTTCTAGAGATCTACTGCACAGCAAGGTTATTGTAAGTCATGACACATTTTTGCATAGAAAAAGTATGTTGTAACTTTTCCAACATCTCGATGGTTCATGATGATATTTTATACTCTTGAAAAATGTAAAGTGGATGCTATGTGCTCTCACTACAAAAATAATAGCCATGTAATGTAATATACTTCTTAATTAGCTAGATGTATTCATTCCACAATATTATCTATCACTTAAAAATTAAAAATAAGTAAATAAAGCACCTGATATCTGAAAATAAGGTTTTATTTGTCTTACGAGGGGCCAGTCTAATCTTTGAGGAATTGTCTTTTGCAAAGTATGATCAACTATCACGGTAGTCTCAATATGAAAACAATTAGAGCTAAAATAGAAAATGACTGAAATTTCCTCTTTTCCTTATAGCAAAGACATTTGCAAGTGACACATTGCCAGTAAGCATATAAAACCATCTGTAAAGTGACAAATACTATGCACAGAAGAAAATGAGACAAGCTATTGGCAAAACTCCTTTATCAAATGGTATTTTGGGGCTAAGTGTTGGCAAACCTACTCCACGAAGGCTTCAAGAGTAAATACTTGCAGTTTTACAGAACATATGGTTTCTGTTGCAGCTACTCAACTTTGTTGTTGTATGAGAAAAACAGCCATAGATGATATATAAATAATAAGTGTGACTACGCTTGGATTACCAATTTATTTCCTAAAAAAAAAAAAAAAGGAAAGAAAATGGTAGTGGGCTGGATTTGGCCCATGGATTATAATTTGCTGACTCCTGCTAATACAGCTCATCCTTCTTCGAGGGGATTAATGTAATGATCAAGTCTGATCATAGCACATCTCTACTTAAAAGCCTTCAAGGGTCCTTTGCTTTGTCCCTTATAAAGCCTGAATTCTTCAGAATGATATCCAATCCTTTTTTATTTGGCTCCTCTATCCCTTTTTAATCTCATTTTTTTGCTTTTCTTCTACATGTCCTTTGCTGAATTAATCAGCTATTTATAGTTTCTTCAATGTGCCATGCTCTTTAAATCTCTCTGTGCCTTTATAAGGAACATGTCTTGCTTATAGAATTTAGCGGTTATACTTTTGTTATTTGTTTACATATCTGGCTGCTGGATTACAATGTGAACTCCTCAAGAAAGTAATGTATATTCTAGTTTTATATAGATAGTGTTTAGAAGGGTGCTGGCCTAATCTAGACACTTTTTACATTGCCGTTGAAAAATATTAATAGTTGTGTGATTAAAGCTTATCCAACAATGGATGGATTTACTCACAAAGTAGTGAATTACCCATTTGAACAAGTATTGAGGCTGAAATATGAAGATTATGTACATGGAAAAGATGTTTTAGAGTATATTTTAGATGTTTAGGGTCTAAAATTAGAGTTAGTGTTACAGTGGAGTTGATGCTTTCCATTTAAATCCCAACTTTTGATGACTTGACACACTTTATTATTTACACCTCTCTCCCATTTTTAGCAAGTACTAAAATGTTAATATTCATTTATAAAATGTGGTTTATCAAGGAATTTTTCTTGCATGTACCTTTTTTCCTTATTCATTCACTCAAGAAATAATTTTAGAAAAGCTTGGAAAAGCAAAAAAGAAAGGATCTGATTTCTGTTTTCAACCAACATGGCTAATAGGAACTGGATGTATCATTTCATTTAAAACCATCAAAAAAACTGAACAAAATATATGAAATATCAGTTCTCAAAACGTTGGGAACTGGATAACAAACGCCTGCCTGATAAATGAGAAACGAGTGAATTAGCACGACAACTGTTCAGCTTGCTATCTGGAAGTTTTCCACATTGCTGTGTAGAGAGGAGAATGTAAGGAGAATTGGCAGTCTCTGAGTTCACAAGTTTTCCGGAAGTCCAGAAAGTTCTTAGGAATCCTAGGAAAAGAGAGAGCTGGCCACGGAGCTCCAGATATCTTCAGAGGGGTCTCCTCAGCTATCTGGTTGAGTACTCATCAGGTGTGTATGGGGAATTACTTGAGATGAGGGGAGAATGATCAAAACGATTGAAGGAAACAATTCATAGAGATCACAAAGGATTAGAAATAGTGTCTGCTGCAACCAGGATTATGAATGAAAACATGTAACACACAGAGTTTTGACTTCAAAAGTGAGGCAGAATTGGCCCTGAACTAAAACCATGCTCTGGTGTTGCCTAATAACGTTAAATAAAAATCCAAGATAAAATTCTGTCATTTGCAGTAACATGGACAAACCTGTAGAAAATATTGTTAAATGAAATAAGTCATTCACTAAAAGACAAGCACCATATATTCTCACTCGTTAGTGAACGCTAAAGATTTGAATACATAGAAGTGAAAGTGGAACAGTAAAGACCAAGAGATAGGAATTGGAGGAATGGGTGGGAGGATGTTAATGAACAGATACAAAAATGCAAGTGGATAAAGGGAGTAAGCTCTGAAGTACTCTAGAACACCAGAATAGCTGTAGTTGATTACAATTCAACATATACTTCAAAACAGCTACAAGAAGGTCCGACAGGTGGTGTGGTAGTTGGGGGCGCTGGACTCCCACATGGCCAGCCGCTGTTCAAGTCCTGGACCTGGCAGCTTGCTTTATCACTTTCTTTGCCTCGCTCTCTTGCTCTGTCCCTCTCTGGTCAAATTAAAACAAATAAACAAATAAAGTCAAGAAAAATGTTATTTAAAATAAATAGCTACAAGAGAAGATTATAAATGTTCACACACAGTGAAAACAAATGTTTGAGGGAATGGATATTATAGTTGTTCTGCTTTGATCGTTACACATTGTATAGAGGTGTTGAAAGATCGCATTGTGCCTCATAAATATATATATAGCTGTTATATATCAATTAAAATTTATAGTAGATAAACAAATATTTTTTAAAAAGAAAAGGAAACTGTTTCTAACTAACTTGATCACTTCCCAGCATAAATCTGAGAAGGGTAATATTTGTAATGTCTGGCATACAATAAAAATTACCTGTGAAAGAAGATAATGTAACCCAAAATGAAGAAAAGAAGCAATCTTAGGAGAGAGTGAGGCACAGAACTCTCGAGATCTGCAGATGGGTCCTCTCAACTATTTGGCTGAGTATTGACCAGGGGTGTATGGGGAAAATTACTTGAGATGAGGGAAAAAATGATCAAGAAGTTTGGAGGAAAAATAAAAGTGACCCAGAGCTAATAGAGATAATCAAACTAGTAGGTGAGAACATTACATTGATGATTATAACTGAATTCTATATATTTAACCTAGTGGAAACATTTAAGAAATAAGAGAGAAGGCAACTGATCTTCTAGAGACAAAATTATAATGTCTGAAATGAAACATACACTAGATAGGATTAAACATAGATTAGACACTGAAGAAAAAATATTACTGAACTTAAAGATAGAGCAATACAGATTACTCAAAATGAAGCAGAGAGGAAAGAGACGAAAATAAACTGTGTCAGTGAGAAGTAATCTAACTTCAAGAGTCCTGATATATAGATAAGTGGAAAGCTTAAAGAAAAGTCAATAGAAATCATATTTTCTAAGTTAATGGCAGAAATTTTTCCAAATTTGATGAAAACTGTTAAGACACAAATCCAAAAAATCCCGATGAACTCCAAGTACTATAACAGGAAGATAACTACACCAAGGTACACTATAAACAAATTGTTTAAAACTAGTAATAGGGAGACAAACCTTAAGCAAGAGAAAAAAAATAATGTTATATACCAAGAAGCAAAAATAAATATGACAACAGATTTCAAATTGGGAACAATAAAAACTGGAAAACAATGAAGCAAAATTAAAAAAAAAATGTATTGCCAGAGGGCACGTGTGCTTGGAAGAGGAACAGAGAGAGAGGGGGAGAAGAAGAAAGCATCCCCTTTGGGAAGTCCCTTCTCTTTTCCTCTATCCTGTCAAGATTTTGGGGACTCATGCACGGGTGAGTGTTTTTTTCTTTTTTTTTTTTAAGTTGTTTATTGTTTTTTAAAAGAATTACTTTATTTAATTTAATTCATCATCATTATTATTTTTTAATTAGAGTGAGAGGGAAAGTGAGAAAGCAAGCCTCCAGGTCTGGGACTCAAACCAGG
>NW_006209381.1:1872351-1902498 GCF_000334495.1 Tupaia belangeri chinensis
CCCGCGCCCTAAAGAAAAAAACCCCAAAAAAAAAAAAAAAAAAAAAACTGCAAACATGTGGAAATGACCTAGTCATCCACCAACGGATGAATAGATGAACGACGTGTCATGTACATGCAGCAGAATGACAATTCGGCCACAAAAATGAGTGACGTCCTGATTCGTACTGCAGAGTGAATCTTGAAAACATTGTGGTGAGCGACATAAGTCAGACACCAATAAACAATTATAAACAAACAAAAAAATCCATGAAAACTATTATACAGTTCCATTTTATATGAAATACCTAAAATAGGCAATTCACAGGGACAGAAGTACACCTGAGGTTACCAGAGGCTAGGCACTGTGGGTGGGGACTATTATTGCTTAATAGGTATACACTGTATGGAGTGATAACAACTCGGGGGAATAAACAGTGGTGATAGCTGTATAACATTTTAAAGGTAATTAATGCCAATGTAACTTAAAAATGGTTAAAATGACAAATTTTATGTTATATATGTAAAACCATAATAAAAAGAAGGCTTTTTAAAAAAAAAAAAAATTAAGTGTGATTATTTCTCTAAAGGTGCTTAAAATACTGCCTGGCAAATAGCAAGAACAGCAACAACAACAAAAACATAAGAAAATGCTCCAAGGTAAGTTAAGGACTTTTCCAAGATACACACTAGCTGGGAGTCCATCTCAAGAAAACCTACCCTACAAGAAATATTTTTTTGTACAAGAGCCAACTAAAATGCATTTATTTAATGTGTGACACGAGGGCTCAACCAGACACTTCATTTAAAAAAACAGAAACAGAACAAAAATAAGACCCTGGCTCGGGATACAGGGTCCTGACAGAAATTAAGGAAAGGACAGACCAACATAGGAAAAAGTAAGAAGACAGCAAAAGGAGAGCCTGGGTCAGGGCTCCTGGCTGGAGACCTGGTTGGAGAAGGTTTCTTGCAGGTACTTCTTAAAGGCTGTGAGGGTTTTCCAGAGCTCTGCGGCATGTGTGTTTAAAGAGGTATCAATGCTGGGTTCTTCTAGCAGGCTCTGGGTAGAGAGTGGGATGGCCCTCCCTATAAGAAATAGTAAAGTCCTTCAGGTAGAAGGGAAGTGATATCAGATAGAAATCTGAATCTAAATGTCGGCGTGTGCTGACAAGCTTAAGAGTAACATCTCTCTGGATAGTAATATTGTCAGTGTCTGCCCTTGGGACTCGGTCCTGTGAAAGAAGAAAGTTAGAGCAAGGAAGAAAAGAAAGATGCAGAAGCAGAGATGCAAGTGAGCACAGACAAACTGTGCTGCTCAGTCATGCTGAGCTTCTTTATTTATGTGTTTTAACCAGGCACAGTGAACTGTTTGCAAGCTTTCAAGGATGTGGTTGAAGTTCTACAGTTAGAGATAAGGACTTCAGTGTGGACGTTTTTTGACCTTGTTACTATCATGTGTGATCCTATTATGCGTCATAGGTCAAGCCAGTTTACTTATGTTATTCCTCTGCAACTCTGAGGAAGGCTGAGTAAGCATCAAAGAGGATAATGTGTAAGCCATAAACATTTTATAGAATAGGCATCGCATGACCTAGCCAGGGTCAGGATGTTTCCCATGCCCCACAGATCAGATAAGATCCGCAGAGCCCCTGGCATTAAGGTATGTGTCAGCCTGTTTTAGTGAGTAATTAGTGAGGCATACTGAAAACTGCCTTCCGTATCTAGGTTGCATATCCTCACATCTGAACAAAAAGCGCCAAAAATGGTACCTATGTGGTAAATATAAATACTTTCTATTATCATTTAAGTATTTTAAAAATATGACCTTTTAGAGCAAACTATAATAGAATATTTTTGGATTTATAACATATGTGGAAGTGATAGTTACCACCAAGACTAGGAGGGAAGTAAAGGGGAAAAACTGGGAATTTCTTATACATAAAATGATATCATATCATTTGAAAGTACATTATAATAATTTAAAGATATAGACTAGACACCCTAAATTAACAAAAGAAAGAGTTATTGCTAATCCACGTTGGATGGCGTAGTAGTTAAGTCACTGGACTCCCACATGCCCGACTGCAGTTTGAGTACTGGACCCAGTGGCTTGAAAATCACACTAGACAAGTGTGCATATGTGCCCAAGGTGCCAGGAGGAGAGTGGACAACAGGGGACTGTGGCATGACCATCCCTCTGGGGGGTGATTTCTCACTTTCCTTCTTACTGTCTCTCTCTCTCTCGTTCTGGCAAGTGCGTGTACTCTAAGACAAAACCTCTGAATGATAATAATGTAAACCAAGGCCCAAAATAGTAAAAGATACCAAAGAACCTATAGAATAAAAACAAATAAAAAGATGGTAGACTTAAAGTGTAATATTATTATTTTTTCTTTTTTTGGAGAGGTTTTTGCTATGGGGCGTGTGTGCTCGCCAGACAGACAGAGACAGACTGAGAGACAGAAAGCGAGAAATCACCCCCCAGGGGGGATGGTCATGCCGCAATCCCTTCTCCTCCATTCTCTTCTTGGGATCTTGGGCACGCACACACATGCGCCCGGCGTGAGTTTAAGCCACCGGGTCCGGGACTCAAACTGCATTCGACTACATGGGAGTCCAGCAACATAGCCATTACGCTAACTGCTGGTCCTTAAAGTGTAATATAATTAATAACCATTCTTTAAAAAGCAGAAATTAGAGGTTAGCAGGTAGTGTGGCAGTTAAAGCATTAGACTCACACATGGCTGACTATGGTTTGAGTCTCAGACCCAGCAGCTTGAAATTCACACTGGGTACAACCTGTGTTTATGCCCAAAATCCTAAGGGGAGAATGGAGGAGCAGGGATTACAGCATGGCCATTCCCCTGGAGGGTGATTTCTCACTTTCCCTCTCTGTCTCTCTGACAAGTGCATGTACCCGATAGCAAAAACAAACAAACAAACAAACAAACAAACAAACAAAACAAAAAAAAGAAAGAAAGAAAGAAAAAGAAAAGAAAGAAAAAAAGAAAAATATAATTAGAATAAAAGAGCAGAGTTTAGGGCCAGCTCATGACATGGTAGTTAAGGTAGCTGGATCCCACATGGCCAACTTTATGGTTTAAGTCCTGGACCTGGAGGCTTGAAAAACATGCTGGACATGGGTGTGTGTATACTCAAAATCCCAAAAGGAGAGTAGGATGGAAGAGAAGACATTGCGAAGTGACTCTCTTAACAGTGCCTTCTCACTCTCCCTTCTTACTGTCCTCCTCTGACTCTGTCTCTGTCTCTCTCTCTCTCTGGTGTACCATGTGCCCTCTTAGAAATTGAAAAAAATAAAAGCAGATATTGTCCAGACTATTTTAATATGGCCTATTTTTATAGGTCACATATGGTCTATAACCATGTGCCCTCTGGAAAAAATTTTTTTATAAAAGCAGATATTGTCCAGACTATTTTAATATGGCCTATTTTTATAGGTCACATATGGTCTATAAAAATCATTTTAAATATAAGACAAAAATAGATTATAAGTAAAAGGATACAAAAGATAGACCATGTTAAAAGTAAAAGCAAAACTGGAGTGAGTGATCAACCTACTAGAGGGACAAGCAGTTGGCGTAATGGCTATGTAGCTGGATTTCCATGTAGTCGACCGCAGTTTGAGTCCCGGACCCAGTGGCTTAAACTCACGCCGGGCGCGTGTGCGTGCGTACCCAAGATCCCAAGAGGAGAATGGAGGAGAAGGGATTGCAGCATGGCCATCACTCCTGGGGGTGATTTCTCACTTTCTATCTGTCTTTCTCTTTCTGGGGGGCGCACACGCCCTATAGCAAAAACCTCTCCAAAAAAAGAAAAATAAAAAAGATTAACCTACTACATATTTTTTATTTTTTCTATAGGGTACATGCGCTCATCAGAGACACAGAGAGAGACAAAGAGAGAGAAAGTGAGAAACCACTCCCTGGGAGGGTGGTGACCATGCCGCAATCCTTTCTCCTCCATTCTCCCTTTGGGCACAGATGCACACATGCCCAGGGTAAGTTTCAAGCCTCCAGGTCCAGGACTCAAACCACAGTTGACCATGTGGGAATCTAGCTCCTTAACTACTATGCCACCTGCTGGCTCCAACCTAGTTGATTTTAGAGTAAAGAATACTATCAAGAATAAAAGGAGCTTTCATAATGATAAAAGGCTCAGTTCTTCAAGAGGACATAACAATCCTAAATGTTTGTATCTAATAGCAGAGCTCTAAATACATGAAGTACAGTATACAGAAAATTAAGAAAGAACCACATTATCAGCCAATTTGAGCTAATAGAACATGCTATTCCCCCAACACACTAATATGCTTTTCAACGTGCATGAAACATTTCCTGAGACAGATTTAAGTCAAAATATATTTATTTTCACAAAGAGACTAAGCGTTAAATCAATGATAGGAAGATATCTGGAAAACCTCCAAATACTTAGGAACAAAAGAGCAGTCTTCAAAATAAATTATAGGTTAAAAAAGAAAATTAAAAAAATATTTTAAACTGAATAAAAATAAAGCACAGCATAGCAAAATTTATGCAATTAAATGAAAGAAATTTATAGTACTAAGTACTTAATTGGAAAATAAAAAAGGGCTTAAATCAATACCCTCAGTTTCCTTATAAAAAAAGTACAAGAACAAATGAAGCCAAAAGATAGCAGAAGAAATAAAATAGAATAGATCAAAGAGGAAATCAATGAAATAGACAACAGAAAATCAACAGAGAAAATAAATAAAATCAAAAGTTTTTTCTCTGCCATCAAAAACACTTGTAAGCCTCTAACTAGACTGGTTAGAAAAAAATGAAAGACACGAAATAACATTACCAGGAATAAAAGTGGACATATCATTAAAATTTCTAAAGATATTAAAAACCTAATATGTGAATATAAGAAATGATGTTTACCAATAAATTTGACAATTTAGGTAAAATGAATTCACTCCTTGAAAGAACTAATAAAACTATCAAAGATCACTCAAAAAGTAGCTATCTTTTCACACACACACAAACTCTGGGACCAGATCACTGAAAAATCTACCAAAGATTTAAGGAAGAAATAATACCTATGCTACACAACTTTCCCAGAAATTAAAGAGGACACATTATGTCTTTTCTACTTTGTGAGACTTTCATTACTCTGACACTGACACCAGCAAAAGATAATGTAAGAAAAGAGAACTACTCACCAACATCCTTCATGAATATAGATTGAAATAATAATACTAATACTACTACTACTAATAATAATACAAGCTAGCCATGGTGGTGCAAGGCATTAAGGCAGCGCTGTGCAATACTGGAACTATATGGGAAAGCCCATGGTGTGCATCCTGGGTTGACTTGAACGCTCCAGGCATACTCACGGAGGTACCTGTATTTCTACCTAGCTGGAAGGCCGAGGGCAGGACAAGACTCAGAATCTCTTTCATGAAGTAAATAAATTACAACTTTTTAAAAAATGTCATAGCACAATTTTATACAATGGAATTCAACCATGTCTAAAAAGGTTTATACTCAGCCCCACTGGTGTAGCAAAATGCGACACTTCACAGGCTGGACTACATGGGAGACTGGACTCAATTCTGGTTCAACCTAAAAACGAACCAGCAAGGCCTGCTCCTGGCATGCTAGCAACATGGGATGGTTGAGGCAGCAAGATCACAAGTTCAAGGATGGCCTGGGCAACATAGTGAGACTGTCTAAAAAAGAGCTGGGGGAATCAGGAGATGGCGTAATGGCTATGTCACTGTACTCCCACATGGTCAAGCACTGTTCAAGTCCCAGACGGGGTAGCTTAAACTCATGCTGGGCGCGTGTGGGTGCGTGCTCATGATCCCAAGAGGAGAATGGAGAAGGGATTGTGGTGTGGTCATCCCCCTGGGGAGTGATTTCTTGCTTTCTGTCTCTCTCTTTCTCTCTGTTTTTCTGGTGAGCACATGTGCCCTATAGTAAAAACCTCTCAAAAAAACCAAAACAAACAAACAAAAAAACAAACTCGTGCCATGCTGGGTGCGTATGCACGCATGCTCAAAATCCTGAGAGGAGAACAGAGAAGAGATTGTGGCATGGTTATCCCCCTCTTGGTGAGGTGATTCCTCACTTTCTTTCTCTGTTTGTCTCTCCATTGAGCACATGCACCCTGCAGTAAAAATGAGAAAAAAAAGAAAAAAGCTAAGTGTGGTGATATGCTTGTAGTCCCAGCTGGGGGCTAAGACAGGAAAATAGTGATATGGCAAGACACTTGTCTTTAAAAAAAGTTTACTACATCACAAGTAATTGGGGCTTATCCAAGGAATGATCTAAAATTCAGAATTTTTTCAATATTTCACCTTATTTACAGACAAAATGAGAAAAATCATGTGATCATCTCAATAGGTGCAGAAAATAATCCAACCTCCATTCCATATAAAACAAGCAAACAAAAAAAAACACAACTTTTAATGAACTAGGAATGAAAAGGAACTTCCTCAATCTGACAAAGGCGATCTACAAAACCCTAAAGTTAACATTATACTTAAGGTTCAAAAGCTAAATACTTTTACTCTAAAATCAATAACAAGTCAAGGATGTCTGTTTTAACCAGTTCTGTACACCATTGCACTGGTCCCAAAACAATTAAGTCAAAGAAAGTCAAGAAAAGATATTCGACTTGGAAAGGCAAAACCAAAACTGTCATTAATTTACATGTGACCATCTACATAGGAACAATAAAAATTGAAATATTGGGTCATCGGAAAAGTCTTGACGTACTTTTTTCTATGTTCATCTATGCAAAAATACATCATGACTTTTCCAATGACCTCATAGAAGGAATAGTATCATGTATAATATCAAAAATAGAAACTACTTAGGAAAAGATCTGACAAAAGGTATAAAAGACCTTTGTTCTTTGAAAAGTATAAAATATTACTGAGAAGAATGAAAGAAAACCTAAATAAATATAATGATATACTATGCTCATGAATCGGAAAGCACAATAGCTATTAGAATGTCAATTCTTCTCTGATCTATCTTTAGATTTAATGCAGTCCCAATGACAATTCTCAGCATGGTTGTTTTTGTAGAACTTGACGATAAGAATCTTGAATTCATAAAGAAATGGAAAGAACTTAGAATGGTGTAAGCAACTTTTCAGAAAAGTAAAAGTTGGAAGGCCAGCAAGTGGTGTGATGGTTAAGGGGCTGGACTCCAACCTGGTCAACCGTGGTTCAAGTTTTGGCTTGAAAAATCACATGAGATGCATATACATGCATGCCCAACATCCCAAGATGGGAATGGAGCAGAAGGAATTGTGGCATGGCAATCCAACATGGGTGGTGATTTCTCACTTACCCTCTCTTTTTCTCTCTTTGGGTGTACACATGCCCTATGGCAAAAATCTTTAAAAAAAAGGTAAATGTTGGAGAACTAACACCATCTGGTTTCAAGGCTTGTTTTAAAGCTAGAGAAATCAATAATCTATATCAACAAGATAGACAAATATATCAGTGGGACAGAGAGAGAACAGAGATGGCGCTACCCTTGCACAGCTAATCGGTATTCAATGCTTGTACAAAAGCAACTCAGTAGAAAAAGGATTATCTTTTAAATTAAGCTGGAACAACTGGATTTCCATAAGTAAAAAAATAAGCTCACATTTATATTTTGTGCCATACGAAAAATTTAACGGAACTCAATGCACAATCTAAAATGATAACATATCTAGGAAAAGAAAACAGAATAATAAAATTTTAAAAATAGGATTAAAAAATTCTTAGACACCAGAAGCACAATCCATAAAAGAAAATTTTAAACAATTGAATCTTTTAAATGAAGAACATCTGCTTTTCAAATTTCACTGCTAAGAGGATTAAAACAAAACAAAATAAAAAATACAATGGGTTCGTTCTGTGGTCTGGTGGTTAAGGCAGCCAAATTCAACATGACCAATTGCACAGTTCAAGTCTGAGAACTGGCAGCTTGAGAAACATGCTGGTCACTTATGTGTGCCTGTTAAAAATCTCAAAAGAAGGGAGAAAAGAAGGATAAGGGATTGCAGCATGGCCATTCCCCATGGGTGGTGCTTTCTCTCCTTCTCTCTCTATTTCTCTGGTGAGCACATAATTCTGCTAGCACACACAAACACACACACACAGAAACACATGCACCGACACATAAAGACAAGTCATACATTGACTGAAAGCATTTTTAGATTATATATTTCATGGCAAACTTGTCTCCACAATATAAAAATAAATCTCCAAAATTCAATAAGAAAAAAAAAAGCCTAATGATAAGAATCATCAAAATATTTTAACATGTACTAAATGAATATGTTTGGATTGTAATAGTGACATGAAAGGTTTAGCATCATTATTCTTTAAGGTAATTCATGTTAAAACCACAATGAGATAATACTATAGACCCACCGGGCTGGCTAAAATTTAAAAAGACTAATCACAGCAACTATTGGAGTGAATTTGGAGCAATCGAAATGCGTGTACTGCTAATAGAAATAGAAAACAGCAAACCTCTTCAGAAAACATTGTGGCAATTTCTTAAAAAGTTAAACATACATCTACCGTATGACCCAGCCATTTCACTCCTGGATTACAACATAAGAAAATGAAGGAATACGTTCATACAAAAACTTGTTCACAAAAATCCCCATCAGCAGTATCTGCACTAACCGAAAGCTGGGAAAATCTGAAATGCCCATCAACAGGAGAAAGAAAAACCAAATTGAGGCTTATCCATACAGTGAAATAAAATAAGAGAAATGAACTACTGATACACACAAAAGATTTGTATAAAGCTCAAAATAATTAAGAAGACACACTGTTTGATTCTATTTGAATAAAATCCTGGAAAATACAAAACAATCGGCAAACTAATAGTGACTCATCTACTATCTAAGCTCAACTATTGTTACCTGTATGCCATGAGAACTTGGAAGGGCAAAAGTGAGATGTTACTAATGAAATAGAGGAAATTTGGGGTGATGACAGTGAATTATATTGAATTTGATGCTGGTTTCATTGATGTAGACACATGATGAAGCACATTCAAGGGTACTTTTTAAAACATGCACACAGTTTATTATCTGTTATTCCTTTAAAATGTCAAGAAAAGAAAAGGAAAAGAAAGATAGTTCTTGCTCTCAAGGAGCTTTCAGTCTTGAATCATTTGGAAAGGAGTTGTAAGAATCTGCAAGGCTTTTGAGCAAAGACATTTTGATTTCAATACTATTGCATTTTTTTTGGTAAATAAGACATTTGTCAATTTGACAGATAGGGATTCATCTTCATTTACTTATGTAAACCATGTGCCAAAGCCTCTTATATATTCAGTGTTCCTAAGGAAAACATGGTTTGCCTTCTAAGAAGATAAACATGTACAAATGTGATGTCTATGAAACATGCCCTACAGCAGATGCTGACCTTTCTTTGGTAGATAAAGTTCTGTGTGGCTCATCTCCTGTGAATTACACAGCAGGTGTAAGAACCAGCCATTTGGGAATTTACTACAGAATCAAAAATGGCATCACAGTGTGTTTAAATCAAGGAATAGTTTATTTTTCAACTTCGTAAATCTTTCCAGTGAGAAGTCATTTGTTTTTTGGAGTGTGAGGCATTTATATGTTACATAGAAAGCCCAAAGTAAACCTGACAAAGGACTACAATTTGTTAGTTCACTTTACTTTTTCCACACCCTCATTTATTTCTTCAATAAACTAAAAAGTTGTGCTTCCAAAGTTCCCATCTTCCTTTGCTGCTCTTTCCTTTACTGATCCTCCTGTTCCTGTCTATTGGATGTTTTCTGCTAGGTCCTCTCCTTAAAGAACTCCGAGGGTTCTCACTTGTCTTCTTCAGGGAGAAGGTAGTTGTCGAGCAGAGGTGCCCCAAGTAGACGATGAACTCATTCCAGTGCACAAGCAGAATACAGACTTTCTGCCTAGTGGAGTTGTAATAAAACCAAGCCTACTCATTAATTGATCTCCGTGGTCTATGAAATGGGCTACTCAAGTAGCCTGGCCAAGAGCTAAGCCATATTCAGAGCCATCTGGTGGATATTGGTCACGTCTGGGCAGGATCTAGATGCCTAGTCAGAAGTCAGAGAAACCACGGGGGAGTTGATTTAGGCAGGCATCAGGTCCTACTTCCTGTCTCCATTAATTTGCAAATAGGGGATTCAGCACTGGAAACAAATCTTTTCAAAAGTTTGGGTCCAGAGGAAGTCAGATAGGTGGGAAAGAAAGAGCTAGCAAATGCGAGAGAGTAGAAGATTATAGAAATTATTTTATGTTCAAGTGTTCTGTTGAAAGCAAAGAATACTGAGAAAATAGTCAAATATAGAGAATACTTTACTACTGACTTTTATCATGTTAAGAGTCATGAAAAGATGCGAGCCAAAGCTGAGTTCTAGGACCTTTGTACATCCTCTTTTCTCCAAAAAGTGACCAATTCTTTAGCATAAGCAATGCATATTTGATGTGATAAATGAGCTTATAAAGTGATATCTGTATAATTATCCAGTATAAATGTAAATATGTTTTCAAGTTACTGATTTGTGTGTTCTGTAGAGCATTCGATCTGAATTGGCCATCTTATTATCTATGTATCATATTTCTAAATGTATAGCACACAGGAATATCTGCATCTCTTTTCAGGGTTAAAACTTCTAGAAAAGCTTCTCCCATAACACCTACTTTCAATCAGATCCAACACATACTTTGATTGTAAATATTTCCATGAAGTAAATATAATATTTAAAATGCCATTTTTAAGGTTAAAAGCAAGCCACTGGATATTGCATAACATATTGGGAATGATCTTAAGAATACATATACTTAGGCACCACATTTTAATTTAAACTCCTGTTATTACAGTAACTAGTCACAAAATGGCTCCCTATTTATGCAATATGTTAGCTGTAATGTTGCTTAAATTGAACAGACGAGTGCCTTCTAATAATGTATGTTTACTTCATGAACTTGTGGGCAATTACATTGTAATTATGTCTTTGTAGGTGCTTTTTACTGACATATAGAGCGTCAGTGCATTTTAAATGTAATTGCAGTTCTCTGTACCATTTAGCAAAGCTGAAAATTGTTAAAGGTTTGTAAATTACCTACATTTAGACCATAGGCAACTAGGCAAATTAAGTGACACTGTCAGTAATGTTACAACATAAATTGGTACCAAGTATAAATTCAAGGTAGACTTTCTTTTCTAAATTAGAATGTTGTTTATAGAGTGCCTTCTGAAAAAAAAAAGAACAGTTAAAAAAAAAAACTACATGCTGCTCATTGACAAAAGAACAGTTAAAAAAAAAAAACTACATGCTGCTCATTGACAGATCAGCTTTCTAATGCACACACACAAAAACGATGACTGATCTGGACTAACTAAAATTGTAGAGCTGTTTACAGTTAGGAGTTTGGATTGGTTTTTATGCAATGCAGAGAGATGAGCTCTTTGCCCTCAAATGCTCATAATAGCACTGGAGAA
Source organism: Tupaia belangeri chinensis (assembly GCF_000334495.1). Taxonomy (NCBI): domain Eukaryota; kingdom Metazoa; phylum Chordata; class Mammalia; order Scandentia; family Tupaiidae; genus Tupaia; species Tupaia belangeri. The sequence continues at coordinate 1,883,836 of NW_006209381.1, forward strand.
GACACTTACAGAGTTTCTGTGAGACTATGGAGCGAAGCAGGAAAAGTACGGCAGTTAGAGTTGAACATTCTGTCACTTTTGATCTCGATGGCCTTTCTCAAGTTACTTAATCCTTGAGCCTTGCTTTATAATCTAAAAAATGGGAAGCATAATAGCCAACTTCAAAGGGCTACTCTAAAACATAAAATGGATTAACATTTGTGGGTACCCCCAACATGTGAGTTCCCTGAATTGTATTCTCTGATACGTGATGTGGTCTGGATTTTTGCTTTGTTTTGTTTGGCTTTTTAAAAATGGTTTCTCTTTATATTTGCAAAGAATAGGCTTTTCTCAGACTTGGTTGAATCAGCTGCAGAATCGCAAAACTTACACAGGTTGACATCACCTCATGGGATTAAAGAACACTGAAAATGATTCGCTTTTGCTTCTGAAGCAGTGTCCCATAGAGGAAAACAGTCTCCGAAGACCAGCAATGCCAGTTAAGGAAATTAATTTTGAAAGTATTACTCTGTCACTCTGTGCCTTCAGGCTAGTCCCTTATTGATGGCAAGGGTTTAGGTCCGGATAAAACCATTTCACCCATGCAAGCCCTCTCTCTCCATTAAATGGGAAACAAGCATCTGAGCTTGACAGCTCGGAGGGCTCCGCTGTGCAGAAAACCATTCTAAGAGCGTCATTTTACCAAAGTGTAGGACGACAGAGTTAGTACAAGGCCATTTTCTTAGAGTGCCCAAAAGAAGATAATAGTATAAAATTGCATGCATTTTTACAAATCTCATATTCAAACGATACACATAGGATTTAAGTTAATGTTTTAAACTGGCAATCCTGTAGCTGTGTAGAGACATGTTAAACAAAAGTCAAATGGCCAATGTCTAACAGGGAGTGTATTTTCCACTTATCAGGTAACCTCAGGCATGTCACTTACCATTCTGAGTCACAATTTCCTCTTTAAAAAATTAACAGTAATTAAGATCTTCCCTTCCTACTCACAGTGTTAAATTGATAAATGAGAAAATGTATGGGAAAAGTCATTATCAAATATCTATATAGTATGGTATTTAATGACAAACTTCATTTTTAAAAAGAATTATTTAACTTTATTTATCTTTAGTATCATTTTATAATTTGCTACAGGGCACATGCATTCACCAGAGAAAGACAGAGAGAGGGAAAGTTTGTTTTTTTAAAGGATTTTGGCATGGACAATGAGAGGGAACATGAGAAATCACAGCCAGGGAGATGGCCATGCCACAATCGCTTCTCTTCCATTCTCTTCCTGGGTTTCTGGGCATGCACACACACATGCCTGGCATGAGTTTCAAGCTGTCAGGGCCACGACTTGAACCATGGTCAACCATGTAGGAGTCCAGCACCTTAACCTCCATGCCATCTACTAGCCCAATGTCCCGACCCGGGGGACAGTCCAACAGGTTTCCTGAGGGAAGGAGTAAGACATGGGACAAACGATGCAGTGTTACAACACAGAGATGATGCAGTGTTACAACTCTGTGTTACAACTCTTCAGGGACGTCCATTTATTGTGGGCAGCACGGAGACGACACAGTGTCACAACTCCTCAGGGTCTTCAGGGTCCTCTGGAGATGATGCGGTGTTACAACTCGACTGTTACAACTCTTCAGGTTCGTCTGGAGACGTCACAGTGTTACAACTCTTCAGGGTCTTCAGGGTCTTCTGGCGATTGTGGGCCAGGGATCGTGGTTATATACATGCTGATTGGTTGAATGAAGGATTGTAAAAGGTGGGTTATAATTGGTTGCTTTTGTGGACCAATCATGAGGTGCCAGATATGCAAATCTGAGGGATTCTAAGCTCACTGATTTGCTATGGGAAGTGGCCAATCAGAGTATGGTTTTGAAGGTGAGGTTTTGAAGGGGAGCCAATCATGGCCTTTGGTATTGTGTAATTATTTGTTTTCTGAGAAACCGAAACCTAAGGGCTATATTTGCTGGTCTGCAGCCTCCCACAGCCCAACAAACTCATTTAAAAAAAAAAATGTGGCATAGAAACAAAACTTCAACACAATTGCTTTCCTTGCCACACTTTTAAAAAGTTGATTTTATTTTATTCACGACAGCACATGCACACACTTGAAAGAAAGGAAAATAGGGAAAGTAGGAGAGAGAGAGATAAAGAGAATCAACCTTGGCAAAGTCCCTCCAAGCCCCAGTTTCTCTTCCCCAGCCCTCAGGCTCCTCAGGATCTTTGGCACATGTGCCTTGCAAGCTAACCTGGAGAACCAAACTCAGGGTGAGCCACGTAGCTTCTAGCATCACAGTTCAACAGGCTGACTGAACCACTGGGCTGCTCTCTTACTCTTATTTTTACATTTTTTCCCCTTTCTTCTTATCTAGGGATATACTTGAACATCAGCTTTTTTAGCAGGAAGATCAAAGAAAAAGCTACTGCTATGTTCATGTAAACAAAAAAAGTGTCATGTGAGTTCTATTACGTGTTACAGCTTTTCTCTGTAGTTAAAACCAATAGAAGTCTGTGCATAAATAAAAGCAAGCCAAACGCAGTCGTCCCCTCGAGAAGCAATAGTGTCCTATGGGGACAGGCAAATTCGAATTAAGTAAGGAGTGGTGGAAATCGCTCAGGAAGTAGGGTCACCATTTAGAGCAGATGTGGAGCTCCACAGGGCTTGGAAAAAGGAGCTTATCAGAGCAGGGAGTACTAATATCACCAGGCTGAGAAAAAGTCAGCAGAATGTTTACTGGAGAAGGTAGAAAGCTAAGCACAACAGGGATTAGCAACTCTACGGAACTAACTGGCCTCAAGATTCCTTCAAGAGTAGTGCATTTTCAGAGGCCCAGCGAAGGTAGACACCTGTGTCCTGATCTGAAAAAGATCTTTTGATCTTTGGCTCAAAATGGAATACTGGCACAAGGTGTTTCAGAACCTCTGAAGAAACCTCTGTCCAGAGGGTGGAAAGAGCGTAATATTCTTGAAAATGAAACAGAAAGTTCTCTTTGGAGTCTTATTCCAAAAGGAGGGCATTGACGCTTAAGAAACCAATATGCAGAAGGACAGAAATAGTATTCAGGAAGTGTGTCAGACAACCGATGACTGCACATTCAGAGAATTCAGACAGGGAATGCGTTTTGCTTAGTTCTCATTTTCTTCAAAGTACAGTTGACTTTTCTACACAAACTGTTAGACTGGAAGTGATTGTTTTACAAAAGAGTTATTTATTTAATTTTATTTATTATTATCATTATTTTAAAATTTGCTATAGGACACATGCACTTATAAGACAGAGAGAGAGAGAAGTGAGAAAGCAAGTCACCAAGTCTGGGACTCAGACTGCGGTCAGTGATGTGGGATCCAGTGTCTTAACCACCATGCCACCTGCTGGCCCCATAGATTGGAGGTGATTTTGCTCTAAGTGAACTTTGCTGGATGTGAAGGGTGACCAATAGAGGATATGCTGGTATTGAAAATAAAGCCTGCCTGAACAGTAGTTTAAACTTTATAAAAACATGCAAATATATGTGTTCCTCTGAACTTTGTGATAATAAATAACATAGATGCCTCATGGATTTGGAGCCACATTTTAAAAGGGAGAAATCAAGATTGTGGAAAGATAAGTTACTTGAAAATGAACACAGAGAGTTGAGGCATGTTGTAAGAAGTCCATTCTCAAGGCTTCCAGGATTCAGTGCAGAATAACCTGCCCAGGAGTGATCATGAGCTTCCTGGTGGCTAATTCATGGTGGGTAGGAACTGAGATACAGATAGACTCCTGAGAGCCCAGGGTTCAGAAACCTGGAATAATTGAACTTATGAAGGAGACAGCTACTTTAAAAGCTGTGATGGTCTAAATCCCATCTATAGACCTTCGAAACACTCAGACAAGAAGCCATTTTAAATCTGTGGTGTATGCTGGCACGTTCAGGGACCAAGGTGACTGAAGCTAGGCTCTCGATCCCATCTCTAGACCCCCGAAACACTCAGACAAGGTAGGGCGACCTCTGTCCTCTCTATCTCTCTTTTTAAATTTTTTTATTATTTAAAAACATTTTTTAAACCTCTTCTTCTCACTTTGGGTCATTTATTTCTCTTGCTAATTTCAGAAGCCATTTTAAATCTGAGGTGTGTCCTGGCGTGTCCGCATGGTGCATGAGTGCGCTGCTCGGTTTTCAATTTTTGCCTTTAAAAAAAAAGTTTTAGTTTTCTTGGGTTGTTTATGTCTAGGGTTTTCTTTCTTTTTTCCTTTTCTTTTCCTTTTAGTTTTATTTATTTTTTTAACCTTTCCCACTCTGCTCTTCAGTCTCCAAGACAAGTCTATGTGTACAACAGCTAAGCATCTGAATGCGTAGGGTCATTTAAATCCTCAATGCTTATTGAACTTCTGCTTTAAGGAAGAAACTTCTTTTTATAAATCTGAAGTCATTATCTCTTTCTGTGGATACCATGTGGCAAAAAGAAAAAAGCGGTGATAATCAAAACAGTGTGGTACTAGCACCAAAACAGATAGGTAGACCAATAAAGCACGATAGAGAGCTCAGAAATAAACCTCAAAACATGCAGCCAACTGATTTTTTTTTTGAGAGATTTTCACTGTAGGGCGCGTGCGCTCGCCAGACAGACAGAGAGAGACAGAGAGACAGAAAGCGAGAAATCACCCCCCAGGGGGGATGGTCACGCCGCAATCCCTTCTCCTCCATTCTCCTCTCGGGATCTTGGGCACACACGCACACGCGCCTGGCGTGAGTTTTAAGCCACCGGGTCCGGGACACGAACCGCGGTCGACTACGTGGGAGTCCAGCGACATAGCCATTACACTAACTGCTGGTTCCCCAGCCAACTGATTTTTGAGAGAAGGCACAAGACAATGGGAGGAGGGAGGGCGGGAAAAAAAAATATCTTCAGCAAATGTGCTGGATAAACTGGTTATCTATGGGCAGCATAGTAAAACTGGATCCCTATCTCTCATTGTTAACAAAAATCAACTCAAAATGTATCAAAGATCTAAACAGAAAACCTCAAGCTATAAAACTACTGGGGGAAAATACAAGGGAAACTCTTGGAGATGTGAGAGTAGACAAAGACTTCTTAAATAGAACCCCAATGCCAAGGCATTAATCCCAAAAATAGACAAGTGGGATATCAGGTTAAAAATATTTCATACTATAAAGGAAACAATAATTAGAGTGAGGAGACAACCCACTGAAAAGGGAAATATATTTGAAACTATGTCTCACAAAAGGGACTGAAAACCATAATATACAGATAACTCAAGCAGCTTACCAAAAAAAAAAAATAATGATAATCAATCCAATGAAAAAAGGGCAAATAAGCTAAATAGACAACTCTCTAAAGGAGACATATGAATAGTCAAAAAACATGTGAAAAAATGCTCAACATCTCTTATCATAAGGGAGATAAAAATAAAAAACAAAATGAACTACCACCTAACCTTGGTTAGAACGGCTAAGATTGCAAAAATGAAGAGTGCTGGTAAGGCTGCAGTGAAAAGGGAACACTCCTACACTGTTGGTAGGAATGAAAATTACTGCAGTCACTATGGAAAACAATATTGATGTTCCTCAAAAACCTACAAAGAACTATCATATGATCTAGTAATTCCACTACTGGGCATCTACCCAAAGGAGAGAAATAGATTCAGTCAGAAAAACACTTCTATCCATGTTTAGTGTAGCATGACTTATAATTACAAGACATGGTATCAACTCAAATGTCCAAGAACAGATGAATGAGTTGAAAAGGCTGGCACATATAAACTATGAATTACTACTCAGCCATTAAAAAAAAAAAAAAAAAAAGACCCTGACATTTGATACAAATTAGATAAATATGGAAGATTTAATGCTAAGTGCAACAAGTCAGACTGTGAAAGAGAGGCATTGTATGTCCTCATTTAACATACATCACATGTCTTCCCTCTATGGCAGAAGCTGAAAGATTGTAAGGTATAAAAACATGGAGAGCAACTGTGGATATTAGAGACAGTGTGGAAGAGGGTGGGCAGTGGGGGGCATGTGCAGGGAGAATCAAGGGGGAAAAAAGCAAAACATATAACAGACACAAAAATGTAAAGTATCTGTTTATGATAATATGTGTGGTAATGTCTTTGACTGGACTGATACGTAGTGTATTCATGCTGGGAAGTTTCATTTTGTATGCTGTGGAGATGAATAGTGATTAAATATAGAAAAATAAGAAAATTTTTAAAAATTAAAAAATAAATAAAAAAAGTTGGAGAAATGATTTCTTTCTCTTTTTCTTTCTATAAACAATATTGCTACAGGTAGTTCTTGATATTAGCATCATTTGTTAAATAACACATTTTCTCCCCACAAACTTTATAGGAATCAGCTAATGTCAAAATAATGATAACACTAATGCTTATGAAATGTATTATAGGACATTCTAAATTCTTTATACGCATTAACCTATTAGACATTAAAATGAGGAAAGTGTTATTTTTATTGAATGGATGAGGATTCTGAGGTAGGTATGCAGAATTTAAACAATTTGTCCTTCATCATAGAACTGATACTCAGAGAAAGCAGGATTCAAACTCAGATGGTCCACTTCTGGAGCCCACACTTTCACCTATAATATGATAAAAATAAGAACAAAAACTAGTGGTGAGTTTAACAAAAAAATTAATTTAATACCAATAAAGCTATAAAATTTTATTGATAGGGTTAAAGATAATTTAAACAGAAATATATTGGGGCCAGTAGATGGCATATGGATACATCACTGGACTCCCATGTTATAAACTGAGGTTCAATTCCCGACCCAGTGGCTTAAAACTCATGCCAGGCACGTGGTCATGTGTGCCCAAAATCCCAAGAGAAAAATGGAGGATAAGGGATTGTGGCATGGCCATCCTCCCTGGGGGATGGTTTCTTGCTTTCTGTCTCTCTGTCTCTGTCTTTCCATTGAGTACATGTGCCCTATAGCAAAATCTCTTTCTAAAAAAAAGAAATATACACCCGACTTTCTCTTCTTTCTTGTTGAAGAGAGAGAGAGAGAGTACGAGGGAAAGTGAGAAAGCACCCCCAAGAGATCACGGGCACACTGCAATCCCTTCCCTATCTTCCTATTGGGATTTCGGGCAGACACATATATTTGCCTCCTGTGTTTTCCAAGTTACCAGGTTCTGGACTTGAACCATACAATTGACCATTTGGAATCTAGCTGCTTTAACCACCACACCACCAGCTGGTCCTACACTGTCTTCTTTGAAACAGCTTTTAAATAAAGGCTTACTCTCTTCAAGACTCAGTAGAGACTTTTGACAGCCTTTTACCCAGAGCAATAATAGTGTTTGTCCCAGGAGGTTGGTCATGATGGATCCCAGTCTTATATTTTTAAGTATTTGGTGAAAATTATTCTGTTTTAAATAAGCATGTATCACAAGATTGTCCTTCATATGGGAAGAAAATTCAAAAACATTCTCTAATAAACAAAACCTGAAAGAATTTACCACCACCAGACCGGCTCTCCAAGAAGTTCTGAATGGAGTGCTATACTAGGAAACCTAAATGCAGACACACAGAAATAAGAATTCGAAAACAACCTAGAAAATGGCCAACTTAATGCTAGGGACAAGTCCAGAGCTGAATATTATCTTCCAGAATTTAAACTGAAAGACCAGACCACAACCTAAGAGAAATTAATTACATGAGACTGAACTGGTAAAATAGAATTTTATGACTTTTGACTAAAACATTACTGATTTTCTTCTATGCTTTATTTTCGAGATTTAAAGATTTTTTGTTGTTGTTGTTGTTCTCTTGAGCTGATGACAAGTTCATGTACCTACTATTTGAACAGAATCCTAACCTGTTTCCTGGCTTTAAGTCTTAAGCAAATTTCTCTTAACATTTTTGGATTTTGGTTTATTAAAGCTAAGGCTGCTTTTCTTGAAATTAAAAAAAAAAACAAAAACGAACAACCAAAAACCTTTTGGATGGCCACAGTCAGCTAGAGAGCCTCAGTTAGGTGCTACTTTATAATACATTCATTCTACTCGTGGAATTTCATGCCTAAAGTCAGACACATGTTTACAGATGTGTATGTGTCAGCTGACCTTGCTACTAAAAGTATTTAGATTAATCGAGATATTTTGTGAGTAAATAAAATGTGGAAGAAAAAGTAAATATGCACAAATCTTTTGTCCCTAGCCACTGTTACAATAAAATCAAAACTCTTACTAGCTTGCTTCTGGACTAATAGATTCTTGTTTGATCACTTAGGTAGGCTTTTCTCCAGTTTATTCCATATTGCACTCAAGATTTTCAAAATGACTTACATAGTATATACTTTCAACAGTTCCCTAATCTAATACCCTGTGTGACATGTAAGCCTGCTGCTATTTTGTCATATTATATTAACTACTGAAATCCCAAATATAGTTCTTTTTTTTAGTCAACCAGATCTTATTACGTAAGGCATGCCATTTTTATTCTCAGTTTGATAGCTCTCCTCTAAACTTTTATAAAAAAATATTTATTTATTATCATTTTTTAAAAATTTGTTGCGAGAAGGGGGGAGAGATTGAGAGTGAGAGAGAGAAAGTGAGAGAGTAAGCCACCAGGTCCGAGACTCAAACCATGGTTGGCCATGTGGTAGTCTAGCATCCTAACTCCCATGCCATTGCCAGCCCCACTTTGCTCTAAATTTCTAGCCATCTTTTTTTCCTATGCAAACACACCCATTACTCATGGTTAAATGCATCTTCTCTCTTCTGGTGAAGTCTTTCCTCTCCTTTGAACTCCTATTGTGATATATCTTCTATAGTGTGAAAATAAACGGCTGCTTAATTCAAAATTATGTTAAGTTCATTGTTGTTTCAAAGTAGAAATCTTATGTTCCTCAATTGTACCCACCTTCAGAGCCAAACGTTTTCTTTGCTCTTGCCCAATGACATAGTTTAATCACAAGTCTTCTCTCTTGTCAACCCATTCATTATCATTAGGAGCTGCATTTAGCTGCAGGTATTAGAGATCTGACTCTACAAAGATTTACTTTCTTTTCAGACGAAGAAAAATCTGAAAAGAGACAGTTGGTATGGTTCAGTGGCTCAAGGGTATCCAGTCTTTGCAATTCTCCCTGGTCTTTTATTCATGGTGTGAGTGGATTTTTGGAGCTCTAGCCTTCATGCCTAAGCCTCAAGCAGAAAAAAAAAAAAGAGGAGGTAAGGGAATTATACCTTGAAGAACTTTTTCTCAAGTCTCACCTAATTTATGTTTACATCTCATTAGTCACTACTCTTTTCATGGAAAGTCTGCCATTTTTTTAATTCAATTTATTGATTCATTCATTTTAATGTGACCAGAAAGAGAGACACACACACACAGAGAAAGGAAGTGAGAAAGCAAGTCACCAGGTCCGGGACTTGAACCATGGTTGGCCATGTGGGAATGTCCAGTGCCTTAACCACTATGCCACCTGCTTTTATAAATTAAAAAAAGAGGAAGATGACCAGTTGTTATTAAAGAATGAGAAGATGCTAGGTCTCAGTGAAGTAACCATTAGTTTTTTCCACATTTTACTGCCTTAAGACTTTTTACTTTGATCCACTTAAACTACAGATTGCTAGACATATTTTCTGTAGTAATAGCTTTTCCTTACAAAGCCAGATAGAAAAGCCTCCACTGTATTACCACCTTATTTGAAAAAAAGGTCTCAGTCTCACTTTCAATGCCCTTTCATAGTTGCTCAGCTATGCCTGCCATTGAGGCTACAAATATCTTTTTTGCATACAGATTTTTCTTTTCTGTGATGGACGTTCGTTGTGCCACCCTGATTGCCTTTGCAAACTTAAGACTTACTCTTCTGGATGCTGGCAGACAGCCCTTAGATTTTAGCCTTTTCCCTCGTTGCCTGTGGAGGAAAACTTGCCCAAAGTCATGCCTCCTTTTTTAGGGCAACCCATGCCAAAGAATGGAAGTAGAGTTGTAAGGGACTGAACCTCTAGCTCCAGCTTGGGACATCTGAGGAGTAGTTGTATCTCTAGTCTCCTCACAGGCTCCTCAAGCTGAGACTTCCAGTGGGACTATGTCACTTCTCAACTTTTCTTCTTCTGCCCAGTCCTGCTTCCTTCCTGTCTTTTCTTCAGATACTGATTCTAAAAGTATCCCATGGTAAATCTCAAGCATACTGATCTCCGACTCTGCATCCCAGGGAACTCAACAGTCATCTTTCTCATTCCTACCACTTTAAAAAAAACTTTTACCTGGGACTAGAAAGTGGTGTAATGGTTGTGGCATTGAACCCCCGCATGGCCAATCACTACTTGAGTCCTGGACTTGGCTGCTTAAAATTACTCTGGGTGTGCGTGTGTGCCCAAAATCCTAGGAGGAGAATGGAGGAGAAGGGATTATAGCATGGCCATCACACCTGGGGGGTGATTTCTCACTTTCCATCTTATTGTCTCTCTCTCTCTCTCTGTTCCTCTCTGGCTAGTGCACATGCCCTATGGCAAAACTTAAAAAAAAATAAAAAGAAATTTACATATTCATGGCCAACACTTGGCAAAGTCATTAAGGTGCTTATTCCTACCTGGCCAACTATGTAGTTGGGGTTTCAGGTTGGTGGCTTGAAAAACATGTTGGGCCTGTGTGAGTGCGTGCCCAAAATGCCATAGAAGAATGGAGGAGAAGCTAGTGCAGCAGGGCCATCCCTCCTGAGGTGCTTTCTCACTCCCCTACTCCCCACCCCTGCAGGTGCATATGCCCTATACAAAAAACAAACAAAAAACAAACAAAATAAAACAAAACAAAACTTACACCTTAACTACTCCAATGTCTACTCCCTGAAAAACTTGCTATCAGGATAGCATAAAATCCCATGTCCCAAATAAAGCCGTTTCTGCCACTTCAGATTGAACAATTTCCTTCCGCCCTGAAATCTTAGTGTTTTTATTGTGATGACAATGACCATGATGATGGTGCTAGGAAAAAGGAAGAAGTGATTACAACTATCATTAGTACATAACTTAGTGGCTGTGTGGCGTATTATTACTGACATTCATAGTTTTATCTTTATAAAATATGTGTAGATAATTATTATGGCACATAATAGACACTCTGAACACAGAAAAGCAGGACTATGCTACCTTTTTCTTTTTCTCAGAGTCCATAATATGCTATCCATCAAGTAGGAAAGGAACTTACTGATTAATAGTAGACATTTAAAAATTTCTAGGTGTCACTTTTTGAAGTTTATGTCTCCATGAGAGAGGAAGATCCATGAGAGAGGAAGATGAGAGAGAGAGAAAGAAACTTTCACTGGGTCCTCATGCTGTGGCCCTATCCCCAACCTCAGCCAGTCAAGATTATGGGCAACTTTTACTCTCCCAGCTCTTCCAAAGGTTGGCTTGGCTTTAGTTCTCTGTGCTAAATCTTTAATAACTGGCATTTCATGAGTGGCTTCTTTTATTTATCCAAGATGAATACTGAGAGATATTCTTTGGTATATCAATAAATAATGATTTATTCTAAAAAATTATTTATTTATTTAATTCCATTTGTTATTATTACTTTTTAAATTTGAACAGAGAGAGAGAGAGAGAGAGAAAGAAAGGGAGAAAACAAACCACCAGGTCTGAGATTCGAACCACTGTCGGCCATGTGGGAATCCAGGGCCTTTAACCACCACACCACCTGTCAGCCCTGGCTTCTTCTATTTTTGACAGTACCTTGAATAATACAGGAGATATCTACTACATTCAGTGATCACCTTTACCATACAGAAAGTTTGCCATCACAGTTTCTTTAAGTCTATTACAGTTTCAACATTGTCAAATATTTCTTACCAACTGTAAAAGAGAAAAAAATCAGGAATCTGCAGTTCAGACATTTTTTGGAAACTATTATTTTAAAAAAATGCATTAAAGAATGCTCAAATGCTACAAAGCAGAAAATTAAAGGTAAACAGATTTAAAGCATTGAGATCTACTTCTTCAAGTAGATACAGAACAAAGAGTAACCCACATTACAGCTGCTCATAAAAAAATGCCATGCGGCAACATGGGCTTTTTGTTATTATTACTTTTTAAATTTGAACAGAGAGAGAGAGAGAGAGAGAAAGAAAGGGAGAAAACAAACCACCAGGTCTGAGATTCGAACCACTGTCGGCCATGTGGGAATCCAGGGCCTTTAACCACCACACCACCTGTCAGCCCTGGCTTCTTCTATTTTTGACAGTACCTTGAATAATACAGGAGATATCTACTACATTCAGTGATCACCTTTACCATACAGAAAGTTTGCCATCACAGTTTCTTTAAGTCTATTACAGTTTCAACATTGTCAAATATTTCTTACCAACTGTAAAAGAGAAAAAAATCAGGAATCTGCAGTTCAGACATTTTTTGGAAACTATTATTTTAAAAAAATGCATTAAAGAATGCTCAAATGCTACAAAGCAGAAAATTAAAGGTAAACAGATTTAAAGCATTGAGATCTACTTCTTCAAGTAGATACAGAACAAAGAGTAACCCACATTACAGCTGCTCATAAAAAAATGCCATGCGGCAACATGGGCTTCCAACAAATTTGATAACCTGTTTCTGTCTCCCCCTTCCTCCATTAAATTGAACTCTCTGAATTATTCATGAGGGCTATTTTAATGGGATAATTTTTTCTTGCAAACGCTGACACTAATACCAAAGAATATCTCTCGGTATTCATCTTGGATAAATAAGGCTCCTGGTAACTAGTTTTCTTGATGTTTCACCTTATTCAAATGAACATGTATGGGAGGAACTAATGCAGGCCATTTTTTTTTAGCACTTAATGTTTTCAGTATGTTTCTCTCCATATATGTATAGTCAAACATATGTTTACCCAGGAATTAACCAAGATGTTGGACTAAATGAAAGTAAAGCAGAAAGTTAAGTAATTCTCAGGTGAACTCAGGCAGGGCATTAAGAGGAAATTTAAAGTCTACATTTTCCAGCTGTGATGACAGCTCGGAATGACTTTGGGAATTGCCCATCCCTCCATAGTACTTTGGCCATAGGCAGAACCAATCATTCACTTGAATGTGAGCATTAGGGGTTCTTAACCTCGGGTAGTCGGATTTTAGGGAGTTGGTGAATCCCTTGAACTGAATACCAAATTTCCAGTGTTGGTTGCATTTTTTTTTTTTAATCTGAAAATAAAGTTCACAGCATTTATCAAATTTTTAGAGGTATTCTTTACTTCTCCACCAACACCATCTCTAAATGGTAAGAATTCTCATTTCACACAAAAATAAGACTTGAACAGTCAGGAATTTCTAGATTTCTGTATAAGTCAGAGGAGTGGCATCAGGAACAACCAGCTGTTTGTCCCTCCTTAAATTTCGTATTATGTAAATGCACATGCAAAATGTCCAGGACTTGGAGAAAATTGTATTCTGTATAATCGGGTTAATTATATATTATTACTTTATTACAATTTAATTTTACCCACTTTTTCTGATTTTTTTTTCCAGGTGTCTGTAAGTCTGTTCAGGTCTTTCACTAAACATTACTCTAAATCTTTAACGGTTTTTATACCGACACACGGTAAGAAATGAAATTAAACCTTGCTCGAAGAGGTTATAGGAGATAGCATTGATGCCGCTGTGTAATAGTATTGAAGATGTGGTCATTTCTGGAATAATGAACAGTTTTGCTTTCGATCACAATGTTAAGATAAGGACTTATTTTACCTTTAAAGAAATAAAATTCCAAGAAAACTCTGGTTCTTCCATCCCCCACGCAGATTTGTAACATTTCCAGCAGTTCTGCCACAAATCCCGACAAGATTTTTAAGACACTGAGGTGACTGTCACTGCTGGAATGTGTCCTGAGGGCTTTTTCTGTCAGTGAAGATGACAGTGATTCTTCCCATGCAGATTAAGCTGGTGTTTACAGATTTGCCCTGGGTGTGCATTTTTATCCTGCTGTGATCAAGTAACACCCGACAAGTGCCAGACAGATCTATGGATGAGAAAGGCCTGACTGTGCCCTCACTTTGCACAGGGCGCAGCCCTAACCTGGAGTCCTTGGCAAGGCTGCGTTTCTTGTTCTCTTTTATGAGGATCCTGTTTTTATCCCGCTGTGATCAAGTAACACCACCCGACAAGTGCCAGACAGATCTATGGATGAGAAAGGCCTGACTGTGCCCTCACTTTGCACAGGGCGCAGCCCTAACCTGGAGTCCTTGGCAAGGCTGCGTTTCTTGTTCTCTTTTATGAGGATCCTGTTAGGTACTGTGTACCTTTACCTGTTCTTTCCCTGTTCAGATCAAGCATTGGGAACACATCTGCTAAAGATTCAAAAGTGCTTTCTGTGCTGAAATGCAGCTTATCAATTACAATAAATGTAGGCTGTAAGAAAAAAGAAAAGATCAGCATTAGAGTTCACTTTTTGGAAATATGATGTGATTGGACTCTTAGAGGAGATGTCTAAAAACATTTGACTGTCTTACAGTCCTTTCAAAAGTTTTGTTAATTTTTACGCTGCGGGATTTTCGCAGACAAAGCCAGTGAGATAAGAAATCTTATTGTGTATGAGCTAATCGGGCTCCAGACGCTGTGAGAGCACAACTCAGGGACCTTGGAGCAGGAGCAGTCAGTGAGTAAACACCATCACCAAGACCCGGAGTCCTCCCACCCTCCTCGCTTAGTTCAAGCAAGCATCTTTCATATCCCTGAAGGGAGAAGGGGCTGCTGTCATGAGATAGTGAAACCCACATCTCTACAGTTGGATTTTTGTACTTTATCTCAATAAAAACAGTCCATGAAGAAAAGTGTTAGGCTTTGATTTTTTTTTTTTTTTTTTTGCTTTAGGGCACGTGCGTTCTCCAGAAAGACAGAGAGAGATAGAGAGATAGAAAGCGAGAAATCACCCCCCAGGGGGATGGCCACTCTGCAATCCCTTTTCCCCCATTCTCCTCTTGGGACCTTGGGCGCACACGCACACGCGCCTGGTGTGAGGTTAAGCCACTGGGTCTGGGACTCAAACCACAGTCGACTACGTGGGAGTCCAGCAACATAGCCATTACGCCAACTGCTGGTCCTGAGAAATGTGTTAGGCTTTGAAAGGGATTACATTTTTTTTTCCTATAAGCATACTGCCTATGCGGAGTTAAAAACATAACAAAATAGAATATTAATAATAAAAATGTGTATACCGAAGATTCAAATGCCTGTCTTTGCCATGGCCATCCAGTCACTTACTCTCCAGGGATCTTAGTTATCTATTTGGTAAAATAGATCTTTCTGTCTCCCATGCCCAACCTGGGCAACCTAAATGACCTATACATTCCAACACTATGTAGCATTCTAGAAGATTTAACACACATCAATCAATCCTAAAACACAATCAATATTAATCGATTTAATTATTAATTTTTTAAAAAATGTGTAATTTTAGTATGGGTAGTTCTTTATGCAGACTTTGGAATAGATAGGGATTGTTTTGGCCAATCTTTGGAAAAAGGAAATTATGCTTTATCATCTACTTTCAAATGAAGATGTTGGACTGCATTCTAAAAATCATTCACTTTAGGCCAGCTGGTGGTGTGGTAAAGATGGCTTGGATCTCACGTGGCCAACTGTGCAGTTGAAGTACTAGACCTGGCAGCTTGAAAAACATACCAGGCAATGTGAGTGCATGCCCAAAATCCTGAAAGGGGGTTGGAAATGAAGGAGAAAAGATTGCAGTGTGACCATTCTCCGTGGGATTACTTTATTACTTTTCTTTTTTTCTCTGTTCTCCCCATACCCTCTAGCAAAAGTTCTCTTTAATTTATTAATTTTGACAATAATAAATATCACATATATGGATGACATAAGAAAATATGGAATATTTGGAAAAATCTCTTAGGATATTTTATTTTAGTTATTACTAAAGATTAAATTTTAAATATTTACCTTTCTAATCAACGTGATACATTTGTGACTCTCAACTATTAAACATTTTTTTCGAAGACACAATGAGGCAATCCTAATCTTTCTGGAAATATCTAAAGTCAAATGTCATCTTTGAAAGCCAATAGTCTAGTCATTTGTCCAGTTTTTCTTTTACCATCAAAGGACTCTGGACCAGAACCCAGGTACAATCAGTTCAACAGAAAGGAAGGAACCCAAAATTGTTATTTTACATTACTGTATCCAAAGCCAATTCTCGGCCCTTATTGTTCTCTACATAAATTAACTCAGTTGATTCTCAACCAAGCCGAGATTGTCATTGCTGTATCCATTTAACAGGTGAGGATGCTGAGCCCTGGGAGACGGTATGGATGCCGCAGGCCACACCTGTCAGAGGACACAGGGTCAGAGTTGCAGGGCTCCAAATCCTGCTCACTTTCTTTGTTATACTCTGTCCATAAGGGATATAAAGGGCAAAAGGGTAAAGTATTTCTCTTCAGATATGTCATTTTAAAAAAAAATGTCTATTTTTATAATGTTGTCCAGAATGTATGTGTAAGAATGATTGATTTTATTGAGCTGATTTTTTTCTTAAACAAGTGATTAACTGGCTGCTAATTCGTTCCTTATAGTTTTTCCCTTTCCTTACATGTCTTTTTTTTTTTTTCCAACTGTAGGCACTATATTATTCAGGAATCTTCTAGACACTCGCCCTATGACAAGTGGTTTATTCGGAAGGTGCTTCCAAGTAACACCTGTGACATTGTAGGGGCATAAGAAAAATAAAAGGTGGAAGGAATACAAGATGTATTAATGAACAGGTTACTGCTGTGAGTCCCCAGTGAACTCCAGGAGACAGAACAGAACATGCTTCAGAGCTGTCTCACCACAAGGTAAGAAATCAGGGCTATTCATCTACCAACTCCCAAACATCCTCGCTTTCAGCTGCTCCCAGGGGCTATTAACCCCCAGCATCTCTGCCTGCCCCATACACAGCTGTGCTTGCTGCTGTCACCAGAGAAAGCCCTAGGGAGAGAGTTGTAAGTGTCTGCAGTAAAAAGCCATCAGTATGTGCGTGAGAGGTGAGTGTCCAGGTGATCTGGGCGGAGCACCTACAGTGACTGCTGCCCACCCTGTCTAAGATTCCCTTCTGTGGTGAGAGGAGACCATTATCTGTTCTATGTTGTTTCAACAGATTTAGTTTAACAATGAAAATGAACAACAAACATGCCACAGTCAGAGAATATCTGACCCTTTTCTGTAGAGAAAAATAAATGCCCAGTAGGCAGACAGAGAATAATGGGCCTGGCCTGACCTAGATTGGGAGGAATTTAGAAGTCTGTCCCCTGGGAAGGGAGGTCTTGCCGTGCTCAGAGTAGCTAGGATGAGCTGAGAAAGCTTTTCACCCCTTTGCTTTAAAGAACATTATTAAATGGACTGTAGTCTTTGAAAAGTACCTGTGAGGCTAGAGTTACCAAGACTGAAAAAAGAGCCCAGTTATGAGGCAAATCATTAGCTAACTAGAGTCTGCAACAGTTAAGCAGTAAGAATGGAATTTGATTGGTATTTAGAATTAGATTTTACATTAGGCTCTTGCTCTGTCCAGGGTTTGGAGCTACACAGAAAAATTTATATGTAAATATGGTAGGTAATAAAGAAATTTTTGATGGAAGTGAAAAATAATGATATAGGTTGGTACAAATAATCTTTGAAATAAACCCAGAACTCGTGTTCATGTTTTCCTGATCTTTCCATCTATTCATTGAGACCTCACCTATTAGGAATCTGATATTTAGCAGGTATTAATTCACGAGGCCAGCAGATAGTGGAATGGTTATATCACTGGACTCCCACGCAGTCATCGGCTGTTTGTTTGAGTCCTGGACCTGGACCCTCCAGCCTAAAACTCATGCTGGGTGCATGTGTGTGCATGCCTAAAATCCAGAGAGGAGAATGGAGGAGAAGGAATTGAAGCGTAAGTTCCCTTTCTGTCTCTCTGTGTCTCTCTGGTGAGTGCACATGCCCTAAGGAAAAAGTCTCTCTTTCTCTCTGAAAAATAAAGGAGGCATTAATTCACACTCAAAAGTCACAGTTAATCTGCCTTCCTGATCAGGAATGGAAAAGTCATGACCTATCCACTTGCATACAGTTTTGGAATATATAGGTCAAAACTGTTTAAAAAGAAATACATAACTAACAATAACAAAATCAGTAAATGCAATAATGGGTATTTGACACAAGAATTCAAAATCAGTCTCATAAGTAATTTTAAAACCTTGGATCTAGTCACATGTACTAATATCTCACTGGTCAAATCAAGACACAGCCAAAGACGCAGACCTAGGGCTGGCCACGTGGCCTAGAGATTAAGGGAGCCCCATCTCCTGTAGCCAACTGCAGGTTGACTTTTGCCCAGCAGCTTGAAAAACACACTGTGTGTGGATGTCCAAAATGTCAGCAGAATGGAGACATGGAGACAGGATTGTGGCATGACTACACCCCACTGGGGGGGTGCTTTTTCCTTTTTTTTTTTTTGTTTTTCTTTTTCTCTCTCTCCTTTCTATTTCCAGTGTGCTGCTGTTCATGTGTTTCAGAGTCTCTGAACATGCCATTTTCTCTGCTTGTAACTGTCCACTCTTTGCCTCACAAATCCTGCTGCATCCTTCAGATTTCAGGTAAAGTGTGAAAAACTCACTCAAATTTTTAGAAACCACCCATTTAAGTTAGGTCTACCCTAGCATTTTTTGTCAAGGC
>NW_006209381.1:1910351-1915064 GCF_000334495.1 Tupaia belangeri chinensis
CCCTGGGAGACGGTATGGCTGCCGCAGGCCACACCTGTCAGAGGACACAGGGTCAGAGTTGCAGGGCTCCAAATCCTGCTCACTTTCTTTGTTATACTCTGTCCATAAGGGATATAAAGGGCAAAAGGGTAAAGTATTTCTCTTCAGATATGTCATTTTAAAAAAAAATGTCTATTTTTATAATGTTGTCCAGAATGTATGTGTAAGAATGATTGATTTTATTGAGCTGATTTTTTTCTTAAACAAGTGATTAACTGGCTGCTAATTCGTTCCTTATAGTTTTTCCCTTTCCTTACATGTCTTTTTTTTTTTTTCCAACTGTAGGCACTATATTATTCAGGAATCTTCTAGACACTCGCCCTATGACAAGTGGTTTATTCGGAAGGTGCTTCCAAATAACACCTGTGAGATTGTAGGGGCATAAGAAAAATAAAAGGTGGAAGGAATACAAGATGTATTAATGAACAGGTTACTGCTGTGAGTCCCCAGTGAACTCCAGGAGACAGAACAGAACACGCTTCAGAGCTGTCTCACCACAAGGTAAGAAATCAGGGCTATTCATCTACCAACTCCCAAACATCCTCGCTTTCAGCTGCTCCCAGGGGCTATTAACCCCCAGCATCTCTGCCTGCCCCATACACAGCTGTGCTTGCTGCTGTCACCAGAGAAAGCCCTAGGGAGAGAGTTGTAAGTGTCTGCAGTAAAAAGCCATCAGTATGTGCGTGAGAGGTGAGTGTCCAGGTGATCTGGGCGGAGCACCTACAGTGACTGCTGCCCACCCTGTCTAAGATTCCCTTCTGTGGTGAGAGGAGACCATTATCTGTTCTATGTTGTTTCAACAGATTTAGTTTAACAATGAAAATGAACAACAAACATGCCACAGTCAGAGAATATCTGACCCTTTTCTGTAGAGAAAAATAAATGCCCAGTAGGCAGACAGAGAATAATGGGCCTGGCCTGACCTAGATTGGGAGGAATTTAGAAGTCTGTCCCCTGGGAAGGGAGGTCTTGCCGTGCTCAGAGTAGCTAGGATGAGCTGAGAAAGCTTTTCACCCCTTTGCTTTAAAGAACATTATTAAATGGACTGTAGTCTTTGAAAAGTACCTGTGAGGCTAGAGTTACCAAGACTGAAAAAAGAGCCCAGTTATGAGGCAAATCATTAGCTAACTAGAGTCTGCAACAGTTAAGCAGTAAGAATGGAATTTGATTGGTATTTAGAATTAGATTTTACATTAGGCTCTTGCTCTGTCCAGGGTTTGGAGCTACACAGAAAAATTTATATGTAAATATGGTAGGTAATAAAGAAATTTTTGATGGAAGTGAAAAATAATGATATAGGTTGGTACAAATAATCTTTGAAATAAACCCAGAACTCGTGTTCATGTTTTCCTGATCTTTCCATCTATTCATTGAGACCTCACCTATTAGGAATCTGATATTTAGCAGGTATTAATTCACGAGGCCAGCAGATAGTGGAATGGTTATATCACTGGACTCCCACGCAGTCATCGGCTGTTTGTTTGAGTCCTGGACCTGGACCCTCCAGCCTAAAACTCATGCTGGGTGCATGTGTGTGCATGCCTAAAATCCAGAGAGGAGAATGGAGGAGAAGGAATTGAAGCGTAAGTTCCCTTTCTGTCTCTCTGTGTCTCTCTGGTGAGTGCACATGCCCTAAGGAAAAAGTCTCTCTTTCTCTCTGAAAAATAAAGGAGGCATTAATTCACACTCAAAAGTCACAGTTAATCTGCCTTCCTGATCAGGAATGGAAAAGTCATGACCTATCCACTTGCATACAGTTTTGGAATATATAGGTCAAAACTGTTTAAAAAGAAATACATAACTAACAATAACAAAATCAGTAAATGCAATAATGGGTATTTGACACAAGAATTCAAAATCAGTCTCATAAGTAATTTTAAAACCTTGGATCTAGTCACATGTACTAATATCTCACTGGTCAAATCAAGACACAGCCAAAGACGCAGACCTAGGGCTGGCCACGTGGCCTAGAGGTTAAGGGAGCCCCATCTCCTGTAGCCAACTGCAGGTTGACTTTTGCCCAGCAGCTTGAAAAACACACTGTGTGTGGATGTCCAAAATGTCAGCAGAATGGAGACATGGAGACAGGATTGTGGCATGACTACACCCCACTGGGGGGGTGCTTTTTCCTTTTTTTTTTTTTGTTTTTCTTTTTCTCTCTCTCCTTTCTGTTTCCAGTGTGCTGCTGTTCATGTGTTTCAGAGTCTCTGAACATGCCATTTTCTCTGCTTGTAACTGTCCACTCTTTGCCTCACAAATCCTGCTGCATCCTTCAGATTTCAGGTAAAGTGTGAAAAACTCACTCAAATTTTTAGAAACCACCCATTTAAGTTAGGTCTACCCTAGCATTTTTTGTCAAGGCACTCCCTGTTTACTTTTATAATACTTATTATTATTTGTAATTGCAGTAGAAAGGTACATGTGTGTTTGGCTTCCCCGCTAAGATAGAACCGTGAAGGGAGATTTGCCTCCTGGCAAAAATAAATAAATAAATAGGACTGAAAAGCAAACAAACAAAAAACAACAACCAACCAACCAAATCTAGAATCAAGGGATAGGTTAAATATTGTTCCTGGAACTCAGGAAAACATGTTGAATATTTAAACACTACGCCACACAGGACAATAGAGAAAAAATATGTAACTAGTTTTCTGTTTTCCTTCAAGGAGAATTTTTTTTTCTTAGTAATGGACTATATGTGCCTTCTTTTCCTTTCTTTTTTAAAAGTTAAGTTATGCTTTTACCATTATTATCATTTTCCAATCTAGGGTCTACTATGAAAAGAAAGTTGGAGTGAGTTGGTGTTCGAACTGATATATCCTTTATTATATCTGTTTTCCAAGAACTTAAAGATGTTGATAGGATATAATCATAACTAATAATAACTACAACATAGAATATGAAAATTAATACTAAAGAAGATATAATTATGTCCAAGACATTTTAATTTTAGTTAGCCTAAATGAAAACTATGACAGGCATGGATAACTCTTTAATCATTAT
This sequence comes from Tupaia belangeri chinensis, assembly GCF_000334495.1. Taxonomy (NCBI): domain Eukaryota; kingdom Metazoa; phylum Chordata; class Mammalia; order Scandentia; family Tupaiidae; genus Tupaia; species Tupaia belangeri. The sequence continues at coordinate 1,913,394 of NW_006209381.1, forward strand.
CTATTCTCCCAAATTTCTCTGCTTCCTTGCAGTTAAGCAGTCTGTAACTTTACCAATGAAATCACTGGAGAAGTGGTATCTCTCTTCCACTATGTCAGGGAAAGACAACATGTCACATGTAGCAACATGTGTCTAATAAACTTGTAGCTCTTAAGGAAAGAGGTAGGAAAACAGCATACTAACAATGAATGTTGATGGCCTTCGGCTGTGCTTGTCAAATGCTGCAAGAGATACACAAAAATAAGAATTGGTTGAATTTCAAATAGAAATGAAATATTCTAGAGAGTCTAGAATGTCATGGTCTTGCAGGTTTAGAAAAAAGTAATTGCTCCTTGATGTAACTGGTAAAACTAAGAGTAGAAAAAGTAATTTGGTTAAAATGACTGGACAAATAGTCAATCTTAGTGTAGCCACTGTGACCGGCAGTATAACACAGTGCCTTATAAGCTGCATGACTGACTGTGGATTTAGGTCCCCAGGTAATCCTGAAAACATACAAGGCATGTACACGAGTGCCCAAAATCTTGATAAACTTGAGGCATGGGTAAAGGGAACATGGTGTGATGAGAGTGCTTTCTGTATGTGTGTGTGTGTGTGTGTCCCTCTCTCTCATACATGCATATGCATGCATGCACTATTCTATTAAAAAAAAAAAAGTCAGTCTGAAGTGAGGTCTTCCCAGAAACCAATAGAGTTTCCCAGAAGCCAAAAAAAATAAAAAAATAAAGAGAAAGAAGAGAAAGTTGTATAGGTGAGGCAAGCAAAAACATACAGAAAATTATATCGAAAGGATGTGTGAGGTTAGCAGGTGGCATGGTGGTTAAGGCAGCTGGATCTCACATGGCCTACTGCGCAGTTCAAGTCCCAGAGACTGTGTTTTAAAAACATGCCAGACGTATGTGTATGTGTGCCCCAAATCCAGAAAGCAGGGTGGAGGAGAAACGACTGTGATGTGGCCATCCCCCTGGGAGATTCTTCCTCACTTTCTTTCCCCTCAACCCCCCATGAGCACATGTACCCTAGAACAAGTTAAAAAAAAAAAAAAAAGAAAATTAAAATCTCGTGAATGTAATTACTGACATATAGAACTTTCTAGAACCAATAAGTAAAAGCCTACGAAGCTTTGTATACATTTGGCTATCAAGAACCATGACCCTGGGCCCAGCAGATGGCAAAATGGTTATATTGCTAGTTTCCCATGTACTCAACAGTGATTAGAGTCCCAGATCTGGTGGCTTAAAACTCACACTGGGCGTGTGTGAGTGCTGGCCGACCCAAAATCCCGAGAGGAGAATGGAGGAGAAGGGATTGCAGCATGGCCAACCCCCCAGAGGATGATTTCTCACTTTCTGTCTCTCTGTCTCTTTCTGACACTCTGGCAAGTGCATGAACCCTATAGCAAAAATCTCTCTTAAAAAAATGACCCTGACCATTTCTAAATGTAGGCTTTCCTTAGATCCAGGTCCTCTTTTTTTTTTTTTTTCTTCTCCCGTACCTGATCTCATTCATTTTCACAATTCTTAGTGCTATCTATTGATCTACTCCTCCCATTAAATATTTTTTGAGAGAGAGACCTTTTTTTTTTTTTTTTTTTTTTTTGCTATAGGGCGTGTGTGCTTGCCAGAAGGACAGAGAGAGACAGAGAGACAGAAAGTGAGAAATCACCCTCCA
>NW_006209381.1:1916764-1917026 GCF_000334495.1 Tupaia belangeri chinensis
GTGAGTGTAATTACTGACATATAGAACTTTCTAGAACCAATAAGTGAAAGCCTACGAAGCTTTGTATACATTTGGCTATCAAGAACCATGACCCTGGGCCCAGCAGATGGCAAAATGGTTATATTGCTAGTTTCCCATGTACTCAACAGTGATTAGAGTCCCAGATCTGGTGGCTTAAAACTCACACTGGGCGTGTGTGAGTGCTGGCCGACCCAAAATCCCGAGAGGAGAATGGAGGAGAAGGGGTTGCAGCATGGGCCAC
>NW_006209381.1:1917313-1977495 GCF_000334495.1 Tupaia belangeri chinensis
TTTTTTTTTTTTGCTATAGGGCGTGTGTGCTTGCCAGAAGGACAGAGAGAGACAGAGAGACAGAAAGTGAGAAATCACCCTCCAGGGGGAATGGTCACGCTGCATTCCCTTCTCCTCCATTCTCCTCTTGGGATCTTGGGCACACATGCACACATGCCTGGCATGAGTTTAAGCCACCAGGTCCGGGACTTGAACCATGGTCAACCACATGGGAGTCCAGCAACATAGCCATTACGCCAACTGCTGGTCCCATATTCCCATTAAATTTAATTTCTAGTCCACATTTCAACTAAGTTCCAAAATTCTGACTCCTAATGTTTATATGCTATCTCCAATTATGTATCTCACAGTTACCTTAAATCATTGCCTCTTGCCCAGCCTTTAAAAATAGAGCTTCCTAACTGGTCTTTCCACTTTTACTCTTGCTCCTTTTCAATCTATTCTTCATACAGCTGTCAGAGGAAATTTAGAAAAAGTGAGTGAGGTCACTACCTCTACTTAAACTCCATAACAATTATTATTTTTTTTAAAGGTTTTTGCCATAGGGCATATGTGCTTGTCAGAGAGAAAGAGTGAAGGTGAAAGTGTGAAATCACTCCTTAAGGAACATGGCCATCCCACAATCCCTTCATCATTCTTCTCCTGGGATTTTGGGCATGCACACACGCCTGGTGTGATTTTTAAGCCTCTTAGTCTGGGACTCAAATTGTAGTCAGTCATGTGGGAGTCCAACACCATAACCACTATTCCACCTGCTGGCTCTCATAAAAATTCTTATTGAATTTAGATATAATGACGAATTCCCTAACTAAGCCTATGGGAGCTGTAGGACCTGATCTTTGCTTTCTCTCTCATCTACCTGCAGGTTCTCCAGCCCAGAATCTTGATGAACTTGAGCCTGGGTAAGGGGATTGTGGTGTGATGAGACTGCCTGGCACTTAACTCCTTGAATGCCACGGTGGTTCATGTATTGCAGAGTCTTTGAGCATGGTATTTTCCCTCCCAGTAACTCTTCACTCTGCTTCACAAATCCTCTGCACCCTTCAGGATTCAGGTAAAATTAGTGTTTTGAAACCACCCGTTTAAGTTAGGTTTGCCCTAGCATGTTTTTGTAAAGACACTTCCTGTTTATGATTATAGTACTTATCATTATTTGTCATCACATACATATATGTGTGTTTGGCTTACCCACTAGGATGTCACCATGAAGGGAGCTTGCTGGCTGTGGGGAGCTGGCAATCCACATCAATCTCTGAACCCTCCAGCTGCCTCCTGGTATGTCAGGAGGAGAAAGCTAACAGGCTTCTTCACATGTAGACTTTTGCATTTGAAGTAGGTTCCACTTATAAACAAATTCTTAAGAAATTGAGACACGGGATGGACTTCATCTTCCTGTTATTTGATAGCAGTGTTCTGCTATCAAACAAGGCTAGGAGGATGGGTTTCTCTGCAGCAAGGTCCAAGTGAATAGTCTTCATCTGGATGGGTGTCCAGAAGCCAGTGCTACAAAGAAGGGGCCTGGAATCCAGTCATCATTGTATAGAGGCTAAGAAGTACTTGTGGAAGAAGGCCCAGTGGCTTTTGATTTATAGCTACAGTAATGAATGATTGATTCCAGGTGGCTTCTTTACTCCCGACCTTTCTGACTTATCATAATCCCTTGTGAGACTGTTCTGTGGTGGTCTGTGATACTTAAATTAGAATCCACTCCTCCAGGATTGTCAATGATTTTGTAAGCATCTAAATCATTTGTTAAGTCCTTTTTCTGCTTATAATATCACTTAACAATTACTAACATGGGAACAACAGTTAGCATAATGGTTATGTCCCTGGACTCCCATGTACTTGAACGTGGTTCGAGTCCCAGACCCTGTGGCTTAAACTCATGCCAGGCACGTGTGCATGTGTGCCCAAGATCCCAAGGGGAGAATGAAGGAGAAGGGATTGTGGCGTTGCCATCCCCTCTGGGGGGTGATTTCTCACTTTCTGTCTCTCTGTCTGTCTCTTTCTGGTGAGCACATGTGCCCTATATTAAAAACCTTTCAAAAATTACTAATACAACCAGTGACAATGTTTGCATTGTTCATCCTTCTTTATTCATAGTCTAGAACAGGGTCAGTCAAAATGTGTTTGGTTATTGAATGAAGCAGTCAATTGTTTTTAGCAGTTATATATTTGGTAGTATAACAGATCTTTAAATTACTATGAGACCTAGGAACTTCAAGCTCTTGCAGTAAGATCTACTTAGCTTTAGTCTTGTAGTGGATATTTAGCTTCTGCTCATTTTAAAAAATGTTTCGTTTAACATTTTTAATTTAAAAAAACATGTGTTTATAGCCTTTAAAACATATATTTTTAAAAGCTCCTTTAAATATATATGAAAAAATGTGTCAGTATTTGATTTATATTTATTTTTATTTTATTAGGCTTTTCTCTAAGCGAGTATAGAGGCCATAAAATAAATCAAGTCAGTATGCTTTACGACTTAACAAGGATGCACTATTATGCTGAATGTGTGATTCTTAGCAGCTTTCTGATATATGAAGCCGCTAGCCAGATATTTATATATTAAAATTCAGATGTGACTTTTGTTCATAGTTTTTAATTTTTTGCTCAGCAACTCCCCAAACACAATTGTTTTTCTTCAATAAATGCAGTGTTCACAAACAATAATGTGACCTGAAGAGTAACATCAGGGTAAGGAGTTCGAGTTGAAGGAGGAAAGTGGGGGTGGAGAAATCTACCATGTTGTCTCATGAAAAGATAACACCGTTAACTGATCACACTTAGTTGAGATGTAAGCAATAGAAGCTTCAGATCTCAAAAACTAGACTATCTGCCTGACCCCAAATAGCATAACACAATTTTCTTTGAATATACATGTAATGATCAGTTTTTTTTTTTTTTTTTTTTTTTTGAGAGAGAGGTTTTTACTATAGGGTGTGTACACTTGCCAGAAAGAGAGACAGGAAGTGAGAAATCACCCCCCAGGGGGGATGGCCATGCTGCAGTCCCTTCTCCATTCTCTTCTTGGGATCTTGACAATTTTTTTTTAATATAAATGTAATGATTAGTTTTTTTTTTTTTTTTTTTTTTTGGATTACAACTCTATACCCAAAAGTGCTTGGCATGTCAAACTATTGCTCATTCAAGTCATGTAAGGGTCATTGAGACACCTTGGATAGAGAAAGGTCTTAGTTGATGTTTTAGAATTAATAGGAAATTAGACCAACTGAGAAAATGGATTGACTAGCATTTAGAGGCAGGTAGGTTGTTTTGATTATTTGTAATAAAATGCATAGAAAATGAGAGTAGGTTTGAAGAATTCACCTACATGAGTAGGTGTGACCATGTTTTGATTAAGATTTTTTTTTTTTAATTGCAAAAGGCTTGTACAATGTAGAATCTGGATTGCAAACAGGACGTGTTCTGGCTGCCACTGTCCTTTGATTCTGTACTTCCTCCCCTCATCTACAATATTCCAGCCAGGAGAGTCTCCATTCAGTTCTAAGAGGACCTTCTCAGATGCTTTTCTGTTAGACATAATGCTTTTTACCCCTCTTTCTTTCATAGCTGATGTTATGTTACAGATGAAAAATCCTTGTCTCTAGGAGGCTTTTCCTGAATACTCTATGTGAAGTAATCTCACTGTCTATCTTTTACTTACTTCTTTGATGGCACTTAAAACCACTGAGATTTGACCAGCAGTTGGCATGGTGGTTAAAACAACTGGATCCCACATGGCCGACCAAACATTTGAGTTCCAGACCCGGTAGCTTGAGAAAACACCAGTGCATGTGAATGTGTGCCCAAAATCCCCAAAGAAAAATGGAGGAGAATGGACTGTGGTATGGCCATTGCCCCTGTGGGGGTGATTTCACACTTTCCCTCTCTCTTTCTCTAGCTTATGTGAAAATAAATTTTAAAAAAATAGAATAAAGTATAAATGTGATTAAATATTTTCTCAGGCCAGCCAGTGGCATGGCGGTTAAGCCATCTAGATCCTACATGGCTGACTGCAGGGTTAGCGATGTGGACCCAGTGGCTTGAGAAACGTGCTGGCCAAGAGTGCATGTGTGCTTAGAAGTCCAAAAAGAGAAAGAGAAGGAGGAGAAGTGATTGCAGTGTAACTATGACCATTCCTAAGGTGATTACTTTCTCACTCTCCATATCTCTCTGTCTCTTTTCTCTCTCTCTGATGAGCACACGCATTCTCTGGCGATATATATGTGCGCATATATATTTTTTTCTCTCATATATTTTTGTTTATTTTAGTGCAGAAACTCTATAAGTCCAGCATTCTCTGTTTCATTGACTCATTAACCAATCTCTATGAGATATGCTATCTAGATTAGTCTTTCGTTTCTCCTCTCCAGAAACAATGATGGAAAAATAATATGTCCCTGAAGAAATAAATATCCCACTGCTACTCCAGTCATGGAGGGTCACTTTAGCACCAAAGCAGTTCAAAGAACAACCTAAAATAGGCTACGTTGAACTTCAAACAGAGAGTACCCAAAAAGCAATGCAGAGAAGGGTCTTCTCTGAAGTTCCTTTATCTGACAAAGGAAATTCTTCCAGAAAGAATGCAATTATCTTGGGTCCCCTCCCTATGGGCTCTAAAATTGCCCACAATCCTTGGTTTCCTTTCCCGTATAGGAAGGTGTTTATGTTTCACCTCTCTAACCCTTGTCTGAATTTCATATTTTGTGTGAGTCTCCTGTGCTTGCATATTAAACAATTTGTATGCTTTTTCTCCTGTTAAAAGAGAGGCAAATGCCTTAGATTCCTAGGCAATATAGTTACACAATGAGTTGAGCTCATCTTTTTCTCTCCTGACTAATCTGTACTTTTTGCACACTGCGATTACGATATTGCAATGACCACAGGGTGGCCTCCTTAATTGTTCAACTTTTACAAGACACAGTCACAAGTAGCATATATGTATTGAAGATCCAGGTGTCCTAAGAGTTTTTTGTCTTGAGTTCTTTACTCAAAATAGACTTGTCATAACACCTTATCTGGACCTCCTCAAGCCCCCATAGCAATAAGAAAACAGCACTATCCGTCAGAAATGACATCATAGAAACTTTCCTGGAAAAAATCCCTGGATTCCTAACTCACCAAACTCTCATTGTCTCAGAAATTGGCTTACTCTGTGACAAGCATTTGGTGGGTAACATTTTAAGCTTATTTCTCAGACTCAAATACTGAACCTCAGGAGATAAGAGAGGAAGTTCTCTTACCCTAAAAGGATTCTTCATTTTTATATCTTTGATTCTTCCTTTCTTCCTCATGAAAAGAAATGGCATATGTCATAAATGGTAGAAAATCTGTCATAGTACTCTTAACTGTATGTTAACATAACAAAACAATCTACTGTTACATTAAACAACATAGGCAATAGCTGACATTTTAAGATATTGAGAGATAAGACAGTTCCACAGATAATTATTTCAGCAGCTTTATACCACAGTATGTGTGGCTCTTTATATAACAGAGCTGTACGAGGATCGCAGTGACGTTACTGCCCTTATTCTCGAATCCATCTTAATAGATTAAATCTTAGGGAAATCAATCTTTAACTTTCATCCTTTACTTTGCAATGAAGGTTACAGAAACTCACCTTTTAGCTCCCTCACAGTGGACAGGGCAAAATACTCAACTAGTGGAAGTTCATAACCTTGCAGAATCTTTATAGATACCTGGTTATGGAGACAGGGAGGGAAAAGATGTCACCAGCCCCCTCCCATTAGACTAGCTGAGAAGATTTTATCAGCTCACCAATCGCAAAGCCACATCTAGACCTTTGCTCCTTCTAAACCAAGATCTGTGAGAGTTGCCTTGTTTTTTGTTTTGTTTTATTTTTAGGTTTTTGCTACAGGGCATACACATTCACTGGAGAGAGACAGAGAATGAGAAAGTGAGAAATCACCTCCTAGGGGGTTTGCCATGCTACAATCCCTTCTCCTCCTGGGACTTTGGGCACGCGTACACATGCGCCCAGTGTGATTTTTCAAGCTGCCTTAACCACCACGCCACCTGCTGACCTGAGAGTTGTCATTTTTGATTGACTCCATTTTGCTTCTGCTGTCTTTTTAATCACTACTTGTCTTTAAGCTCCTTGCAGAGAACTGAAACTGGTCATTTCACCCAGCATGCCTGGAATGGAAACTGTCCCTCAAGCAGTGATTGCTGCAGGTGATGAGATGAGGTCTCCTGGTGATCCTACCCAGAGACAGAGATGAGACCTTCTCCTCACTTTGCCCTGAGACAATGAATAACTTGTCCTTTGCTTCTAGATGTACCTCACATTGACCTCTCCCCCATGTAAGTTTTCTTTTCTTTTCTTTCTTTCTTTCTTTCTTTCTTTCTTTCTTTCTTTCTTTCTTTCTTTCTTTCTTTCTTTCTTTCTTTTTTTTTCTTTCTTTCTTTCTTTCTTTCTTTCTTTCTTTCTTTTTTTTTGCCATAGGTCACACATACTCACCAGAGAGAGAGAAAATAAGAAAGCAGTCCTCATAGGACCTGGTCATGCCATAATCCCTTTTCTTCCATTTCGCCTGGTCATGCCATAATCCCATCTCTTCCATTTCTCTCACCATTCAGGATTTTGGGCATGCATCCACACATGCTAGCATGTTTTGCAAACTACCAGGTCTGAGTCTCAGACTGCACGGTTGGCCATGTAGGATCCAGTCACCTCAGTCACTGCATGACTGGTTAGCCCACCTCATGTAGTTTTGTATCTTGTCCAATATGGTGTAGACAGTTATGGATTCCAGTTCACACTCTTCTGAGTATTGAACTCACTAAATTAACTCTTTTCCTTATTCACTAAACCGTTGTCTCTTTATCAAGCAGCAGGTGACACAGACCTGACTTACGGTCCTTGGAATAAATATCACTACCCATTTTGGCATCACTTCTGATTTGATCAAGGCTCAGCTCCTACCACCAGTTCATACACAGCTTAAATAGCCACAAAGATATTTTGGGAGAAATAATAATTTTAGCTAATATTCGTTAAACATTGGCAGTGCCAGGCACTACACTGATCACTTTCTCATTGGTATTTAATTTAATCTTCACACATCTGCTGAGGGAGATATTATTAATCTGGTTGTGCAGGTGGGATAAAGAATATAGCCAAAGTTCCACAGCTAGAAGGGAAAGAAACTAGGAGATAAACTCAGTTTATCTGACTCTAACACCTTCATTTTATAAACTCACTGTCTGACCCACTCCTTCCAGAATTAGCTCACATATTTCACCCAGTTTCCTCTTTTTCTCTTACTTCTCAATCTAATCTTCTCACAATTCACTTTATACTAAACTCTATGGATACTACGATGTAATTATTTTTTGCATAGATCTCTTCTGAACTATTCTATGAAAGGAAAGTTCACATTTTTTCCCCATTTTTGATTTCAAGAACCTTTTAAGATCTGTGGTTTACATACATGTTGGTAGGGGAGAAAAAAATACTTTTGCTTTTTATACTTTATTGTTTTAAAGTAGGATAGACATCTACCATAAAAGAGAAACAAATGAAAATCGATTAACATCTATGGCTCATAGATACATGGGAGATAAATAGGGAAAAGGGAGAAAATCTCCAAGAAGTGGCATTGAGTCTGGCTTAAATGAGATCATTTGGTGCTTGCTTCGGCAGCACATATACTAAAATTGGAACGAAACAGAGATTAGCATGAGATCATTTGCTGAATCAAAGAAAGAAAGGCATGGAAAAGGGCCAGTTAGAGGGGATGTTGGAGAAGCAGAGTAAAATAAGGATAAAGTTTGTTATGCAAATTTAGGTCTGTTTCTTCTCCACTGATAACTCTCTCCTGAGTTAGTCCAGATGGAGATTTCCTTTGTAGATGTAAGTTTTCTTCATGAAAGAGTAGCTTCTACTCTGTTTTCAGAGCTTCTCCTGTGTCTGCACTTTCTCAAAATAACCAGCTCAAAGTAACTCCTGTGCCAAGGGGGCATGTGAGGGAATGGTATATTCTGGTCTCCTTCAGTCATAGTTTGGGGTGATATATTCAAGTCTCTCACACCGTCAACAAAGTTGGACGAAATGAACAGGTGAATTAATTATCATTCTGATTTCACTTCCCGTCTAACACATGTCAAAGGGATTTCGAAACGATATATTTTGTAATGTGGGAGTGAACCTTGGACATACATGGCTATCCCTAGGATGACCAGTCAGCATCTGATCAAATAAACCATCTCTATATTCTATTTTAAAACAAAATTGTATTATTATTATTATTTTAATAAAAAAAAAGTCACAGCATGTAGCATGGCCTCCTAAGTAAAAGTTAAATAGAATAGTTAGTTCAGCTGGTTAGAAAATGCGCTTCAAGTTTAGCACCACATATCATTGTTTATACAGATGATTATTTGGGACAGACTTCAATAGAATCATACTTTGTTAGTGAGAAAGGCGGTTTTGGCATTAGCACACAGTGATCAGCAAGAGTGACTCATATTTTCCAGCTGAGATCAATGGACCCTAATCCATTAACACAGACCCAAATATCACCTGATAGAAAGAGATGACAGCGGAAGCGTGAGTCAGAAAGGCATGGAGTATTCAGATTGGAGATATTTTTTTTTTCATTGTATAATCCCTTTTCGTACTCTACAGGAAAGCAGAATAATTTTAGATTTTCAATTAGTTTACCCTAGGTATTAAATGAAAAAATGTCTTTTTGCGTAATGTAAATTATTTTTGTTCACCTACTTCAAGCTGCTCGTTGCAGAATTTGATTTTTAAAAGTCCTGGGCAGCATCTTAGCAATAATACATTTTAAAATGTCAACAAATAGTTTCATTTTGGGGTGGATTATAATCCTTCCAGTAAACCAGATGCCTGGTAGATAGTCAAATATTAAAGGATAATCCAGTGAATGAGCCACAAGAAAATAAAAATCAACCATATGAAACTAAAACTAAACAGCTCAACTATCTGAGAAAAACCTTTGGAGGTAAAAAATCAGGTTCAGAATTTGTTCTTCCTCAGCTTCTTATAGTACTTTGAAGTATATACTTGTTGATAGAATGAGCTTTTTTTTGTATTTAAATTTATCGTATAGCCCTTAATAAATTAAATAAATTACATTATATTGATTAAGAAATGCTTTGGGACCTACAATACGCCATCTGTGCTTTTCTTTTTTCTTAATTCTTTTTTTCTTGGGTATTTTTTTCTTGTATTTTATTATTTTTAAAAACCTTTTTTTTTTTTTTTAAGGTTTTGCCATAGGGCACATGGGCCCCCCGGGGAGAACAAAGTTTTATTATTTTAAAAAAACTTTTTTTTTTTAAAGGTTTTGCCATAGGGCACATGTGCTCACCAGAGAGAAACAGAGAGAGAAGTGAGAAGGAAAATGAGAAATCACTCCCTGTCCCCAGGAGGATGGCCATGCCACAATCCTTTCTCCTCCTGGGATTTTTGGCATGTATGCACACACACCTGGCATGATTTTCAAGCCACTGGGCTGTGGTGAGCCATGTGCAAGTTCAACACCATAACCATTACCCTACCTGTTGACCTCTTTTCCGAATCTATTTATCTTTTCTATTCCCTTACTGTATCTTAGATTTGTAAGTCCCTCAAAGGTCAAAACTACATTCTGTTTATTTAATCTTTTTGTATCCAAGGCTTAGAGTGTGAATTTTGTCTGAAAGAGATAATGTTTGCGGCCAATAGGTGTCATAGTGGTTGTGGCACTAGACTCCCACAGGGCTGATCCTGGTTGGAGTTCTAGACCCAGTGGCTTGAAACTCAAACTGGGTACATGCTGCATGCCCACAGTCCCAAGAGAAGAATGGAGGAGAAGGGATTGTGGTGTGGCCATCTCCCCTGGGAGGTGTTTTCTTACTTTCTCTTGCAGTCTCTGTCTCCAGTAAGAACATGTGCCCTATGGCAAAATCACTTAAAAATAAAAAGAGATCATGTGATAATGTTTTTAAAATCTTTATTTATTTGTTTGAGAGAAAGATTGATTTTTGACAGGGTCTCACCATGTTGGGATCTTCTCGCCCCAGCCTTCTGACCTGTTTCTGGGTTGGACAGAACTTAGCTTCTCATATGGCTTCAGCCTCCATGCAGCGCTATCTCAGCAACATGAGCCACCATGGCTGAGCCCCCAAAAGATATTTCCTGAATGACTGAATAAATAATGAGACTGATAATCTTCCGAATAAGGTACCTCAGAGTGTATTTAACTGAAAAAGCTGGATGAACTCTGACTTAAAACATAGTAACTAGTCTTCCAAGTGGATTGAATGGCATACCATATTTTTAACTGCTAGCAGTTTTAACACTCCTGTTCTAAACTGCACACTAAAGATATGAAGGCAATTGTATAACTTTGTTAAGGGCATTAAAGTGAACCCCAATACACAAAGAGATAGATAAGCAACATTCATGAAAAGATTCAATGTGTGGGGACCAGCAGTTAGCATAATGGCTATGTCGCTGGACTTCCATGTAGTCGACCATGGTTTGAATCCCAGACCCAGTGGCTTAAAGATACACTGAGCATGTGTGCATGCGTGTCTAAGATCCCGAGAGGAGGATAGAGGAGAAGGGATTGCAGCATGGTCATCCTCCCCTGGGCGTGGTTTCTTGCTGTCTCTCTGTCTCTCTCTGTCTTTCTGGTGAGTGCACGCACCGTATAGCAAAAGATTCAATGTATGGAAAGATTCAATGACAGTGTCAATTTTCCATGAATTAATCTATCAATTTAATGCATTTCTCAATGTCTTTGACAAAATGTTTAATTTTTGAAACTTGAAGGGCAAGTTTTAAATCTGAAAGGGAAAGTGCAATTGCTAGGAATGTGTTGAAAGAATAATATACTAGGACACTAAAGAACACTTGACTTCCAAGACAAAATATGTAGAACTGCCCTAAGCTCTATGTCATAAGTTAGTAGAGCTGGAAGCCACGTGCTAACCATGGTTTGAGTCTTAACTCTTAGGATCCTGAAGACATGCCAGGCACATGCCTGTGCACCCAGGGTCCTGGTGTACTGGGGAACTGAAGGAAAGGGATTGTGGCATGCCCAAAGCTTGATGAGGGTACTTCTCCCTCTTTCTGTCTCTCTTGCATATATGCACACTTGTGCTCTCTCATGAATAGCAATAAGAACAACAAGATCTTTAAAAATACATATAGAACCAATAAGCTAAACTAATGTAATATTGCCAGAGTGGTCAAGATGAGAAATGGGAAGATCAGTGAAAGAATGATAAGAGCCGACATTGACAAATCCCTGTCTCAGTCCCCACATACTTAATAATATGCTTGATCTTTCAGATTTTGCTAAAGTGTGTAAAAATAACCCCATACAAATTTAGTCTCTTTCTCTTTGTACCTTTATCAGTTATTAACCTATATATTTTGAAGCTATATTACTAAATACATATAAATCTACGATTTTTTTCCTAGAGAGATTTTTGCTTTAGGATGTGTGTGCTCGCCAGAAAGACAGAGACAGAGAGACAGAAAACAAGAAATCACCTCCTCCAGGGATGACAGTCATGCTGCTATCCTTTCTTCTCCATTTTTCTCTTGGGATCTTGGGTATGCAGGCACATGCAACCGGTGTGAGTTTTAGGCTGCCGGGTATAGGGCTTGAACTACGATCGACTACATGGAGTCCAGGAAAGTACTGTTACACCATCTGCTGGTCCCAATTTCTGATTTTTAAACTTATGACCTTTATTTCTCTTAATGCCTTCTTTCTTACGTTCTATTTGACTGATGTAATAGTAGTTGGTGGTTGGTTATTTGCAAGGTATACTTTTTCCTTTGCTTTCTATATGTTTCTTTATAGTTTTGGTTTAAGGAGTATTTCTTATAAGCACTTCATTGTTTTCTTTACAAGTTGATGATTTCTTCACTAATCCAGTTTTACCCTTGAATCTGATTACTGAGAAATTTGGGAGTTATTCCTTTCTATGTTATCCTTTATTTTCTCTTATCTTTTTTAATATGAATTTTAGGTATTCAAAACACATAGCTATATTTTTTCTGTATTAATTTGGAAATTAAAGAATTTTATATTTTAGGAATTATTTTTAAAATCTATAAGATAGATATCTTAATATTTAGTATTTTAATAAATATTTAATATTTACATAAATATTTAGTATTTTTCTATTCTAACCACAATAAGACATGGATATGCCTTATATTCTCATTAAAGAACTTTATCTCTATTATATAATTATTGTTCACAAGTGTAGTTTTACCTGCTTTTAATAAAATGAAAAAAAAGGTTAAAATTTGTTCTAGAGTTATCTGTTTAGGTGTCTTTATTTATTTTTATATTTGGAAATATGACTTTTTTCTTACTTTTAGATGAGAATTTAGCTGAGAATAAAATTGCACAGTGATATATATATTCCCATTTTCCCCTTTATCATTGAAGACATTAATTTCCAGATGACTGATACTAAATAATTCTGGCAAAGAATTGTTTCTATCATTTTAAATGTTATTCTTTTTTTAAGCAAAATGTATTTTCTCTGGATGTTTTCTAGATGACCTATTTATAGTTGTTGGTCTGAGGCTAGGTAGGTATAGATTTATTTCTCTTTATTCTGTTTCTATTTGGAATATCATTTTAATTCTGGAAAATTATCAGTAAATACTTCTCAAAATATTTTTTTTCCCCATCCCCTCTCATCTGTTCTTCCGGAACTCTTATTAAGTCAGTATTGGATCATTTCGATGTAGTCTGTGACGTTTTGTAACTGCTGTCTACATCTTCACACCGTGAATACACGGATGTACTCATGTGGTCAAGGCAGAACGATGTCCCAGTTCACTCATTTCCTTTCTGACCACATCTAGTCTGGAGGACTGTACTCTTCCTCAACTATTCATTCAGTCAATGAGTAATGAATACCTACTACGTGACTGTCTTAGTTTGCCAGGGAGGAGTCCATTCTCTGCCCCATGTAGCAGTTGTCTCAGACAAAAGCGTTCCAGTTTGGATGATAAATTGTATGATTATCCTAATTACGCACCAATGCCAGTCTGGGTCCTATGGCTGCGTGA
This sequence comes from Tupaia belangeri chinensis, assembly GCF_000334495.1. Lineage (NCBI taxonomy): Eukaryota > Metazoa > Chordata > Mammalia > Scandentia > Tupaiidae > Tupaia > Tupaia belangeri. The sequence continues at coordinate 1,930,398 of NW_006209381.1, forward strand.
GCGTCTCAAGCAGACAAAACCTTCCTGGCTGTCTCTTTTGTCTCCAGCTACCTTGACACTACAGAAAGCCTGCTCATGATTAATGGAGAGGTCAGGGGATTCTCAGATCAGAGATGGTTACTGTTTCCTGACGCAGGGTGTCGTGGGTGTTGGGATGCTAACAGACGGTGTACAGAAGCAGACACCACAGCACCTCTAAGAAAAACGAATGGATCAAAATGCTGAGAGATGAGGCCGTTGTCATCGATGTTGCCAATTACCGTTTCAATGCTTTTTATGCTTCTCTGCTTGATCTCTTACCTCTTTTACCAGGTTATTAAAGGGGAGAAAATAAGGACATAGTAAACATTCCTCTAATGGGTTATGAACTTTAGGAGGAATGTATTTCTCAAAGTACAGAAAATCAGGTATTACATATTTAAGATTTGCCGAATATGCCCATAATTAAGAGCATCTGGAAGTTTGTTGAATAACAAGGTTTCATTATATTCTAAGTCACCCAAAATGGTGAGAAGTAAAGAGATGCCAAGGTAGAGTTAATATGTTATGATCTATTAAATGTAAAATTGATAGGGTAAGCGTCTCTCACTAACTTTTCAGGTCATGGCTTGACTTCTTTGTTTATTTTTCCTTAAGTAGTTTGCTAATATACCAAAAACCTATGTATGAACTACTTCTGGGCCTTGGGAGTTTGCTGCACACACACACACACACACACACACACACACACATGTGTGCACAACCCCACTCTTACTCTCCCCTCCTCCCCAAGGGCTCAGCCTATAAAGGCATATTTTAGGACAGGAACACTAAAAAATTATTTTTTCTCCATTTTCCCCTTCTGTTAGACTACCTAAATTTTATAGAAACTTCTTTATTCAGGCCTTGAGGCTGATTGAGATATACAAACATATGCATTTATGCATACATAAATATTCACATGTAAAGAAAACCGTATTGTTTTAGAAACAAAATTGTTCATTATCCATCAGATTCGGGCATTCCAATTTCCAGCCAAAGAGGGTAAAAATGTACGTAACAAGAAGAGACATATTTACCTTAGAAAAATAGGAAACTAGTCAGGGCTAGTTGCAAATGTTTCCCTGTCAAGAAGCTCTGGAAACAATGCTCCCTCGGGTGGGTATAGTCACAAGCAAAATGTGTTCTCTCCCACTGTGCACCTGGAACTTCATTAAAGAACAGCACTGGGTTCACGGCTAGAGGGAAGCAGGTCCAATCACAAGGGCATCGGTACCATCTCCGCCTCTTAATTCTCCAGCAAAATCATCGTGGAAAGGCACTGCCTGAAAACAAACAAACAAACAAACAAACGTTTACATGTGCGCCTTCTGACTTTGTAATCCTAAACAGATTAACTGACTTTGGAAGAGGCTCAGAACTGCCTCTAGTAAGAGTCATGTTATTAGTTTATTTTATTTCGTATTTGTTTCCCTGTGATTCATGCCAAAAATTTGGCAGAAAATCTTGCCCTGTGTTGAACCACAAGCTGTGTTCTTCTTTCTTTTGGATTTTGCAAATGGCTTGGGTTGATTCAAGAGTGGAAAAGAAAAAAATGAAGAAATGTGGCACCTGTACTTACTTGCATCCTGAGGATAGATGAGTGCACAAGCGAAATAGTTTATGAGGACATGGCTCTCTCTTTATGCACCCAGATCTACCCTGATTCTCATCAAGTATATCCAGGCATTGAGTGGCGAGGCTGTCCAGTACTTCTAAAATAGATCTTCAATGTCCAGTGGTGTTCTTTTCATTTAAATGAAACTGCAAAACAACCAGTTGCATTAGCCACTTTTAAAACCAGGGACTATGAAAGGCAATTGTGTAGAGTGAAGATTAAAGGTAAAGCTTCTTTAAAATATGCTATTGGTGGGAGTAGAAACTTCCATGGGACAATTTTAGGGATCCCTTAAAATATACCTTTCACTACAATTTCACCTAGAAGAGAACTGCAGTAAAACTAGGATGCAAAAGGTGGTCATCCACTTCATGGTCCGGTGTTCTATTTACTCTAAAACTACTCACTTCACTTTAGAGCTTAATGCTCTGGAGCTCTACTACTGAGTAATGTACAGCTTTCTTTATACCAAGGTATTAACTTCCTGCCTGTCTAGTTCTTCTACAACAATAAAATTAAAGATTAATTTGTAAATTAAATACAGTAAAAACTATCAAGTTAGCAAGCACCGACATTACTAGAATTAATTGATTGTAATGGACCTTTTGCTTTGGTGACGGGGAATCTCTTATTGTATCATCTAAAAAGGATTTCACATGCATATCACAACAAATAAGATTTACAAAGGGTTAGACAATTGATAGCTTATTTTTCATACATGGCACTATAGTCTGAATGTTTCCCTCCAAAATACATGTTGAAATTCAACCACCGTTGTGGCGGTATTAAGTTAGGGGACCTTTTGGGAAGTGATTGAGTCATACAGCCTTCTCCCTCATGGATAAGATTTCTGCTTCTGTAAGAGGTGGAGGGAAGTCGCCTTGCCCCTTTCCCCTGTGAGGATACAACATTTGCCATGTGCCCCTTGTGAGACTACAGCAATAAAACACCATTTGTGAAAAAGAAAGTGAGCACTTACCAGATGCCTGATCTGCCAGTGTCTTTATCTTGGAATTTACAGCATTAAGTTTCTATGATAAATTACCTAGTCTAAGGCACTTAGTTAGTGGACTAAGGCAGAAATAGTAAGAAGTGTGTACACAGGCTATGACTTACTTTGGTTTGGGAGTTCAGCACTGTCAAGGCTGTGATATCTAGAAATATCACTGCCATTCGTTTCACGGTGACCAGGAAGCTATTACAATATTATTGGGCTACCACACACACACACACACACACACACACACACACATACACGTTAAAATTCTGTTTTATATTAACAACCACCTTATCTGTTAGTTAATGGATTTAAGCTGGTACATACAAGACTTGCACTGTTGACATCTTCACTACTTCAGATGGATGACCCAAGTTTATCATTAACCCAAGGCTGGGCAGCTTAAGGAATGAGAACAAAACAGAAGGCACATTGAATATATACTCCTCTCTTTGTCCACATATGCTACTGGGAACACCCCAGCATGGAGTTCATTATTCTTTTGTTTTGGTTTGGTTTTGAGAGGTTTCTGCTATAGGGCGCGTACACTCGCCAGAAAGACAGAGCGAGAAATAGAGACAGAGAGCGAGAAATCACCCTCCCACCCATGCTGCAATCCCTTCTCCTCCATTCTCCTCTCGGGATCTTGGGCATGCATACACATGCACCCAGTGTGAGTTCAAGCCACTGGGTCTGAGACTCGAATCACAGTTGGTCACATGAGAGTCCAGCGACATAGCCATTACCCCAACTGCTGGTCCCATGAGATCATTATTCTTAAATGTGTTTGCAAGGGCAATACAGACCTGGTGCTATCTTTATTCATTACTTACAAATTAAATAAATATTTAGGACCCAGTGCGTAATGTATGTAGATGAATTGGACAATCACTGGAAAAGAAAGTTCCAGGCTCCAGGAAGAATATGTACAAATGCCCAGAGAACACCAATGTAGATGGCAAATAAAGGGGAAGACCACAGAGCGGGAGAGGGGCCAGATCATAAGAAACCCATGAGGAATTTTAAAGACTTTAGATTTTATTCTCAGTGGGATTAAGAGTATTTGAAGGGATTTTAACAGGGTAGCAACATGACCTGAAATAGGTTTGAAGAAATTAATTTCTCAAGATTGCATTGCTTCTAAGTGATGAAGTTGTGATTCAAACCCAGGACTGTTTTCGAAGGACAGAGCTTGTACCAATCTATACTTCAAGTCTTGCCATACTTGTAATGTTACCCAAATCAAATTCTATACTCAAAGTTTGGATTTGTATCAAAGTTTATTTTTACTTAAAGAGAGTCTGGTATATCAGCACTAACCTATTTTGATTCTCTGAAATATATTATGAAACATGAAGGCAGAGAAACAGAGCAAAATGGTATAATGGAAAAAACACTCTACTGAAAAAATGGAAAAACCTGATTATATTGAAAACATTCAAGCAAAAGGACTTATCAGAGTAATTCAGACATTGATTTATGTTAGTTGCAGGTCTACACTGTGAATTATAATGTGAACTATTACATCAAAAAAATGTGAGTTTTTTTATTTCAGAAAATGTACTTAAAATTGAGCTGAGCATACTATGTACATACATTCTTTATGAATTTTTCATGTATTTCTTTTTTTCTAGATTGTCACCTGATATATGATTAGATATGTTGAAGTCCATGAGAAAAGCTCAGGATTTATTTTCCTCCTCATTGGAAGAACACTCATGAGAAACTACTTTTTGTTCCTGTACAATTTGCAGTCTCAGGAAGATTGGATACTTCACAGCAAAGTCTCGTTCTGTTTTGAACATTTTCCATTATTTATTTGTTCTGAAGGTGTATTATTGCATTCTTCTCTTTCTCTTCTTTTCTGAGTGAGCTAAGACAGAACAGTTTTGTGGAGGAGAGTGAGTGTCTCCGAACAAAATTGCCCTTGTATTTAGTCAGTCAAATGACTATTTGTATTGATTATCCCTAATTTTGTGGGCTTCTATCTTTCTCTAAGGAGCAATGAAAATAAACTTCTGAAGTGAGTCAGATAATACATCAGGGCTGCATAGATGATTAACTCATTTTATGTTGCCTTTTTAAAAGAAATCAGGAATAAGCTAAAAAAACTGCCTAGTTTAGTCTTTTCTCATACCTCGATCTGCATGTGGCCAGTACGTTATATAAGTGGTTATATTTTGTTATGAGAATTATATCAAATTACGATAAGAGCCAGATATTTTATTGTCATGAACCTTCTTCATTTAGTATATTGAAGACAAGTCCTCATGCCAAGGTAGACTGCTAAGATTACTCATTGTATACAAGTTTCAAAATATTTCATTGAACGAATGTACTAAATGAATGAATGTGTGGATGGTTGTTGATTTAAACAAACCCTTGTGGTTGTGTAGGTAATTTTCTATTATGATTACATTAAAATCACTGTGACTAATATAATTATAACTAATCTCATTTTTTTTTTTTTTGAAGAGGTTTTCGCTATAGGGCGCGTGTGCTCGCCAGACAGAGAGAGACATAGAGACAGAAAGTGAGAAATCACCCCCCAGGGGGGATGGTCATGCCGCAATCCCTTCTCCTCCATTCTCCTCTCGGGATCTTGGGCACGCACTCACACGCGCCCAGCGTGAGTTTTAAGCCACTGGGTCCAGGACGCGAACCGCAGTTGACTACGTGGGAGTCCAGCGACATAGCCATTATGCTAACTGCTGGTTCCCTCTCATTTCTTTAATAAATATTTCACAGTCTATTTTTCCCACACACACAGTTGATGCTATCTTTTCCAAAGGTAATTTTGCCCACATTTAAAAGCCCTTCAAGGTTTGAAAGGAAGCATTACCTTTTTAGGAAAAAGAACAAAAATCTGAAAAAAAATATAACCACTCTGGTGCTTTCTTATCCTTTTTGCATATTTTGTGTACCACACTGTTTCTTCTCTCTTTATTTCAGGTGCAAAAGTTTCTTCGCAGTTCCTGTATTTACCAAGCTTTGTCCCACCTCAGGACCCTTAAACATATTGCCTTTCTGCTTAAAATCTGTTTTCTCCCCTCTTCTAGTTAGCTCATACCCATCTTTCGGCTTGGAGGTTAAGGACCACTTCGGACAGAAGCCGTCCCTGATTTCTTTTCTTTTTTTTTTTTTAAAAATTATTTTATAATTAACTTTATTTTTTTAAAAAAATTTAATTTGACCAGAGAGGGACAGATTAAGAAAGACGAGAGAGCGAGAAAGTGAGAAAGCAAGCTGCCAGGTCCAGGACTCAAACTGCGGTTGGCCATATGGAGGTCCAGAGCCCTTAACCAACATGCCACTTACCGGCTCCCGTCCCTGATTTCTACGAATGATAAATATTTCTGTTAACGACCCCCATCTCTCCCTTACACTGTACTTGCCGTAGTTGCCACATGTTCCAGGAGAGAAAGAGACAGAGAGACAGCACTCTCAATGTGGTCTTGATACTGTGATTCAACTCCAGCTTCAGTGAGCCCCAGATCTTGGGCATGCAGGTGCCCAGGATACTCAGGAAGATCTCCAGAAATGAACCTGGATACTTCCCAGGTGGGTCAGCCTCACAGAGCATCGTGTGTTACCACTGCAACACTGTCTGGCCCGACATAGGGTGTAAGTTTTAACATGTCTTCACCACTAAATGGAAACTTCTTGAGGCAAGGACTTATCTTTGTGTACACAATATCTAGTACACTGACCATCATACAGTTGTGCATTGTACGTGTGTGTGTATAAATAAGCATTCACCGTGTGCCAAGTACTACATTATTGATGTATCCATGTACCTTTTCTTAAGTCTGTTCTTAGGATACATTTCTAAAAGTGAAAGCAGTTTAGTCAAAAGAGTTGCATGTTTTTATGTTTTTAGTACATAAAAACATGTTTTAGTACATAAAAATATTAAAAACCAATCTGCTTTTAAGAAATGTCTAACTTAAATCTTAAAAGATATGGACAGGTTTGTGTCTTTTTAAGTATCTAAGCTCACAGAGGAAGCAACGTGGAATTACAAGAGTCATAAGACATCTCCCAATGAACTAAGAAAGCATAGTCAGAAATAATGCAAAAATCAGACTAGCCAGACCTAAGACCTTAAAGGGCAATGTAATAATCCATGAAAAGCATTAGAAGCTAAAATTTCCTAGACCACCCCTATACCTAGTGGTTAAGGGAGCCTGGATTCCACATGGCAACCATGGTTTGAGAAACACCCCAGTGGCTTGAGAAACACCCCAGATTGTGTATGTGTGTATGTGTGTGTGTGTGTGTGTGTGTGTGTGTGTGTATGTGCATGTGTGTATATGCAAAATCCCAACAGGATGGAGAAATGGAGGCGGAAATGTGACCCAATCACGCCCTATTAAGGGGCACTTTCTCCCTCTCCCTTTTTCTGTCTGTCCCTGTTGAGTGCACAAGACTTCTGGCAAAAAAATAAAAAGGTAAAACTTTCCATAGAAAGATGAATTACACCAGAAACAAACAGCAGACTTAAATAATATATTTTTAGTTTGGCTTTAAATGTCATATAATTAATGATGATTTACATAGTCATATCTATAGACTCAACTCTTCCCTGAACTGCAGAGTAAATTTCCTACTTAATTTTATTTTATATATATGTGTGTGTGCGTGTGTGTGTGTGTGTATGTATGCATACAGACAATGTTTATGTGTGTATACACATACATATGTATATAAATGGGTGTGTATACATATATATGATTCGCAATGCTTCTAAAAATAAACCTCTGTTGTGACAGAGGCCAGTAGCTGGCATAGCAGTTATGTCACTGGATACCCACATGCCAGCCACAGTTCAAGTCCTGGACCTGGTGGTTTGAAAATCATGCCAGGTGTGAATGTATGCATGCCCAAGATCCTGGAGGAGAATGGAGGAGAAGGAATTGCATCATGACCATCACACCTGGGGAATCATGTCTTATTTTTCCTCTCACTATTTCTGTCTGTTTCTTTTTTCAGCGCACAGGCACCCCAAGACCAAAACAAAACAAAACAAAATTCTTAAAAAACAAACAAAACTAAAACAAAATAAACTATGCTGTGACATATGATTCCATAATCTATTTGTCTTGTTTATATGCATTATTGAGTCTGTGAAGTGATTTTTCCTGATCCCTTCTCTGCACCCTTCATCCCCCATCCAGTCTCTGGAATCTACAGTTGCTCTCTCTACTTTTATGATTTCAAATATTTCAATTTCTGCCATGAAGTGCAGACATTTGGTATATGTCAAATGGAGACATATACTGTCTTTCATATCTGGTTTATTTCACTTAGCATTAAATATTCTAGATTCATCCTCTTTATGGTGAAATACAGAATCATACTGTTCTTTAAGGCTGAGTGATATTCCATTGTGTATATGTGCCACATTTTCCTAATCCATTCATCAGTTGTTAGGCACTTAGGTTGATTCTCTGTCTAAGCTATTATGAATAAAGTCATGATACATGTGGATGTGTAAGTGTCTCTCCAGCAGAGTTATTTCCTGTCCTGGGTAAAAACCCAAAAGTGGGATTACTAGGTCACGCAGTTGTTCCATTTTTAGATTTTCGAGGAACCTCCATATTGTGTGTCATAGCAGCTTTACTAGTTTAAATTTCCTGCAGTGCATGAGGGTTCTCTTCTCCATAAGATTGCCTGTACTTGTTCTTATTTGTTTGATTTTGTTGATTTGTTTTTGTTTTTTGGTTTTTCTTGTTTGTCTTGAGAGAGACTTTTGCTATAGGGCACATGTGCTTGCTGGAGAGACAGAAAGGGAGAAATCATCTGTAGGGGGGAGGGCCATGCCACAATCCCTTCTCCTCCATTCTCCTCTTGGGATTTTGGGCATGCATGCACACATTCCCGGTGTGAGCTTCAAGCTGCCAAGCCTGATCAAACTTCTGTCCACCACGTGTGAGTCCAGTGTTTTAACCACTATGTCTCCGGCTGTCCTCCTCCCACCCCCTTTTATTTTACCATAGCCATTCTTACTGGGGTTACATGATTCTTCATTGTAGTTTGGTTTGCATTTCTCTTATAGTAAGAGATGCTGAACATGGTTTCGTACTTTGTTAGCCATTCATATGTCTTTCTTTGAGAGTCGTACGTACAGATTGATGGCTAATTTTTAAGGTAGTTTTATTTTTTTCTTTTTCCTGCAGGTCAGAGCTGCAAAAAGAATTTCTCTATATTCCAGTTATCAATCCCTTATCCAAAGTGTCCTTTTGCAAATATTTTCTCCTATTTCGTGGGTTGCCTCTTTATTTATGGTTTCCTTTATTGGGGGAATTTTAGCTTGATGTAACCCCAGTTATCTATTTTGGTGTTGTTGCCCATGATTTTGGATCTTATATAAGAAATCTTCAACTATGACAATTTCTTCAAGTGTTTCTCCTGTGTTTTCTTTGAGTGCTTTAATAGTTCCAGGCTTTACATTTAAATCTTTAGCTCATTTTTAGTTTATTTTTGTTGTTGTTGTTTTTATTGTGAATCTAGTTTCATTTTTTTGCAGGTGGGGACCCAATTTTCCCAGCACCATTTGTTGGAAAAACTTTCTTTCCTCCACTGTATTGTCTCATACTCTTTCTAAAAAGTAAGCTGGCTATAAGTTTTTGAGTTTATTTTTGGATTCTCTATTCTGTTCTATATGTCTATTTTTGCTCCATTACTCTGAAGAATTATATTTCCTACTTGCATTTTCCTGCAAATTGAACCAAAGTTTAAATTTGAATTGTTTTAATTGGAAGTTGTGGCTGTTTTCTAATTTATTTTTTTAAATTTATATTTAATCAGTGTGCATCTTTACAGTGTACAACATGGTTTTCCCTGTCACGAATACAGTCATTATTAGTCGAGTCAAAGACATCACCATATATATTATCATCAACAGATAACTTTTCATTTTGTATCTGTTAAATGTTTTGTTTGTTCATTTCTCTGATCCCTTCCCTCCTACCTCTGAAAGAATTTATAATTATTTTTGTTCTTGTAAAATTTGACTGGTTTTAGGAAGACAAAGTAGTATTAGGAGTATGCCTGTATTCCTCCATCTTTATTTGGAAGTTCGGGTCAAAGTATTTAGAAATAGGGACCAGCAGATTGCGTAATGGTTATGTTGGTGGACTCCCAAGTAGTTTGAGCCCCGGATATGGCAGCTTAAACTTATGCTGGGCATGTGTGTGTGTGTGTTTGTGTGTGTGCCCAAAATCCAGAGAGAAGAATGGAGGAGAAGGGATTGACATGTGGCCATCCCTCCTGGGGGAGGGGGTGATTTTTCACTTTCTGTCCCTCTGTCTCTCTCTCTCTCTGCTTCTGCGGCGAGTACATGCTCCTCATAGTAAAAATATTCCTCTCGGGACCAGCAGTTAGCGTAATGGCTATGTCGCTGGACTCCCACATAGTCGACCACGGTTCGAGTCCCGGACCTGGTGGCTTGGACTCATGCCGGGCGTGTGTGCGTGCGTGCCCAAGATCCCAAGAGGAGAATGGAGGAGAAGGGATTGCGGCGTGGCCACCCCCCCCCGGGGGGGGATTTCCTGCTTTCTGTCTCTCTGTCTCTGTCTGTCTGGCGAGCGCACGTGTCCTATAGCAAAAACCTCTCAAAAAAATATTCCTCTTTAAAAATATTTCTCTTTAAAAATATTTCTCTTTATGCTGATGAGACAGGTTCTCAACAAGCTAACACATATTTGCTATCTCAATAGCCTATTGTGCTTGCAAGAAAACTGTTGTGATCTTGTTGATTTCTGCCCAGGATCTGCCTGCAAGTGCCTCTAGAGCATCATATTATCTCCTGCTGCTCTGTCTTCTAAATATTACTGGAGCACTTCTCACTGGTTACCTATAACCAGACACCATATAAGAAAAAGAACTCTTTGCAGATGAAATCTTGTTTTGTTTCTTTGTTTAGAGAGATTTTTGCTGTAGGGTACATTTGCTTGCTAGAGAGACAGAGAGACAGGAAGTGGGAAATCTCTCCCAGGTGGGATGACCATACCACAATTCCTTCTCCTCTATTCTCCTCTTGTGATTTTGGGAGTGTGTCTGGTGTGACTTTTACGCCATTGGGTCCGGGAGTCCATCCACAATTGACTACGTGGGAGTCCAACAACGTAACCGTTACACCATCTGCTGGTCCCTGCAGAGGAAACCTTTAAAGAGATGGCAGTGAGATCATATTGGCAACAATCCAGCCAAATATTGTTTCTGGACAAAAACATTTATAATACACTTTTAAAAGTAGGCCTGGGATTGATAAACACATCTGGGATAGTGATTACTTCTGAGCAGGGAGATATTCATAGTTAAAGCTGTGCACATTTCAGAGGTGGAACTGTGAAGGTCTTATAAAGGATCTGTGTTATGATTTTCTCCCCTAATGAATATAGTTGTTAACTGAACAAATGATTATTGCAAACACATGTGTAAATACCATGAATTGACTGGGTCACTTATCATGAAAGCTTAATTGGATTTGTTTTACGTCTTGAGTTTAAGCCAACTTAAAAAAAAAAGTTTTCAAATGATCTGGATTCTAGGATAAAGATAGTACAATTATCGATAGTTTGAAAGGACTTTCCAACAGTGCCTCTATCCATCTTGATGGAGGTTCGATAATGAATTCTGTGTAAGATGAAGACGAAAGTCAACATATGACTCAACGGGCCAGGCTGTTCACAGCTTGTGTGCCACTTCAGGAAGTTGTAGCCAGATCCATCTAACCTTAGACTGTGTTTGCACAAGAAAGCATGACAATTTCCCACTTATGACTGATCAAAGGAAAAAATCGATTCACTGTTTGAAATGTTCTTATCTTGTCTGATGGAAAACTTAAAAAAAAAAATAAAGAAAAAAGAAAAGAAAATTTAAGGAGCAATGTGGTGCTAAGAGTCTGGGTGAGAAATCCTATTAGGACCAGTTTTCAATCACAAGGGAGTATTTTTTACTTTTTTTTTAATCAGAGGTGAATTTAATCCCCACCTTTCCCTCCCATCCTAAATTTGGTCTCTATAATTATTATCATAGCTCTCTTATATCTTTGCTTCTGAGGTAGATTACAAAAAGATAATGTCATTTCCTATAACTTTTAATACATATTTAAAATAATTTGTATTATGCCAGGAACATTAAAACTAGGTTGAAAATGGAATTAAAGTATAATCTCATTTTGGTGTAAAAAAGTTTGAAACCCATGCATGATTTTTTAATCATTTGCATTTTCCATGCATTTATTGAAGGTCCCTTATATTTTAAAGACTTTTGAAACATTGACTTTTTTTTAAGATAGAGATTTTTGCTATAGGGCATGTGTGCTTCCCAGAGAGAGAGACAGAAAGTGAGAAATCACCCCCTCAGAGGCCATGGCTACTCTGCAATCCTTTCTCCATTCTCCTCTCGGGATCTTGGGTATACAAGCACACGCACCTGCCCACTGGGTCCAGGACTTGAGCCATGGTCAAATCTAGTGACACAACCATTATGCCATCTGCTAGTCCCAAGATGTTTTAACATGCTTATAAACATACAGCAGAAGTGTATGACATAAATATGTATTTTCGTCTATGCTTCCATAACTAGCTTTGTACTCCAGGAAGTTATTCATGTCTAAGAACACAAAAAAGTAGATTACAACAGAGTTCAGAAATAAAGATATAGCAATGTTATTGCTGTGTGTGGATGTTCAAATGCATCATGATACAAAAAATCTGCTCAAAAGAGAAGTCTTGTAAGTAGTACTTCTAACATTTTACTGTAAGTAGTAAAATAGTTTGAAAACTGGTATTCTTTAACAGAAGGCAAGGGGATCTCACTTATTCGGTTCTCTGTGAAATTGTCTAACTACATATGCCAGCAGAAAAGCAAGTGACTAGAAAACAGTGAAATGGGATTCCAACTGTTGTCCAACAGTAAACATGTGCCAGTTCTTCTTTGATCAGATAAAAACAGTCGCAGAACCTATGGGGCTGGACAGTTGCCACGTTTTTTTCAAAGAATGTGTGGTTGTAGTTTGCCGCAAATGAGAAGCAGACTGAAAAAAGACTGGGCTACAGATTTTCCCTGGGTTGACAGTCAACATCTGGACAGATTAAGAAGAGTAAATTAATTTATCTAATTAAAGCCTGTGATAACTTGCACAACCTACTTAGTAATAACTAACTTGAGATTTTCAATTTGTGAAGTACTCTCACTTTAAAATACTTCTCTACCTCAGTGCTTGAACATGAACACTCCCCTAGAATATTGTACTGAAAACTAAAAATTTAGCATGTGTTTATTTATTCAAAAGCATGTTCTCTTTGCTATATTAAAAAAAAAAACACAATAAAGAATAAAATTACAACCGAAAAATCTCATAGTAAAAGCTGACTTTTGATAATTAATAGTGAAAGAGCTGTAGGCCCAGTTGTACTACTCAGATTGACATAAGAATAAATATATTTTAAAAGAATGATCCTGGGGCCAGCAGGTGGCGCAGTAGTTAAGGGCGCTGAACTCCCACATGGCCAACTGCAGTTCAAGTCCTGGACCTAATGACTTGATTTCTCACTTTCTCTCTCTCTTTTCTCTTTTTTTCTCTCTCTCTCACTCTGTCTCTCTCTGGTCAAATTAAAATAAGTAAATAAATAAATTTAAATAAGATAATTCTTAAAAAAAAAAAAAAAAAAAAATATGGGGCCAGCGGGCCTTCCACATAACCAATTGTAGCTCAAGTCCTGGACCTGGTGGTTTGCTTTCTAACTTTCTCTCTCTGTCTCACTTTGTATCCCTCTGGTCAATTTTTTTTTTCCTCTGGTTAAATTTAAAAAATAAGTAAATAAAGTTCAATAAAATAATTCTTTTTTTTTTTTAAAAAAAAGAGTATGCTCTTATATCTAAGAGCCTTAAAATTAAATTTATTCAGTCTCCCAAAATCTCCCAGCTACCTCACTGTCCTTATACCCTTCCAGTATTCCTAAGGAATCACACAAAGGTGGGCCTTAAATATTCACTTGATTACAGCCATTTGATCTGTAAGGCAAATCAATCATACATTCTATGTTGCCTCTTGATATTCAAACTGGTCTCTGAGTGGTGAAATATGAAGAACTCAAGAGATGAGCTAAGTCATCACATGCAGTGTTGCCCTTCGGAATTGTGGTCCAAAAGTCAGAGACTCCACGGACTATTCTGCCTCTCATCACACTGTCCCTTGCAACGCAACAATAACAAAGGAAATACAAGGACTCTGAAATTAAGTGGGTTCTGTGATTCATTCCTTAGCCTTCAGCTTCCACAATACCTACCCATGGTGTTGGGCAAACAGGTAAGGCTGACTGGGTTCTGGCAGTAATTCTGATACAAAGAACATTTCAGTGAAAATCAGACAGAATATCCTTCTTTTTTTTTTTTCCTCTATAGGGTGCATGCTCTAGCCAGAGAGACAGGGAGACAGAAAGACAGAAAGAAATCATCCCCCAGGGGAGATGCCCATGCCATAATCCCTTATCCTCCATTTCCTCCCAGGAGCTTGCGTATGCATGCACACATGCACCCGGTGTGAGCCTCTTTTTAAAATAAGAAGCAGAGAGCATAAAGTTCATATAAGCTGAGTTTCCAAGTTATTGTTTTCTACTTAACTCTTGTTTAAAATTGTAACACATGTGCAATAATCATCCCTACAGAGTATAAATTTATACAGAGTATAAATTAGTTGAATACTGCCATCACGTGTCACTTAATGATGAGAACGCATTCTAAAAAATGAGTTGTCAGGCCACTCATCACTGTGTGAATATCCTAAGGGGTTCTTACAGAAACCTAGATGGTATAGCCTACAACACGCTTCATCTCTTGTTTGGTATGGCCTGTTGCTCCACCATTCTATACGCAGTCTGTGGTTGACCGAAATGTCATTATGCAGCACATGGCTGCATTTATTCATTCATTCTTCTAATAAATGTATGTATTGAGCGCCTTCTATATTTTCAACTCTGTTCTAGACATTAAAGTACAGCAGTGAACACAAACAACAAATACTGTACCTATGGGGCTTTGTTCTAATAGGAGGAAAAAATTCAGCACACAGAGAAATAATCCACATAATTGCAGGAAAGAGATGGGGCAAGCAGATGACATGATGGTTAAGTGCCCTGGACTCTGACATGGTCTACTATAGTTTGAGTCCCTGTCCTGGACTCTCTCTCATTCTGTCCCTCTCTAGCCAAATTAAAATAAATAAATAAATAAAAGCTAAATAAAATAATTCTTTAAAAAATAATTTCAGATAGAAGTAAATTATATTGAGACAGTAACATAATAGAGAATATTTGGAGTTTGCTAATGGGGAAAGCATAAAATTGTCAGCTAAGGCTTCCATGAGGAAATAGTATTTGAACTGATTTCTGATGAAGGAGAGGCTAGACTTACAAGGGCCTGGGACAAGAATGTTCATCATAGGGAATGGTGGATGGAAAGGCCCGGAATCAGCAATAAGATTATTGTGCTGCAGGAAGAGAAAGAAAACAAGTGTGTCTAGAGCATAGTAAATTTGTCCCATAGCACAACCGTTAGGTACTGTGCAGAAGAAGCTGCATTCACATGGCTGACTCAGGTTCAAGTCCTGATCCCATCAGCCTGAAAACACATGTGCGTGGTAAGCCCATGTGTGCACAGGGTGCTAATGGGATGGACAATTAGGGGGAAAAGAAAGGTGGTGTGATCAGACAGTTGGGAAATGTTTCTTCTCTTGTCTTCCTCTCTCTCATTGCATGTGCCCTCTGGAACTTAAAAAAAAAAAGAGAGAGATAAATCATAGGATTTGGGGACTAAACTGTAAGAACATCACATAGAAACTAAGAATTTCAGGCAGGGAAACAATAGGATTTCATACCAGATATCACATAAAGAGTAGATTCTTCAGGCAAGAATAGCAACAGGGAGACCAGCTAGGGAATATTGTAGTAGTTCAATTGAGAGGGAATGCTAGCTTAGCCAAGGGTCGGGGGCGAAGTACTGCTCAAGAGAAGCAAAGGCCCACAGGGCAACTGTGGTTTGAATCCTTATCCTGGCCATCTGGACACATGCCTGGTACAAATGTGAATGCTCAGGATCAGACAGCCTGGAGGACTGGATGAAGGAGATCGTAGGGTTAACAAGACCCTCTGCTGAGTGCTCCTCTCTGTCTCTCTCTCTCTCCCGTGTACTCTATCATGGATAAAGAAAAAATATTTGAAGTGGGGATGGAGGTGATAATAAGGGAACAGATGTACAAGCGGATTTCAAAAATGTTGTAGAAAATGAAGTTAAAGTACAAGTTTGTTTGGGTGCAAAAAAATTTGAAATCTGTGCATAGCTTTTTTCATAATATGTATTTTCCATAAGCTTCTCTGAAGACCTACTGTATCTATCACAAATGCCCCAGGGGGATGCCCACTTGGCAATCTCTTCTCCATTTCCTCCCGGGATCTTGGGCACGTAGACATACACGCACCTGGAGTGAGCTTATTTTTCAAAGAAGAGTCAGGGAGCATAAAGTTCATCTAAGCTGAGATTCCAAGTTACCCTTTCCATTCAACTCTTGTTTTAAAATTGTAGCACATGTCCATCTGTGCATAGTTTCTTCATAATATGCATTTTCTATGAACTTCTTTGAAGATTTATTTTATCTATCACAAATCTATCCCCTTCATATATATATACATATATATATATATATATATATATATGAAGATGTAACTTCAAGGTCTTAATGATATATAGAATGTGGTGATTTAAGGAATACAGATGAATTAAAGATTATATGAAACTCAGATGTCTAGACTGAGTCATTGAATGAGTTACTCATATGGAAAAAAGAAAAGGAATAATATTGGGTATGACAGGTGAGAACTGACAATCTCATTTTGAATGTTGGGTTTGCTACTTTTATTCATGTGACGGATATAGATTGGGTAAGTCATAGTTTGTAGTCCAGAGAAAATGTCACGATCTGGGGTGGTGGGGTAGTCACCAGCAGATAGATGTTACTTAAAACTGTTGAACAAGATGAGATCATTGATAATGGAAACACTAATAGGAGAAAGAATAGGGATTAAGACTGAAACATAAACATGTGGACATTTACAAGTTGAGAAGAAAATATGCCAGTGAAGGAGACCGAGAAAGATCAGTCAGTGAGGTGAATAAATAAGTATTAACAAACTATGAAAAAGGGTAAATTAAATTTACACAACGTTTCTGAGTAGTTTTGCTTTAGGAGTTCAGAGAGCAAGTTGGTAGTTAGAAAGGACTGACGACAAGAATGTACATTTCTACTAGGAAGATCCAGGAGAGGAGAGCGGTTGATACTGGGAGGAGTGCAATGGCAGAGGTCTTGCGTCCTTGATGAGACCAATGGAGCTGGGTCTATAAGGGCAATTTAAGGAAAGCATAGAAGCGTTTTCCATTGTAACTAGTAGGAAAGCACCTTCACAGTTGTTGAGCTTTCTTGAGTGAAAGTAAAAGCATGATGGTGTGTGTGTGTGTGTGCATGTGTGTGTGCGTATGTATGTGTAGTCATTATTATATCAATTGCCTTGTTAAAAATTATTTTATTTAACTTTATTTATTTATTTATTCATTTTATTTTGACCAGAAAGGGACAGAATGAGAGCAAGAGAGAGAGAGAAAGAGAGGGAAAGTGACAAAGAAAGCCATCAGGTCCGGGACACAAACTGTGATCGGTCATGTGGGAGTCCAGTGCTCTTAACCACCATGCCACCTGCCGAACCCCATATCAAGTACTTTAAAGAAAAATATAAATAATAAATACAGAAAAAAATACAGGGTATAGTTACATTTCAGTGTCCATCATTTCAAATCTTGTCTATACCACTTATTCCAGGAGTCTTATCTTAGAAAAAATATTTTTAAGCCTCAGTTTCCTCATAGCAAAATGGAAATGATTGTATTTACTTCAAGGAGTTATGGTGAAATCTAGCACAGTGCTCAGTGCATAGAAGATTCTCAGTAGAAGATATTCTCATTCTGTTATATTTTCATTTTCTGAAACTTTGCCTGAATTTACTGTTCAATATGATGGGAATAAAGTGTAGCTCATGAGTTTTTAATGAGGATTCCATTACTGCTTTTTTTTTCTTTTTTTGGAGAGGTTTCTTTTTTTGCTATAGGGCGCGTGCGTTCGCTAGACAGACAGAGAGAGACATAGAGACAGAAAGCGAGAAATCACCCCCCAGGGGGGATGGTCACGCCGCAATCCCTTCTCCTCCATTCTCCTCTTGGGATCTTGGGCACGCACGCACACGCACCCGGCGTGAGTTTTAAGCCACTGGGTCCAGGACACGAACTGCAGTTGACTACGTGGGAGTCCAGTGACATAGCCATTATGCTAACTGCTGGTTCCCAGGATTCCATTACTGTTTTATGAACTGTAATGTTAATATAAAGGTAAAATATCAATACCAAATCCCGGGGAGAGTTGTCGAAATAAAGACAGAAACAAAACTCTACCATCTGCAACGAATGAGAGTGGGACTTTTGAGTCTCGTCTTGTAACTCAGAGACAAAATGATTTGATACCGTAATAGGGGGTTCAAAAGTGATACAATGTAAATAAAAATAATACCTACAAAATGCAGAGTTTGAAGATTTTGACGGAAACTGAAATGTATTTCTCATGGTTCTGGAGGTGGGGAAGTCGACTGAGAAAAATCATCTGTCTTGTGTTTCTCTCCTCCTCCTCCTTCTTCTTTTCTTTCTTTCTGTTTTTCCTACAGAGAAAGAAAGGGGAAGTGAGAACACTCTCCAATGGGGCATGGCCATAAGGCAATCCCTTCTCTTTCTCTCTCCTCTCTGGATTTTGGGCATGCATGTACACACGTCAAGCCTGATTCTCAAATTGCTGGGTCTGGGACTCAAACTATGAAGCTGGCCATGTGGGATCCAGCATCTTAACCTGTACACCATCTGCTGGTCCCATTGCATTTCTTTATTTAAGGGCACTAATTCCATCTGTGCAGGCCCCACCATCATGACCTAATTATTGGGTTGTCGTAAAGGTCCTGATGTATTTTTATATGTTTTTCATTGCAAAAATGCATCATGACTTTTCTGGGGACCCAATATATTCAAAGGTGTCACCTCCTAACACCATCACACTGGGAGTTAGGATTTCAGCATATAACTTTTGTGAAAACATAAACATTATCCCATTGAATAGCGAATTTGGGAGAAAATATCACTTACTATAAACTTCATCCTTTAGAATCCACAGCATGCTAACAATTAGTTCCAATTTTGTGTTAAGAATGCTATGGAATTGTTGCTTTTAACTGTGAACTATTGTGCAGATCACAAGTTGGAAGATGTTTATATAAAAATACATATATGTGTATGTTCTATTCTGTAAAATAGATGTGGGAAAGAGTGCATTCAGAGTATAGAACCAGCAATTATGGTGCAGCAGGTGGTAAGGCACTGCTGTGAAATTCTGGAGCCATCGAAGAGGCCCTAGGTTCCAATCTCAGGTCCACCTGAACATGCGGAGCTTATGTGCCAGCATACCCATAATTCCAAGTGGCTGATGGTCGGGAGGAGGGAACAAGTATGGTAAGGTCTTGTCAAGTGTACTTCTCTCTCATATGAAAAAAAAAAAAGTAAGTAAACTGAAAAAAAAAAAAAAAAAAAAAAAGAACAAGTAGTTTAAAAACTAAAGTGAGGGAGCCAAAAGCATATCTCTCAAATTTAGCTTCTATCATAAGAAGAAAAACTCGGTCAAGTCTGGGTTGAGATGAGTGGGATGGCCTAGTTACGAAGAAGATGCCTTCTCAATCTGAAGTCTGAGAGCTGTGACTTCTTAATTCACAATGAGACACCCCGAGACAAACAGCTGTACCAACAGCATTGACCTTACAGTTTTGTGAGAAAAGCACCTTTAGTCCCAGTTGATATGCCCAACATTTTAGAGCATCCTGAGCCTGTTTTTTTGTCCTACTTATGTCTCCTGCAAAAATTAAGACAGATCTTACAGAGGGAGACAGAGTGAACCAGCCAATTGCTTGATTTCTCCCATTTGTCATCTAATTATAAAAGAACGAAACAAAATAGACACAGAAGTGACTTAGTGATGCCTTGGATTTTTTTAAAGCTGAAGATTAAAATGAATAAACCTTGATTCTGGCTTTGAAAATCACACTTAATAAGTGTATAAAATGGCTGTATTTTTGGTAAGGTTTGATGCTTAAGATTTGTCATGGCTCAAGAAGAACCATAGCCATGTGAATCATGCTAAGACCAAATAGAAAATTCTATCAACAATCTAGTTGAAGATATTAAAACACGGGGCCAGAAGGTGGCATGGTAGTTAAGGCATTAGACTCCAACATGGCTGACTGTGGTTCTAGTTTCAGACCAGGTGGCTTGCTTTCTCATTTCTCTCTCTCTCTCTCTCTCTCTCTCTCTCTTCCAGGTAAGTGCACGTGTCTCATAGAAAATTAAATAACAACAACAATAATAATAAAATAAATAATTCTTTAAAAAATATTAAGACATTCATTGCATAAAAGTTTTACAAAGAATAACAAAATTGCAATAAATCACATATCCCAAGAGTTTTATAAAAGATATACTTGAAACATTGTACAGTTGTGGAAAATCTTAAAAAAGCAGAGAAATTATGTTTTAGTTTTGTAGGTCCCATGACACTGTTTTGAAAATCAACAGTGATCCATTTATATATTATGAGTTGGGTTAGGCCTATGTTACAAATCAGTATACTGAATCACTTTTGTAAGTCAACCAAAAAAACTTATGAAAATAAATTCCTTCTCAACCAAGTGATACAGTTATTCCAAATAGCTGTACATTTTACACTGACCTACTGAGGTGAACATTTCTACAAAGCCATCTTTTACAAATTGATGATACATCTGTTAGTTATTGCTATATATTTACCCCCAAATTTGGTAGCTTAAAACCATCATTTTATTTACTTCATAATTCTGTGCCATTGATTTAAATGGTCTCAGCTGAGCAATTCTTTTGCTGGTCTTGGCTTCCCCTAAGCAAGGAAGGTCATTTGGTGGGTCAACTGGCGGCTGGATCTGCTCAGCTGGGGCAGCTGCTTCTGCAATCTCTGTTTATCTGGGAGAAAAATCTATGTTTTCCACATGGAGTCTTGGAGTTCTTAAGAGTAGTGAGAAAATGCAAGTCTCAGTGGATCATAATTTTTTAAAGGATTATTTTAGTTAATTTTATTGTCATTATTAATTTGACCAGATAAAGGTAGAGGGAAAATGAGAATGCAAGCCATCAGGTCCGGGACTTGAATCATGGTTGGCTATGTGGTAGTCCAGAGCCTTAACCACCACACCACCGACCAGCCTCTGGATGGTAATTAAAAAAATATATATATATTTATTTTAATTCTATTTATTCATTCATTTATTTTAATTTGACCAGAGAGAGATGCAGAAAGAGATAGAGGAAAGGTGAGAAAATGAGCCAGCATGTCTGGGACTCAAACCCTGGTCAGCCATGTGGGAGTGTCCAAGGCCTCAGCAACCACTCCACCTGCTGGCCCCTGGATTGTAATTTTTTAAAGTCTCTGCTTGTATTTTGTTTACTATATATCACTAGCAAAACAAGTTATAGGGTCGAGTACAGGTTTAAGAATAGAGAGAGATTCTACACCTTAATAGAAGAACCTGGGGAACCAGCCGTTAGTGTAATGGCTATGTCGCTGAACTCCCACGTAGTTGACCACAGTTTGAGTCCTGGACCCGGCGACTTAAACTCACGCCGGGCACATGTGCATGTGTGCCCAAGATCCCGAGAGGAGAATGAAGGAGTAGGGATTGCAGCGTGGCCAACTCCCACTGGAGGGGTCATTTCTCACTTTCTGTCTCTGTCTCTCTGTGTCTGTCTGGCGAGCGCAAGTGCCCTACAGTGAAAATCTCTCCAAAAACAAAAAACAAAAACAAAAACAAACAAACAAACAAAAAACACTGGGGGCTTATGCATGCATGCCTCAAATCCCAAGAGGAGAACAGAAGGGAACAGATTGTGAAGTGACCGCCATGCCCCCTGTGGGGGTGGCTGCATTCTCACTTTCTCTCTAGCTCTGGTAAGTACACATGCCCTGTAGTAAATTTAAAAAACAAAAAGGGACCAGCAGATGGTGTAATGGTTACCCCTCCCCCCCAGCTTACAATTTAACTAACACCAGGTGTGTGCTCCAGTTCCCAAGAAGAGACTAGAGAAGGGATTGAGGTGTGGCCACTCCCCTTGGGGGGTGATTTCTTGCTTTCTGTCTCTCTGGCTAGCGCATGTGCCCCACAGCAAAAATCTCTCTTAAACAAAACAAAACAAACAAACCAAAAATCCCCCTGTACTTTTTTTTTTCTTTTTCTTTTTTCTTTTTAGAGAAAGAGGTTTTGCTATAGGGTATGTGCCCTCACTGGAGAGAAAGACAGTGCTCTGCCAATTTGTTTTCACCAGAGGGGACTTAGGTGAGATTAGTTCCGAACTTCTTGGGAAGGGGAGAGTTGGCCTAGAGATCATTTATGTCTGTCCCTCGCCAAGAGTTGAAAGCTGGGAGAGGCCAGATTTTTGTCACACACTCTGTTGTCTGTAGCTGTCCATGTGGCATTTTATTCCTGTGGACAGAAGTCTGACTACTTTTCCTATTTTTCCAAAATCTTTTCAAAAGGGGACTGGGTGGGAACCAGCAGTTAGCGTAATGGCTATGTCGCTGGACTCCCACGTAGTCGACCGCGGTTTGTGTCCCGGACCCGGTGGCTTAAAACTCACGCTGGGCGCGTGTGCTTGCGTGCCCAAGATCCCGAGAGGAGAATGGAGGAGAAGGGATTGCGGCGTGACCATCCCCCCTGGGGAGTGATTTCTCGCTTTCTGTCTCTGTCTCTCTCTCTCTGTCCGGCGAGCGCACACACCCTACAGTGAAAATCTCTCCAAAAAAAAAAAAAAAGGGGGGGGGGGCGGGGGGAGGCACCCCCCCAAACCAAAGAATAACAAAATTGCAATAAATCACATATCCCAAGAGTTTTATAAAAGATATACTTGAAACATTGTACAGTTGTGGAAAATCTTAAAAAAGCAGAGAAATTATGTTTTAGTTTTGTAGGTCCCATGACACTGTTTTGAAAATCAACAGTGATCCATTTATATATTATGAGTTGGGTTAGGCCTATGTTACAAATCAGTATACTGAATCACTTTTGTAAGTCAACCAAAAAAACTTATGAAAATAAATTCCTTCTCAACCAAGTGATACAGTTATTCCAAATAGCTGTACATTTTACACTGACCTACTGAGGTGAACATTTCTACAAAGCCATCTTTTACAAATTGATGATACATCTGTTAGTTATTGCTATATATTTACCCCCAAATTTGGTAGCTTAAAACCATCATTTTATTTACTTCATAATTCTGTGCCATTGATTTAAATGGTCTCAGCTGAGCAATTCTTTTGCTGGTCTTGGCTTCCCCTAAGCAAGGAAGGTCATTTGGTGGGTCAACTGGCGGCTGGATCTGCTCAGCTGGGGCAGCTGCTTCTGCAATCTCTGTTTATCTGGGAGAAAAATCTATGTTTTCCACATGGAGTCTTGGAGTTCTTAAGAGTAGTGAGAAAATGCAAGTCTCAGTGGATCATAATTTTTTAAAGGATTATTTTAGTTAATTTTATTGTCATTATTAATTTGACCAGATAAAGGTAGAGGGAAAATGAGAATGCAAGCCATCAGGTCCGGGACTTGAATCATGGTTGGCTATGTGGTAGTCCAGAGCCTTAACCACCACACCACCGACCAGCCTCTGGATGGTAATTAAAAAAATATATATATATTTATTTTAATTCTATTTATTCATTCATTTATTTTAATTTGACCAGAGAGAGATGCAGAAAGAGATAGAGGAAAGGTGAGAAAATGAGCCAGCATGTCTGGGACTCAAACCCTGGTCAGCCATGTGGGAGTGTCCAAGGCCTCAGCAACCACTCCACCTGCTGGCCCCTGGATTGTAATTTTTTAAAGTCTCTGCTTGTATTTTGTTTACTATATATCACTAGCAAAACAAGTTATAGGGTCGAGTACAGGTTTAAGAATAGAGAGAGATTCTACACCTTAATAGAAGAACCTGGGGAACCAGCCGTTAGTGTAATGGCTATGTCGCTGAACTCCCACGTAGTTGACCACAGTTTGAGTCCTGGACCCGGCGACTTAAACTCACGCCGGGCACATGTGCATGTGTGCCCAAGATCCCGAGAGGAGAATGAAGGAGTAGGGATTGCAGCGTGGCCAACTCCCACTGGAGGGGTGATTTCTCACTTTCTGTCTCTGTCTCTGTCTCTGTGGCGAGAGCATGCACCCTATAGCAAAAATCTCTCAGAAAAAAAAAAAAAAACAAAAAAATGGAAATTATATAGCCCTTTCCCCTCTGTGATTCTGAGTTAGCGTTACACAAGATAGGATTTTTGTGCCATATCTGGAAGGCAGAAATGAAGACGCCTTTACTCTTGGGAGACCATGGAGGTCAGATATAGTGAGAGAAAGATACAAACGTCCCCAGAAAGTCCCAACGTGTCATTACTCTTGTCCTACTCCGGGTCCTGCTTGTCTTTCTGACTGCTGGTCGACCCACCACTGTCCCAAGCCCACTGTTACATGCTTGGCTGTGGGATCACAGCTAAGATGAAAGAGCCCAGAACATTGTACTCCAAAATATGGCATCTTGATCATTGAAACAGCCACCAGCAGAAGGTCACTCTGACTGTCACCTGCCTTTCTCTGTGAGAGTTGGCCTTCAAGGAATTCTCTAACCTACCTTGGCTGAAAGTAGGTCATGACACTCTTCCTTATTCCAGAGGTGCCCTGTCTCATACCCAGAGGCCAAGAAGAATCTGAACAGACAGGACTTGCTGGGTTCCCAACTTACCTACCGCCAGTTTATTGTCATTGGATCCTTTGTATCCAATCACACTTCCATGCTACTGTTCATTCCTATCAAATCTAAGCATAAAAATACACAATTTTCCCAGGGTTGTCATTTCTGAAGGCTCCTGTACCACATAAAACTGTGAAAAGTAGATTTGTTATGCTTTTCTCTTGTCGATCTCTCTTTTGTCTTAGGAGTATCAACCATGATCCTTACAATGGCTAAAGAAAAGGTGTTACATATTCCCCCCACATATTCTCCAAAGAAGAGAGTTTCCAGACATCTCCACAATGGCCTCAGTTTTAGCACAGCTGTGTGAACAGATAAACACAGCTTATAAAAATGTCCTATCAATTCTCTCTTACTCTCTTGAGCTACTGCTTCACATGAACTTAGTACTGAATGTGCCTCTGATTCTTTGTGCCCCTTGTCTAGACCTTTACTTAAAAACCTTCGCCATATTTATAAAAAGGGTTTGTTTTGATACTAAATAACTTATTACCAAAGTACTGTATTACCAAAGTACTGTGTTAATCAAAGTACTTATCCTGGCTTTGTTTTTTCTTTCTTTCTTTTTTTTTTTTTTTTTTTAATGAAACCAGTAACTTACTCCTTCAAGTTTTAATTTATTTGCCTAAAAGAAACGGGTTGGCCTGCCTGACATATGGGCTATAGTATGAATCCAGTGATACCGGGTCTGACACGTAAACTAAAATGGATGGTGTCTCTGCAGCCTGATGTTGGTCCTCAGAAACAAATTCCTTTCCTTTGGCATCCAGGCCTTTATTATCCTTTTTTCCCCTATATTAATACACCCTCAAAAGACAAACAAAAGAGAGAGAGAGAGAGAGAGAGAGAGAAGAAAAAGAAAGTTTACCAGCTCAAAACAATGGGTATATGTATTAGAAGTAAAAATAACAAAGGTGATTGCAGTTGAATCTCTCTCATGAATGTGCCTATTTCTGGATCCTTTCTTTTTTTTATTCCTAAAAAAACCCTGATGTTTCCTTAGTAGTCACTGATAAACACTAAAAATACTTTGTCCCATTATTCTCAACTCACTATCACAATTCCACAGAAACAAATTCCTTTCCTTTGGCATCCAGGCCTTTATTATCCTTTTTTCCAATATATTAATAAACCCTCAAAAGACAAACAAAAGAGAGAGAGAGAGAGAGAAGAAAAAGAAAGTTTACCAGCTCAAAACAATGGGTATATGTATTAGAAGTAAAAATAACAAAGGTGATTGCAGTTGAATCTCTCTCATGAATGTGCCTATTTCTGGATCCTTTCTTTTTTTTATTCCTAAAAAAACCCTGATGTTTCCTTAGTAGTCACTGATAAACACTAAAAATACTTTGTCCCATTATTCTCAACTCACTATCACAATTCCACCTCTTTTCATTTCAGTCCTTTTGGATCTCACGCCTATTTTGCATAGAAGATAAATAAGAATAAATTGTCAAAAAGTTCAGGGAGATAAATAGCGATTTAAAATGTTTTTAGAGATTTATTTATAGATTTGATCTTGTTTTTATCTACACAAACCTGCCCTATATAGTTCATGGAAGCTTACACATGCACACACACGCACATATATTAAAGCATCTACCCAGTTTTATTTCTTAACAAGAACTCTTTCATTGAACTCAATGGAAGTGTTACGGAGAAAGATATATTTTAACTTGAGCTTTCGCTCAGGATTGAGAGCTGCTGTTCTAAGGCAAGCACCTTTTTCTGTGGGTAATAAAGTACAAAATGGGCATTCTACAATGAATGCACCCTTCCTACACAGAGATTTCCATCAATGTATAATTAAAAGTGGATTTCCTCTTCCTTTCTGGTTGGTGGGAGGGAGGAGCTGGTAAACCTGGTTAAAGAAGGGAGAACAAAGAGAACTTTCATGAGTTCCTCTGCAAACAGTCTATCAGTTACAATTCGTAGTGTTCGAATAGCTGCACCCTTCTAAAGAAGTTCTGAAATAAAAAAAAAAAAAGTCAAGCAGGGGGTCCATGGAAAATTCAACCCGCATGCCAACTAAGGGAAAGAAAGAAAAAGGCAGGGGGAGAAACCCTGTCTTTTGTTGTAAAAAGAACTAATGAAGCTGCTGTTAGAACTGTCCACAGTGACACAAGGAGTCTGTACACCCACATGCATTGTTCAAATGCCAGTCATCCTTGTAATGGGAAAAGGAAGTGCTGGATTTAAAGGAGGAGGTGGTGGCACTGACTGCTTCCCGAGAGCTGAACTTTGGAAATCTCGGTCAGGGCACACTTCGGCCTGGGTCAACTCCTAGGAGTGAGTGCGGGGAAAAAAACGTTTAAGGTTGTCTTCTTCTGTCTTAAAGAAGAGATGGACTGGAGGGGGGTAAAATCCCATTGTCATTATAAATTGCTAATTAAATAATTATCAATTAGTTGGGCAGGCAGAACTCATTCCAGTGTATTCCTTAGAGAGCTGGCAATAAAGAAAAACAGTCATTTTGATTTTTTATTCCACTTTATAATATGGTTGCCCAGAGGTGCTGGCTAGAGAAAATATATGATACATTCTATGTCAGATGTTTCACACAGGCCAGTATGCATTATTGATCAGAGATAAATAGCAATTACAGGAAGCAAACATGAATTTCCATTATTCTAGTAGCAGAGCATTAATTTCAGCATCATAGCTAATCGCATCATTTTTCGATGTACAAGACATATAGATAGTATTTATTTTCCAGGAAAGAAAAAAAAAACCCTGAAATTTTCTAAAATATCACAAAGAAATTATGTTAGGAAATAAAAATGTCAACCAATATTTTTTTTTTAACCAGAGATCGTGTGTATAGTTTTAATTGAAAACATATTTTATGTAAAACTCACAGGTGTATGCATTCACTAACATGATATACATTTTTTTTTTGTCTTAGAGACAGGATTTCACTATGTTGTCCAAACTGGTCTTGAACTTGCAGTCTTCTTGCCTCAGTCTCCTGAGTAGCCAGGGCTATAGGTCTGTGCAACCATGCCCAGCTTTACATAGGTCATTTAAAAACAGATAGTTATTCCTAAAAGTAATTAGGAGAAACTAGAAGCATGAAAGTAGAAGCATTTAGAAGTAAATAAATATGTCTGTAATATATACACACATATGCATATATAATATGTAAAGTAAATTATATTACATGAAGTTTAAAATGTTATATTAAAATTCATATATGTATCTCGTTTATTGTGAATTTAGGACTCTTACGGCTAAAAATATAAGCATTGGTAAGGTCTTCAGATTTTGTAAGTGATCAAATCATTGTTTAGTTTTCATGAAGGAGTATTTTATTTATTTATTTATTTATAAATTTTTTGGTAAGTTTTTGCCATAGGGCATGTGCACTTGCTGGAGAAAGAGAGACAGAAGGAAAGTGACAAATTGTCCCCCAGGGGGATGACCACACCATAATTCCTTTACCTCCATTCTCCTCCCAGGATTTTGGGTTCATGCACGCACGCACACCTGGTTTGCTTTTTAAACCACCAGGTCTGGGACTTGAACTGCAGTCAGCCATGTGGGAATCCAGTGCCTTAACCACCACGCCACCTGCTAGCCCCAGGGAGAACTTTGAAAAGACTGGTTCAACAAAACCCAAAGAATAGAAAATCTAGAAAGATGGAAATGGAATTCCTAAGGTATCTAGTTACTTTTAAACATGAATGGACTTGAAATGATCTTGTTTCAGATCATTTTTGCCTTCCTAGAGAAATATGAAGCTCTGAACCTCCCTAATTTCAACAAAGCCCAAAGAATAGAAAATCTAGAAAGATGGAATTCCTAAGGTATCTAGTTACTTTTAAACATGAATGGACTTGAAATGATCTTGTTTCAGATCATTTTTGCCTTCCTAGAGAAATATGAAGCTCTGAACCTCCCTAATAATCTTCTTTGTTAACTAAATTTGAAATTCATTTGAACTATGAATTCAATTTGAAATTTAATTTATAACTATACTAAACATGTAAAATTTATTAGCGTGTTATAGAAACCAACTACTAAGTAAAATTAATTTATTTTATTAACTAATGATCAAATATTTTTCTCTCTACTAGGGTATTTTCTACTTCAAATGTGCATAAATTCGATTTGTAACATTTTAAGGTTTGACTTGAAAAGCATTTATTTCACACGGCAGCCATCTTGAATACGAACACACTACTCCTTATTATGTTCAGTTAATTACCTTACAATAGATAAAAGGTGTCTCTTGCAACAACCTGATGCCCCATCTAGACAATAGTTTACTTTGAAGAAGTTAGAATCAATTGATGTCTTAAAAATTTAAAAGTGCTTCATTATGGCAAGGTCCTTAATTTGATTTACTTTAAGGAATGCTTACTCGTTCAAGGTCCTTACTTGGTTGTATTATTGAATTCTTGTCCATAGTTCAGGATTGATCCACTTCAGCCTTTCAGCAGGGTGTAGTTTTCCTGGGAGACCCAGCAGGACTCCAAATCAATAAGGTTAATAGAAGGAGGGCCTCGCAGTCAGAGGTGATAGGGCTGGTATTTCTGATGCCAATGAAGACAAGTTCTGATGTCACTTTTGTGCTGCCAACAATGTCACCCTGATTACCTGGAACATACAGTTGTTAGGTGTTAACAGGACTGTGAATGGTCCATTAATCTGATTTTGAGAAACTAGGTCCATCTCTGAACATTTTCTTGAGGTGGTTGGTCTCCATAATGTCTGAAATATCAATGGCTCCCTTGCTGCAGAATGCTCCTGTGTTCTGCTCTTTGCAGTTTAGTGGCCCTGGCAACAGACTGTGACCATAACAAGTTAGTCTCACAAATTTGAAGGCATTCTGTCTAGAAATAAAAAGTTCTTTAAAAGAAAGGAGCCCCGTATGAAGAAGGAGTTGTTTAATAAGAAAGTCTGAGAGAGGCAAGAACTCAATCTAGCAAACCCTATATTTAATTAGCAGTTACTATAAAGCAATATAAAATATAAAACTAATCAGGGGAAGAATAGTCAAGTTTTATTCCTATGGTAGTCTAATCATTTGTCTTATTAAGCAGCTAGTAGAAACTTAGTAAAGCCTTCCAAAGTCTATAGAATTGTACCTTTGCAGACAAGCCACAAGACTGAAAAAGCAGATTAATCACTTTCAAAGTCTTCACATAAATAAATACATACATAAATAAATATTAGGATGTTGTAATTTGGAAAGCTTGCTCACCTGTCCTTGATAAAAGTTTGTCAGTGCATATTATTTCTAATAACAAATGGTAATTTTACTGTACAAATAAAAGGAACATCTTTGTCATGATATTAGTCACAGAAGAATCCATTCAACTCTCTTCTACTTTTACAAATCCTTATGTATGTATTTATTTTTTTTGGAGAAACAAAGCCCAGTCTTTAATACACCAAGAATTTCCTTGACAAACTTTATGTATCATATTTGTTTCATCATTGGCTCTTTTACCATAGTCTTAAAGATTTATAATTGCTAAAAACTCAGAAACGCCCGACAATCATAATTATTCTCTTTAGAGAAATTTTACCAGTGGAGTCAGAATATATACATTAGCAAAGCAAAACAGCAGACTGAATGACAGTATTATTTGTATCGTCTCATAGTCATCAAACCTGGTCAGTAGTAAAGCATATTAGGTAAACTTGAAAACATGCTTCAAGTCTGAAGGAAACTGGATTTCTTTTAAATTGCACTGGGAGAGTCTCTGCTAATTGAGTTGTGATCAGTTAGTATTGATCATTAGCTCTTTTATGATGAGGAAGTTAATGATGACGCTGGCAATGATGATGATGTAACAGGCGCACAAAATGATGATGTGTTCTATTAATCTGAAGAGGGTTTGTTATGCCAAACGTATATAGGTTTACATGATGGCTTGGAGAGACAGGAAAAGGGCAAGAGCAGACGCTTTGGACTTTTCAACTAATCTGAAAGCAGAAAGTTCTTCGATTTAAATTACCTTTTCCATTTTCGTTTTGGAAATGCTAGCCAAGTCTGTCCTAAAATTGAAATTGTTTGCTGAGGATAAATACCATTCATTTTTTTTTTCTTTTTTTTAAAGTGTCTTATCTTCCAGAAATAGAGCAGTTCTTTTGCCAGTTACACATTTTTAAAAATCATGTCTAATTTGAATAAATTAGCCTATTTTGTCGACCAACATTAGTTCTAGAAAAGGAATGATAACTAGGAAAGCCATGTAAATGGTGTATTTTATAAGAAGAGAGAGAAAAACTTGGTCATTCACAGGGCAGCTCAGTTAATGCGATGTGCTTCGACGTAAATTTGAGGTTTGCTTTAATTTCAAAACGTATCTTTTTTTTTTTTTTTAACTTAATAAGGGAGACAAAAGAAACTTTCAACCAGCATCTCCAGTTTGTTATCCTGGAATGTTTTGGCTTCTCAAATGTGAGAACATGATTGTTTTTATTTCCAGGAGGAGGTAATAACACTGAAGCAATAAAAAAGAGTCAAGGCAGCTCGCACAGCACAGGAAGTTCACAGCCAGAGACTTAATTTCTCACACAATGTACTGTGCAATGGGCCCATTAACATAGATGAATAGGCTCTTTAAAGGTTTTTTTCCCCTTCTTCTTCTTCTTCCAGATATGCAGCTGCCGCTGAATGGTGATATGTTAATAAGGTACTCACTTGCCTATTCTTCAGGTACTCTGGCATTCTCTACCTAGGTAATCTCCATCTAGGAAAAGCTATTAGGGGGCTGTATCTGCTACCACACCTTCAATTATATTAACACCTGCACAGATAATCCACGTAAGGTAAACTAGTAGGGGGCCTATGGCCTTAGTCCACCTCTTTTCTCCCAGCCATGTTACATCTAAGGGGAGGGGGAGGAAGAAGCAGAAGCAGAAAAGGAAAGTCACTTTTATTACACATCAGTGGGAACCTTCTGAAAAAGCTTTCATGCCTAGGAAATTGTTATTTCTTCAAACAGCTGACAGCCTGCAGAGGAAACTCTTAATGGAAACCCAGTTCCTGCATTGTTATGCATGGCCCTCATGTAGATTCAGGGGGGTGGATTAAGTTAGCTTCCAAAGGGTCTATTGTGTGTAGCATTAATTTGCTGGGCTCTTGATATCTGAGTTGGAAAGTTTATAACCTCAGTGTTTACTTAGATGAACTGCATCCTACTTTGTTTATTTCCGTCTGCAGTCTCTTATTTCCTAGTAAATGTTACATTTATATTTGTTAACAGCAAGAATGTTGTTATAAATCGGAAAGAAATAATTACACGTGCTTACTGCATTCATTCCTGTTAAAGCTGGAGTCCTGGTTCTCCCCAGTCACCCTTCACTGTTACTTCTATAGAAGATTATACAGAGAAATACATTTCTCAGTAATAGTTACGCCTCTCAGTTAAACAGCAGTGTGAAGACAACATAGTTTGAATGAATGGTTCATTACAGCCTATCCCAAAGTGGCAACTTTGTGTGAAATTAATATAAAGGCCTCTAGTTTCTTTCACATAGCAATGTTATAAATACATGGGCTCCACAATTTAGGCCTTTAATTTTCAAGATGAGCAAATCTACTATGGAATAGAATTCACTTTTACTCTCTTTTTGTAAGTAAATAGTTACTTGTTACTCTCTTTTTGTAACTGAATAGTTACTTGTAAAGACTTAGTTGCAATTTTCCAATTGTGATTTTAAAAAAAAGTTTCCAAGCCAGTATTTGCAAACAACACTGCAGTGGTGTTTTAGATAGTGGAACCTTTGGAGATTCTCATCTTGCACAATTAAATTGTGCACTTTCATTGGGGAAACTTTTCAGCACCACCCCTAACCCTACTCCCTCCTTTCCTACATAGATTGTATAGGCAGGTTCTAACACAAATTGAAAATTCAATATGAATGGCAAGGTGGTGGGGGTTGCTTATTGGAACCAACTCTGGTCTTAATCTGGATTTAGACTCTCAATTGAATAGAAGGACATTATGCTTGAACAACTGAAGTTTCTATTATTTTGAAATCTTTTTATGGGAAACAACACCAACAGCGTGTTGAATATTTTATTGCAATAGTGATAAGGATGACGGCCATGACATCTGTCTTTTATATTAGACTTTCTAAATGCCCGATGGTATCCTGAATGCTTTGTATTTATTAACTGATTAAGTTTTTCCCAATGACCTTTGAGTTGGGCATTATGGTCTCCATTTTACAGACAAGTAATGAATTTAGAAGAAGGAGGTAATTTTCCCGTCACAAAGGTAGCCAGCAATAGGCCTGGAATTTGAAGTCACATTTTCCTGACGCCTCAGTCTCTTCTCTAAATCACTGAATTACTGTTGTCTTGTGGCCACAGCTCTCTAACTGCTTAGGTCACTGGCTACTAACAGGTCCTTAGAATACAGCTGAGTACAAGCATTAATTGCAGCTTAATAGTGATAACGTTCAAGACTACAAGCCATCAAACAGAATTTGTTAAGCTCTTGCCCAAAGTCTAGAGATATAACATTTTTTTTATGGAAATAACTGCAGCAATTTTAGAGACTTCCAAAAGAATGTCAAATGTAAGTAAGTGCTTTTTTTTAAATTTTTTTTATTTAAGGCTTTTGCCATAAGGTGTGTGTACTTATAAGAGAAAGACAGAGAGACAAAGAGAGTGAGACTGAGAAATCATCCTCCAGGAGGGATGACCATCCTCCTCTCTGGATTTTGGGCATGCATGCACACATGTGCCCCATGAGATTTTCAAGCCACCAGGTCCAGGACTAAAACTATGGCGGGCCACGTCCAAATCCAGCACCTTAACCACCATGCCACCTGCTGGCCACAAGGGAGTGCTTCTTAGAAGTAAATGTCTGCGTGTGAGCGTGCATGCAATATCATTGCAAGGATGAGATGAAGTAGGGAGTAGTGATTACATGGTGGGCTTGTAGAACTTGCAGTATGGCCCATTTAGAGAATGACACCTGCATATCGTCATCATAGCAAGATGTATGAGAGTACGAGCAACATAAAGGAAGACGTCATTTTCTTATTCTCCCCAAAGGCAAATATGATATAGGGGAGGAAGATTGAGGAAAAGCAGCTGCAAGCAGATAAGGATTAGATGTCTGATCCTCTTCTTTGACAACTGTAAAAACATATTTGATCACTGATGTCATTACTGGAAAGGCCCAGATAGTGCTGTGGGGTTTGCAAACGGACAACACAGCGTCTTCATGCTTCTCGAGTTGCCATTTCTTATTTATTGTCTCAGTAAGAAATTGCTATTATATTCTGTTTACTTTTACAGCTGTTTTGCTAGTAGATTGGTATGTACGCAAAGAAAAATTGGACCTCCTTCTGATCAGAGATGTTGAAGATAGTAACGTGAGTTAAAGGATTTCTTTTCCATGACCAAACTTATATAAGTAAATGTTATTAAAAGGTAGATACAAGAAGTGATTTCTATATAATCAAGTACTAGTGTATACCACTAATAAGAATTTATGAAGTTTAACAAGTAGGCATATTTCTTCCCATCTATGACAAAACTTTAAAATCTGCTATTCATGTTTTGCCTCACTGTAATTTAGTTGAAAGAGGAAGTGATTTGTTGATCAGAAAGCTCTGAGAAGAAATCCTTACTATTCCTATTACCTTGGCCTCAAGGGAGTACCCTAATCTCCGGGTCTCCCCCCTCCCCCATTCTAGTAAGGAGGAGAGTGGCGACCATTCAAGCTTGTAGCAAGAGTTCAATAGAATACGCACAAAGCACTGGACACACTGTGTGTTCTAACTCTTGAATGAATAGTGGTCACATTTTAGTCATGCCTAGATATCTGGGAAATCAAGATGTCGGGGAAGGATGAATAAAGATGGCTGTTAAGTAATGGCAAAGACAAGGCAATCGATGGCTGTATGATTTTTAAAAATGGCTAGAACTGGGAAAGGTGAAAAAAAAAAGTCAAAAAGCTAACATAGTGAAAAAGGAGAACACTCCACATAAAGTACAATTGTGACTTTTGGTATTGGATTTTTAACAAATAAATAAAAAGTCCTAGCAAAACATAAAGGGGAGGGCCTGGGGAAAGCAATACTACAACACTTTGGAGGAAATGAAACAAAAACAAGAAAATCAGATTAAATATGGAACTTTTGTCAAAGAGCAGCCGAACTATGCAAAGAGAACAATATGATAAAACAAAAACCCTGGGAAGTCCCTGAGAAGAAGACAAAAAGCAAACAAAGAAACATGGGAAAGACAGGGAAAAAAGCAAACACAAACAGAGAAGAAAGGGCTGAAGCATGCATTTGTTCAAGCCAGGAGAACACACAGAACTCTGCTTTTCATTCTTACAGCAAGAAAAGATACCTCAATTGAGGAAAAGAGCATGCACCCACAACAGTAGGAAATGATCATTTTTTTTAAAGTCCCAAGTTTAAAACAATGCTGTGTGTGAGCCTGATCTACCTACGTTTCAAATGCAAACAACCTGGGGTTGGAAACATGGATAAACCAGTTGATTTCATTATAAATGTACCCGCTTGGATGCTATGGTAGAAATAAGGAACTTGATTGTGTACTCATTCACCCAATCAGAGAAGACAGAGTTCTTTTTTCAAATACAATGACACCAGCAGATACAGTAGAGAGCTTATCTGATAAACACATTCAGAAGCATTATCTTGCTGACCACCACAACAAAAAATACTTGCAGCCACACACCAAGCTACCTCAAAACTCTTTGGGGCTCCATTCTTTTCCTTTTAGAGAAAAGTAACACGTGGATGCCTACTTCAAATTTTAAGGCCAATAGACTTGTCCCTATTCGCTTGTCCTTTCAGTGAAGCATCTGTGACTCACTGTCATGGTGGTGTTATTATTAATTATTTTCCTATTGCTCCATCTCAAAAAAACATCATCCCACCACCACTTTTAGTTGTTAAATCTCCCTGCGCTGACTGTATTTCTTTGCACTGCAGAAACCATCTCATTAACAAACTAGATCTGTGCGTCCTTAACACTGAGGCCCCTCGCCTGCAGCTGGAGGCAGCTCTGTGCTCAGCCCGCAGTGCAGCGCGACACAGGCAGGCGACATCGTCACTGAGTACTAACTTCTGTTACACCGAGGCAGACATGGAAAACCATTTCAGAACTGCGGCAATGGCAGGAGAGAAGCAAAGGTAATCCTTGAGACTCTATATGCAGTTTTTGCAAGAATCAGATAGATCCATGTGGATGAGACAGCTGGGCAAACGGGGGTGAAGGGACCTGTTTCTGTGTTAAAGCTGATAAGCCAGGAAATAAATTCACCAATCAGCCGGGAAAAAAAAAGTGCAAACACAGAAAGAAAAGGGCCTCTGAAATGACATGCATGTAGAGTATATAGATAGTACATATTTAAGCCTCATGCAAATCGAACAAAATGATTTTAGAAAGAAATATGAACAGACGTGTGTGGTGCCAGTTTTGTTACGTGGGGAGTAAGCTGCCGGCTAATATCTAGAAGTGGGAGGAGTTTTTGTCTTATTGGAATCTCCCAAGTTGTAAAGGACTTTAGAGACCATCTAGCCTGTCATGAATGATCACGCCTAATACTTTTCTGTTTTTAAAGGGGTGGCTGTGAAGTTATGGATAAGACCTCTGCAGGCAACTAGAAGCACAGTGTACCCAGGTGGTGGGTCTCGTCTGTGGCAATATATTTTTCTGTCTGTCCAATTGAATATGGCTGTAAAGGGAATAAAGCCCCATGTAATCTCCAGCAGTGACAATTTAATCAGTTGTGTGAGGGGAAAAGAAGCAAGAGTCCCCTCATTTTCATATTTGCATATTTGATTTTTTTTTACATTGGGGAATAGAGGTTATGTAATTTTTTTTTCCTATTGCTTGTCATTCCATTTTCATATACATAATCTTTTTATGAGCCAATTTTTCATCTGGTAAGGAATAGCAAGTCAAATCGATCTGAAAGAGAAAAGAAAGGTCCATTCCGGAAATTAAGCACTTGGTGCGGTATGCTTTGTGTTACATTTTTCCCTGCAGAGAATGTATGAGCCCAACATGGCTTGCATGCTGCCAGCTTCTGCACGTGATGCATCCGCTATTAACATTCAGAGAGCCTTCCTGAATATGAAGGCAACTGTTTGGCGAACAATGCAAAATGATGAACTATGACTCTCCCCTATTTTTTATGAACCTTTCTTAAAATGATATATCTTATTAACAGCATCTATTTCTTAAAAAAGGAGATCTTTTAAAATGCTTTACATATACA
This sequence comes from Tupaia belangeri chinensis, assembly GCF_000334495.1. NCBI lineage: Eukaryota > Metazoa > Chordata > Mammalia > Scandentia > Tupaiidae > Tupaia > Tupaia belangeri. The sequence continues at coordinate 1,967,218 of NW_006209381.1, forward strand.
GAGACCAGTATTTATGAGGTTATTGAGGAGTAATAAATATGGTTAAGTTAATAAAAGTCCATGGTGTTTACATTGCCTGTAACATAGTAACCGGTTTTGGAATAATTTTATGATAAATAAGATGCAAATACTTTGAATTCATCAATTACCCTGGTGCTCCTCCCATGAGCATATTAAAAATCAAGTCAAATGGTGTTGGATTTGAATTACTGGGACATGGATAACTGTTTTTTATAAATGTATCAATATATGTTATCTTCCTCTTGTGAAAGCCCCCAAAGGATGTTGGATGAATAAAAAAATTTTAAAATTTAAAAATAAAATAAGGATAATACTTACTTGATTAATGGTTTATAATTTCTTTGTGAAAAGTGAACTTCGAAGTCAACCTGTCAGTAGAGGAGACGAGAATGATTTATTCTTTTTTCTTTAGAATAATGATTTTAATTCTGTATAATTTTACCAAAATTTTTTAAAAAGATTAAATAAAAGTTGCAAAGCATTTTTGTCCATTAAGTTTAATCTATGTATATATTCACATCGATGTGGACATGTGTGTATGTTTGTATGCCTATTATATAAAAATGTGACCTAGATGTTGCTAATGCAATCCTACGAGAAATAACTAAATCTGGAATTGTGAAAAGATAAGCCATAACACCTTATTCAAAACCAGAGCAGACTGTCTTTTTCATTTATGTCCTAGAAAAGTTTATTAGTAACAGGACACAGGCATTATTAGGTCAGCATAAAGTCCTTTGGGGTAAGTACAGATTTACATTAAATTCAAGTATATAATATGTCGAGTTTTGAATATGTTCTTATTTATTTAAATCTGCATTCTGATGATCCCCCTTTCATAGAGGATGCGCATATATATATATATATATATATATATATATGAATATTTAATCTATGTATATATTCACATCGATGTGGACATGTGTGTATGTTTGTATGCCTATTATATAAAAATGTGACCTAGATGTTGCTAATGCAATCCTACGAGAAATAACTAAATCTGGAATTGTGAAAAGATAAGCCATAACACCTTATTCAAAACCAGAGCAGACTGTCTTTTTCATTTATGTCCTAGAAAAGTTTATTAGTAACAGGACACAGGCATTATTAGGTCAGCATAAAGTCCTTTGGGGTAAGTACAGATTTACATTAAATTCAAGTATATAATATGTCGAGTTTTGAATATGTTCTTATTTATTTAAATCTGCATTCTGATGATCCCCCTTTCAAAGAGGATGCATATATATATATATATATGAATATGTGATCCATTGATTATATATTCAAATGAACCCAGTTTTTTTAATATGGTCTAATGATTGAATGATCCCCAAACACTGCAACTCCTCAGGGACATGCAGGGATGCCTCAGCATGTTTTCTCAAGGCCTAGAGAGTGCTCGATATGCCAAGGAGTGCCTGGAAGCATGGCAGCTTTGCTTTACCTAAACACAAGTCCTGGGCTTTAATCACAATGGCTAGGTTCACACTAAAGCAATTAACCATATGATCGCTTTCACAGGGGTCCACCCTCGTCAGTGTCTTTCCTTCAGGCAAACTGACAATGCTGAATCCAGTCAATGACGCAAGTGGATCTGATTATCTGCAAGGTACAGGTCTCTGAATATACACAGTCATAAAGGCAGACTAAGAATATTTGTCCCCATTCTAACTTCGCAGAAGTTGTCATTTCACAACCAATACTTTAAATTGCAATGAGTATGGTCAAAGAATTGTCTGATTAAACAATTAAGAGTTGGCTAGTGTCAGAACGAAGGTGGAAACCAAATCCACGTGATAAGGAAGCTGTTTTATAGTTGGTATCTGTCTGTCTGTATTCATTTATTTTTGTTAGTTTTATTCTTTTTTGGTGGGGGGGTGGATTATGATAGTTGTCAAACTTGAAGATTTACGAGGAAATTTGAAAGATGTAAACATGACTTAGGACTATAGTTTGTAATCGAGTAGGTTCATGTATGTGTATACACATGTGTACTTTTTAAATCTTATTTAACCTTGTTCCTTTATTAATCAGTGCTATGCTTGATGTTGCATCAAATGTGAACTTGAAGCGTTCTGGCATACTTTTCTTGGTATCTTAATGGCAACTTTCTGCTGGCATGTTAATAGGACTTTTTGATTAATATCCATTAAAAGAATCTCTCCAAAAATAAGTTAGTAAAGAACTTTCCATGTTTTCCAGCCAAATATGAATACACACATCTGAGCAATATTCGTTTTTCCAATAGAATTGCCATTCTCAATACATTTTCATATCATTCTAAATATTCCTTAAATGCAATTAAAATACAGTAAATAGCCAGTGGTGTATCCCTCCCAAAGTGCTAAGAAATTCCTGCTTCCAGTATATATTGTCCAGATACCAGATTTGTCAAAATCATAAAATTGGCTCTCAAACAGATTTCCATGCATTGGAATCCAACAGTTAAGTTTCTCATCCTCAGGAAAAGACATTACACTTCTAATATTTTCATCTTGGTGATGTTCAGAGCTTCTTAAAGAAAAGCACTAAGACAATGAAAATGGAGACTTTCTTTTTAGAGGTGTTAGGAGGATTTGTTTTGATGCCAAGAAGACTTTTAATAAAGTTGGCAGAAACTTTTCACTGTATCTTATTTTTAAGCACTAACATCTAAGGCGTTCTTATGTTCTGATATTTCGATGAATGACAAAACAGTTTATCCCATGACTTGGCAAATTGCATCCCAACCAGAGTGTGCAGTTGTTCTGAGTCCTCACGTTCAAAGCAGACGGTTGAAAGCATCTAGACCTGTTGACAGTGTCTGGAGGCAAAGGAAGTGAGATGTGAGGGGGCATGCTAAGGGGACGGAATTCTCTCACCATCCCTGAGGGCGAACCTCATGCCAATCAAAACATATTGGTCCTTCCTTGTATTCTATAGCATCCACCCATCTGTTTCTTTTCTTTCTTTTTTCAGTTCTTAAGGAAAATTAGACGTATGTAAATAAGTAAAGCCAAACGTTATGCGAAAAATGCCCATCCTATAGAGTGTAATTGCAGTGTGTTCCAGGGCTGATTGAAAGGTCCACGTGCCTCTGCCATGCTCTTGGCTGCTGCTGGTTGCAGTAGAAGAAGCTGTCTCTCCTCCCCACAGCCCAGAGCTGCAGCTCACTCTCCTCCTCCAGTCTATTCTTGGCTGTGGATTCCCCTGTGCTCCTTGTGCACTTTAAGTTTAATTTTGCATTTAAAAACTCAATTGGCTCATCTGTTAAGCATTAAGCAGCTCCCTTTTGAGCCACAGGGGGAGCCCTGGGAAAACCCACAGCTGCTGGAACATGGAAAATGGGTTTAAAAAAACAAAACCATTCTGAAACTTTAAAGCATTTTAGCAGCCGTGGATTTCCCAATCCTTACCCCCCAAATGGTTCATCTGTTTAACTTTTATCTGGTATTGGAAAACACAAACCAGCGCATTAAATAGCCCTCCAATGACTTTTTGTTTAATACAAAATGAAAGTAAAAGCTAAGCAAGCCATGAGGGAGGATCTTTGAGAGAGCTCTGGCCTGGAATACCTGTAAGCATATTCTCTCTGGTTACAGAAACCATTCTGAAATCCAGTCATACCTGCTGAAACCATAACTTATCCCTTACTCTTTTGGACACTCCTGCCCCCTCCAAAAGGGGAAGGAAACAAGTAAAAAATGAGTCCAAATCCCAATGTAAAAAAAAAATGACAATAAACATGATGTAAAAATTAATAGGTTGGGGATTATTCGTGAAATGCTCAATGAAGATTTTCAATTACATAAAATTTGTCATTAAGTAAAAACCCATGTTTGATTACCATTTGATAAGCTCTCGATAAATGAAAATTATTCTTTTTTCCCATGTTCCCCTAATATTCTACTAACTAGTCTGAATCTTTCTGTGGGAGAGTCCCAAGTCCCACTGTTAGATACCAATGTCTTCGAATCATGGAATGACTCAAAGATACTCCTAATAAAATAAATCCCACGAAAGGGTGACAACTGTAAGCATTTTTTTCTTTCTTTTTTTTTTTTTTTACTATTAGCAATTAACACACACAAAAATCCCATTTGACAAGACAAACAAATGAAAAACAAAAACAAAACAACTGTAACTGGGTAAATATAGAGGATGAAAAAGAGATGTTTGAATTTTGTGACACTGCCCAAGGAAATGTCTTAGTGTGGGTAGAGTCTATAATGAGAAGCTCAGTGTGATCAGGGAATAGAGGCATGCACCAAAACATGGACGTGAAAAACAAACAGACAAAAAAACCCAAAGGCCTACCAGGTATTGAGTCCCTACTAAGATCTAGTCTGGTGAAAGATAGGAAAGGGAAATCCATCTACTAGAAGAGGAACAGTGAACAGGAAGATGAAGGACACAAAAGTTCTTCACTCTTCTTTGCATGGTTCTAACCCTGATGAGACTCACTGAATTTTCATATAGAATTCATAGTCTTTTTTTTTTTTTCTTTGTAGTTTGCTATAGGGCACATGTGCTCCCTGGACAGAGAGAGAAGAGAGAGAAAAAGTATGAAATCAACCCCCAATACAGATGTCTTCTCCATTTTCCTTTCAGGATTTTGGACACACATGCACATGCACCCAGTGTGATGTTCAGGTCATGAGATCCAGGACTTAAACTATTCAGTTGGTCATGTGGGATCTAGATGCCTTAAGGTCTGTGCCACCTGCTGGCACCAGGATTCATACTTTTATTTTTTTATTTTCTTTTTCTTTTTTCTTTTTTTGAGAGGTTTTTGCTGAAGGGCGTGTGCGCTTGCCAGACAGAGAGAGACAGAGAGACAAAAAGCAAGAAATCACCCCCCGGGGGGATGGTCACACCGCAATCCCTTCTCTTCCATTCTCCTCTCGGGATCTTGGGCATGCACGCACACGTGCACGAAGTGAGTTTTAAGCCACCTGGTTCAGGACGCAAACCGCGGTCAACTACATGGGAGTCCAGCGACATAGCCATTACACTAATTGCTGGTCCCAATACTTTTAAACCCATAGAGACTGTAATAGTCCAAATCAGATGAACAAGTGAAATTCATATTATGATTGATCTCGTATCATTCATTCTATTGATCAATATCAAATTCATAAATAAAATTAGTAATTCCTGATTCCAATTGAATTTTTACCTTGAGATATATATATATATATATTATTTATTTACTTTTTGTAGAGTTTTTTGCCTTAAGGCATGTGCACTCACCAGAGAGAGAGAGAGAGAGACAGGAACAGAGATGGTGAGAGGGAAAGTGAGAAATCATCACCCTGGGGGGATGGCCATGCCTCAATCCTTTCTCCCCCATTCTCCTCCCAGGATCTTGGGTATGCACACACAAGGGCCTGGTGTGAGTTTCAACCCACCAGGTCTGGGACTCAAACCATGATTGGCTATGTGGGAGTCCAGAGACATAAACTACTACACTATCTACTGGCCCCTTATTTTATTTTTCCAAGAGAGATATTTGCTATAGGGTGAATGTACTCATCAGAGAGACAGATAGACAGAAAGCAAGAAATCACCCCCAGTGGGATGGCCATGCTCTAATCCCTTCTCCTCCATTCCCCCTCCCAGGATCTTGGGCACACATGCCCAGCATGAGTTTCAAGCCTCTGGGTCTGGGACTCAAACCATGGTCAGCCACGTTAGAGTCCAGTGGCATAACCATTATGCCTTCCGCTAGTCCCATACTATGACTTCTAAATAAATATTGTGTTTTCAAAGTTCTTAACTTCAATTTTATGTCATTTTATTTGCTTCTCCTTCTCTCATTTCTGTCTGTCTCCAGTATATCCTTAAATTTTAAAACATACATTGATATACATTATAGTAGCGATGAATGTATTCTATAAATAACGTAAATTTTATGGTTCTATCCAATAAAATTCTACAATAAATAATTTTTTGGAGGTTTTTATTTTTTTTATTTTTTATTTATTTTTTCTACAGGGCGCATGCATTTGCCGCAAAGACAGAGAGACAGAAAGACAGAAAGCGAGAAATCACCCCCGGGGGGATGGGCACGGCAAAATCCCTTCTCCTCCATTCTCCTCTGGGGATCTTGGGCACGCACGCAGATGTACCCGGCATGAGTTTAAGTCACTAGGTTCAGGACTTGAAGCGCAGATGACTGCATGGGAGTCCAGTGACATAACCATTATGCCAACCGCTGGTCCCTATAAGAAGTCATTTTAAAAGAGAAAATATTAAGAAAATTAAATTATGGTGGATGAGCAGTTAAATAATATATTCTCAAACCAATATAGACACTGACAAATTTTAAAATTATGAAGAAAGACTTTATGTAGCACCTTTATTTATTTATTTATTTATTTATTTATTTATTTAGATTTTCCACAGGGTGTGTTGCTTGCAGCAGCGAGACAGAAATAAAGGGAGAGTAAGGGAGCACCCCCATGGGAAATGGTCACACAGCAATCCCTTCTCCTCTATTTCTCTTTCCTTTCAGGTTTTTGGGCTTCCATGCACACATGCTCAGTGTGATTTTCAAGCCACCAGGACTCAAACTGCACAGCTGACCATGTGGGATCCAGATGCCTTATTCACTCACTGTGCCACCAGCCGGACTCTGTTTTCCATTTAAAAGAAAAAGATGAATGTTCCATACTGTCTAACTCAAATATTAGTTTCAAAATGGAATAGAGACTCATGATAATAATGTATCTATATACATACTGGGGAGGGCGCAATTCCTTTTTTGTTTTATCTTAAAAGGTTAGTTTTGTTTTGTTTTAGCCAGGGAAACAAATTTTTATTGAACACCTATTATGTGCCAGGCACAATGCTAATTGATTAATGTGTGACTTCATGTATCCAGGGACAATGTCCATGAATTATTTTTATACAGTTTGATGACAAACGTTCAGCTCCTTCTACCTGGTCCGTGTCCCTTGAGCTATAGACGCTGCATTAAGCTTGGAGAAAGGGTGTTCAAGAGCCATACCCTGACTGAAGAACTTAGTGGCTAAGCCATTTAGTGGCTAAAAATGAAATCATAATTTGCAGTCAGGTTGTATGAGATATAGAGTCAAGGAGTAAATTCATTTTACTCTATTTTAAGACATAAAAGGGTATGTTGGGTGGTCTAATTGAGAAGGTAGAGCTAGACTCTAATAATGTTACCTTTCTCTCCACCTCACATTTGTGCCTTTCTCTAAGATATGACCACATTCTCTCTTTAGTTCAAGAGAATTTTCTCCATAACATGGGAGTGAAGAGTGGAGAGGAGGTCCTATGTGTAGCAGTTCCATAGAAAAAGCTGCTCTTCCTCGGGCTTCACTACAAATAATGCTAGCAAAGTTTCTGAGTCCCCTGCATGCTCTATCCACTGTGACTGAAGCTTACGAGAATCAACTGGACTTCATGAGTTGGGGTAAGGTAAGTCAGGATCACAAGAAGAGAAAGGATTAGCAGCAGAAGGAAAGAAAGTTCCTGAGTAGATGAACACACAAAGGTGTTATAAATTCCAAGATAATTTTAGACAACCCCTTAAACTCTACATATGTACACCACACAATACACGCACTCATTAAATTAAGAACTATACATTTTTTAAAGAATTATTTATTTACTGTTATTTATTAGGTTGTATTTTTTTTATAACTTGCTATAGGGCATGTGTGCTCACCAGAGAGAGACAGAGATGGGGGCAGGGAGAGAAAGCAAGCTGCTAGATCCAAACTTCAATTGCATTCGGCCATATGGGAGTCCAGTGCCTTAGCCACCATGCCATCTATTGGCCTCCAAAAATTATAGATGTTAAAGTTAAAGGTAGATATTGTAGCTTACTGAAAATTTTCTGTTTTACATATGAAAAGAACTCTAAGGATAATGATGCAATTTGCTCTATAGTTATGACCTCTGGGTGAATACTCTTCTGATCAATTTACATGATTTCATATATATAACACACACATGCATACACACACATCTGTATTTACTTATTATATATACTTATTAGGTCATTGGTTTTCTGTTTTTCTATCAAAAAATGCATCATAACTTTCTTGATGACTATGTATATATATGTATACACACATCTATATGTATATAAAATGTGTTTATATGTATAAAACGACTATATATATATATACACACACACACATATATAATGTGTTTATATGTATAAAACGTTCTCTTTATATAGAACAAATATATATTTATATATATAATGTTCTTTCTCTCTCTCTCTCTATATATATATATAAAATGTTCTATATATTTTCTGCATTTCAATAGAAAGTATTTTAAATTTTCAAAGGTTGAAATACATGGAATGGAATGTCCTGATAAAATTTGAGTATTAAAGAAATTTAAAATAATGTGTTTGTCCACAACCACATTTTCATCAATTTTTAATTATTTATACTTTAATTATGAGCTTCATTGATTTTTTTAAATCTAAATGTTGGTATGGAACAAATAAACTTTGCATTTTATTTCAGTTTTAAGTAGCATTATTTTTTTTAATTTCTAAATAATTATAAAAGAAGATATACTAAGATATGTATCAAATATCATAAAAGATACTATAGTTTTTTTAAAGAATTATCTAGTTTTATTTATTTCTTCTTTATTTTTGAGCAGAGAGACTCACAGAGAGAGAGAGAGAAAGAGAGAGAGCAAGTCACCAAGTCCAGGACTCAAACCATTGTCAGCCACATGGGAGTGTTCAGCACCTTAACCACCACGCCACCTTAACCACCATGCCACCTTAACCACCATGCCACCAAGATACTATAGTTTTTATAGTGCTGGTGAAAATTTCTTACCTTGGGGGGAAAACGTAATTTTATGTAACTTTATTTACATCAGAGATTATTTAAAATAAATGTTATCTATTGGACCAGTCTCATAGTATAATATTTAAGCACTTTACAAAGGAAAGCCATGTCTTATATTTAAATCTTAATATCAGTGACAACACACTAGGCACACACATGTACGTGCTCAGGATCCTGACAGGATGGACAAATGGAGCAAAAAGGATTATGATGTGTCCATATCTCATTGGAAGGTGCTTTCTCTCTCTCTCCAACATATGCATGCACCTGTTGGTATTAAAAAGAAAAAGTTCAAAATAAATAAATGCAATCAGTGTTTCCTAATAGTCTTATAAGTTTTGATACATTTAATTGATTAAAGGTTGATCTACAATAAATAATTTAACTAAAAGGGACTTACCTGTTTAAAATGCATGTCAGAATATACAATATAACAATGTTATTTATGAAAAAGAGAATAGTTGCTGAAATTTTTGCAACATTCACTCTAGTTGGAATACTTTGCTCTATAAGTGTCCTTAATCAATGATAAATATTTTGTTACTAAAAGTTTCATACTTCAGACATACTGTTTTCTTTCTCAAAGAAGACACTTATATCAATGTTTCCCTGATATCTTTGTGACATTGAGTTTTCCTATCCATGAACATGGTACACACATGGACACTTTTTAAAAATGTCTTCAAAACATTTTGAGAGCCAGCAGATATGCAGAGATTATGGGGTCTGGATCTCACATGTCCTGGACCTGACAGGAAAACATGCTACATGAATGTGTGAACATGTTCAAAAGCCCTAGAGGAGAATGGAGCAGAAGGGATTGTGGCATGGCTATCTCTTCTTGGGGGTGATTTCTCACTTTCTCTGAATCTCTCCATATCTCTTAAACAAGCCCACATGCCCTACAGCAAAACTTAAAAAAAAAAGTTTTGAAAAAGTTTTTATAAGAGAATTGTACAAGTTGTCTAGATTTATTTATAGGTATCATTTGTTTTCTTTTTTGTTCCTATAATATTTGATATCAATGCTTTTTGTAATTGGCAATTACTAATATAGGAATAACATGGATTCTTACACATGTCATATATCTAGAAATCTTGATGAATTAATCTATTGGCATTACTAGTATGTAAGTTCTTAAGAGGTATTTTTTTTGACAATTGTGTAATTTGCAGGTAGAGATGGTTGGGTAATTTGTCAATATTTCATAATTTTTTTTGTAAATATCTTGAAGCCTTAATTACAAACAAATAATTTCAACATTTTTATATTTTCTGAGTATATTTTTAATTTTATTATTATAATATTTCATTTTTATCCTTATTAATTGTTTCTGTCTTAATCATACAATAATTATCACACATTAACTTCTTAGCAGACATTTCTCCAAACTCTATAAATATATTAAAACACTTAATTTTTCCCT
>NW_006209381.1:1977528-1987251 GCF_000334495.1 Tupaia belangeri chinensis
TTATTATCAATCTATACTTACTTAAAAAGAAAATGAAAGCACAGATTAAGTAATTTGCTCAAGGATACACCTAAAATCTAGTTTAGCCACTATTAAAAAATCCAGGGAATCCTGTTTCAGAATTCATGCCAACATACTTGCTATTAATATAGCTATATTATGCTTCTTTTAGGTACTGTTTTCCTGCCATATCTTTGCATTTACTTGTTATTTGGTATGATTTTGGAGCAAAGTCATTGTGATCATGAAACATGTTTGGAATGCACCAAACACCTTGAGATTTTAATGGGATATACTGCCCAAAGCTCATGTATGGAAATCACCTATGTGCTAATGACTTGTCATACCTTTGAATTAGTCATTCTTAAAATTGCTACCTTTTTTTTTTTAAGTTTTCAATTGTATGAGAGAATGAATTTCTCATTGTTAAGCTACTTTGGTTAGTTGTTCTGTTATTTACAGCTATAAACATTCTAATTGGAACAGGGCTGTAAAGTTGTTTTTTTTTTTTTTTTTGTACATAGTTTGCCAAAGTGTGCATGTGCTCACTGGAGAGAGACAGAGAGGAGTGGGGAGAGGAAAAGTGAGGAAACACTCCCTCCCCCTCAAAGGGAACATTCATACTATAATTCCTTCTTCATCTCACCTTCGTTTGGAATTTTGTGCACACATACACTTGTGCCCATATATTTTTCTAGCCACAGTGTCTAGGACTCCAAAGTGCCATCAGTCATGTGGGATCCAGCTGCCCTATACTTTATGCCACCAGATGACCTTGTTTTTTTTCTTAGTGGTTTGTCTTGGATCAGTCCAAGGCTTGTGAAGAAATGTTCTGTAGGTGAGTTGAGAATTAGGCTGGAGCTGTGAGTGCTGTGGAGAGAGGACAAGATTGGCTATTGTTTTGAAATGGACAAGGCTTGTGTGTGTTTAAAAACAGGGATGGATCTACTTTGACCATAGAGGAGAGAAAAGGAGAAAATTCTCAGAGCATATTCCCAGATGAAACAGCAGGGAATTGAATCCAAAGCACAGGAGGAGGGATTGCCTTAAACTGTTTGAAGATACACTCTGGATCAAAACAGGAGAGCAGGAGATAGGCATGGACTCAAATTGTTTCTCAGATTTTAGAAATTTCAGAATGTTACAGTTCATTTCGATTACTTTGGGTTCCTGGGTTTTTTTTGTTTGTTTGCTTTTTCTTCTTCTTCTACCTATACTTACATATTGGGAAGTCCTTTGAAAATTCTGATTTATGATTAGAAAGAAAGGCTTGTCATTCTAGTGTTTTTATGTGACATGGAAAATAATAGTTCAACTAACTATTTGCTGTAATAATAAAGACCAGAAGCAAAAACCAAAGGCCAGGATCCTAGAGTCTTTCATGTTGACCTCTGTTCTATTATGAACTTTAAAATCTGTTTTACATCAGACACTGCAGGAAATAGGGTAGGAGAACATGGGAAAGGAATATATCCTGCTAAGGTTGCCTAGGTCTGGGGGAATTGGTGATGTTACCAAAAAGAAACAAACAGCAATTGATGAGGGTTTTCAATGTGATTAAAAATGCTTTGATGTCAGCTGATTTTTTTAAAAGAGAGAAAGATGCATATTTTAGCAAGAACATATCAAAATAAAACCCAGATTGACCAAGGTAATTTCCAAGAAAACAAGATACAAAGAATTGAGTATAGGCAAAACCATAGAACATAAAGGCATAAGACTTTTACTAGAATTCACAGTAAAAAGTACAAGAAATTCCTTTAGTCACATGAAAATGTTAACTAAAGAACCTTTTAAAAATCAGTAGAAAACAGCTTTAGAATAATGTATTTTAAATGAAAAAGAATAGCTTTAAATATGATAAATTATTTAGAGCCCACGATTTGAGTGGACAATCTGCATTATATTACATTTTTAAGTAAGTAATCTCGTTTAATTTTGTGAAAAACAACTTTATATATTATCATAGCTTTTCTAGTTTCTGTCTCACCTTCCACTCCTGTCATTGATAATGAAATGATTATTAGTGTGATACTATTTACCTTTTCCTGACAAGGTTAAAAGCATTGTTAATTGACCACTAGTTTCAATGGATATGGTATAGTAGTGATTACAGTGCTACGCAAAGGACTGTCCCACCATAAACACAATGTCCACAGAACCTGTCTGCATGAACCAACATTTTAACACACTCTGGAAACAAGTATTTTCTCACACAATGCTGCTCTCACCATAAGGACCATGTCCGGCAGGCCAAAGTACGTGCCCAGAGCAATTTGCTCCTCATAATACAGAGTGGGTTCAGTTCTGTAATTTAATTCCTCCCACTTACCCTTGAATGAATAGAGTGAGAAGGGGCATGATGCCTACCTGGAAAATTTCACCACATCATTCAAGATTCTTTTCCTGTCTTACACATTCTATGTGGTCATTATAAATCTCCTTTCCTTGCATTTCCAGTCTAGGGAGAGGAAAGTGGAAAATAAGTCTAGACTGCGCCAATCATTATTAATTAAACTATTTTATTTATTAAGGGTGTGTGTGTATGTGTGTGTGTGTGTGTGTGTATCTTTGTCTATCTATCTATCTATCTATCTATATATATATCAATTAAATTAATTTATATGTTTATTCTCTGGCAGGATAAAACTGATTTCTTTGCAGAGCAGTGGCATACTAACAAATGTTACATTTGGAAGGATGTATAAAAATCAATGATCAAAACCTGAATGGAGTCTGACTATATCCTTTCCAGTTGGAGAACACAGAATTAAAATAAAGATAAGAGAGATGTAAATATCTTTTAATAACAGAAAAGTCAGCTTGACATAAATTTCAAAGACTTGTACATTGGCTTTATTTTCTTGAAATCATTCTAAACTTTCTACTTAGTGAAATATAGGAAGAAGGAAATGAACAATATTCTTGAAAAAATTGTTTTTTTATATGGTTCCGAATCTTTAAAAAATTCTGACACTGAGCTGATTTTGAAAACTAATCATCTTTCATGCTAAAGAAGTTTAAATTGCCAGTTTAAGCCTGTTAAAAATATTTTTATTGCATTCTTAGTAATTTCCCTTGGAAGCATTTTTAAAGGCTCAGGAAAACATTTACAATTTTATAAAACCCTTTAAATTAATTTATAACTTAGCTATGAGCTTCTTTTAGGGAGACTCAAAACAGTGGGCGACCTTATATCCATAATGTGTATGCTTAAATGTTTTATTACAGCCAAATGAATTAGGATGGAATTATTTAACTTTAGATATCCCATTTCATTTAACTGCAATTCATATGGCCCTTTACTTAAACCAATTTAATTTCATTTTAAACAATTGCAAGTTGACTTGTGTATGTTTTGTTTTTTTATTTACAATTGTAGAATGGCTTCAAGGTAGGGAATACGAAAACACTGACCACGTTTAATAAGTATCATTGACATTTTATCCCATCAGATGTTTAAGAAAGTCAGCGTTTCCTAGTAGTCTTGATTAGTAAGACATACTGTCTTGAATTCCTTTCATACTTCACATTGCATCCTCTTGCTCCTTCTTTTTAATCTCATTGTTGCTACGGTAACTAACAGTGTGGAAGTCTAGCCTGACAGCACACTGCCTCAGCCATACCTGTCTTTCATTTTCTGTCCCAAGGTATTTTTATGTTTATGTTTAGTTCTATTTGTTTTCTAACAAATACCCAAGGACTATCTATTTTCCATCTCTGTAGCATTTCAATTGCAGTCATATCATGAGCCAGGTAATGCTCTCGTTGCTCATTTCTACTTCCCATTCAGTTTTAGCTTTGGTCTTCCAGGTTTACCCCAGGATTACTTAAAGAAATGTCTGGGGAGGAGGAAGCAGGTGGTATGGTGACCATGGGCACTGGACTCCCACATAGCTGACCATGGTTCGAATCCTGTACCTGGAGGCTTGCTTTCTCACTTTTTCTAGCTCTCTGGAAATATTAAAATAATAATAATAAATATAGTTAAGTAAAGTAATTCTTATTAAAAAAAAAAAGAAAAGCAATGTCTGGAATGACACGATGGAGCGAGTTGGTGGCCACATCTGTGCGTCAAACACAAAGGTGCAGATCTTTGTGAAGACCCTGATGATAAGACCATTACCCTCAAGATTAAGCCCAGTGAGACCCGAAAATATCAAAGTGATTCGAGTCCCAGATCTGCGTGCTTTCTCACTTTCTCTCTCTCTCTCTGTCTCTCTGTCTTTCTCTCTCTCTCTTTCTCTCTGTGTCCCTCTCTGGTCAAATTTAAATAAATAAATAAAAATAAATAAAAGCAAAAAATAAAATAATTCTTTAAAAAAAGTAAAAAAAAATTCTAAAAAATAAAAGTAAAGAGCTATAGCAGGTTGTAAAAGTATATCCATTCTGGGGCTGTTGTGGTGGTTAAGGTGCTCCCGCATGACTGACTATGGACTGACTCCTGGACCTGGTGGCTTGCTTTCTCACTTTCTCTCTTTCTCTATCTCTCTCTTTCTCTGGTCAAATTAAAGAGTAATAATGATAAAAATAAAATAAAATGAATAGTTCTTAAAAAAATATTATATTCATCCACCAAGGGCCAAAGATGTGTTTTCTCCACTGTCAAGGCGACATTGGTAGAATGTGGTCTAAGACTGACATTCATTCTACTGAATCTCCATGATGTGTGAAAACTGATCAAAGTTAACCTTTCTAAATGAGCAGTTTTAATGTAAAATTATTCAGCCAATCCAGACCACATGTTCTTACTAATCCATGTGCACACTACACACATATTACTTTGGGGCAGTGGTAAGCATTTCTTTAACTTTGAGGGAGATGTCTTCTATCACAGCAGCAGTCTAGGCCTGCACAGTAGATTGGATCTAATAAAATGACTCTTGTCAGAATCCGATCCGTAGTGTTTGACCAGACTGTTCAAGTAGTAGGAGAATATTGGAGTGGCCAGTGTCTTGCAGTGGGAGAAAATGCCTTTGAATTATGAAATATCAGCGTTCTTCTCACCTGTACAAAGGAATCAGATTTCTGTGATTGGTTGTCTAGGACTAAGGCTACCGGTTCACACACTTGCTTGGACTGACTAAATATAAACCTATCCTAATGTGTCAATTCTAGATATTATTAGCACACAGATGCTCATTTTTCTACCTCCCTTCCCCCATGCCATTGGGTCACTGAAAAAGTCATGATAGATTTTTCTGTTTTGTTCTATGCAAAAATGTGTCATGACTTTTCCGATGACCCAATGCTATAGGTTTTATAGATTTGCAAATTAAACCAGCCTTATTTGTTGATGCAGACAAAATATTGTGACCAGGATTGGGGTTTAGTATGACAATTCATGCACTTGCACACTTTAAACCCAATAATCAGGTATAAATATAGGAAGAGAGCAGTTGGGGTCATTTTAGAAATAGCTCAAGATGGCTTTCTGGGGTGAAGGTGAGGTGACCTCTGTGGAAAAGGTCAGAGGCATATCAGGACTTGAGGCTGAATCAAAAGTTAACAAAAAGAGCATATGCTTTTAATTGTCTCAAGGGAACCAGTTATAGGGTGTACTATGGTTTAAATGAGTTTCCTCAAGCTTTGTACGTTGAGATTTGGTTCCTATTATGATGGCATTAAGAGGAACATTGATCTGACTATGGGATATGACATGGAGCCTTTGGGAGATGGTGAGTGTGGAGATCCCACAATAGACTTGTGGTACCTTTGTAAGAAGAGAGAGACCAGAACAGAGCCACAAGGATATGCATGGACGTGGAGACAGACACTCTGGCTCCTGCTGTCTCACTGTGTGATGCCCTCACCTGCTCCAGGACTCTGTGGAGAGCTCCCCTCAGCAAAAAGACCCTCTCCAGATGCAGCTCCTTGACCTTGGACCTCTAAAATCATGAACTAAATAGACCTCTGCTATTTACACATTACCCAGAGTCAAGTTTTTCTATTAGTAGCAACACAACAGGCTAAAATACAATGCTTCTAATAGAACTCACACATGTCCCATGAAAGGAAGAATAGTATTTACCAGGGGCTGGCAAGTGGTATGGTGATTGAGGAGCTGGACTCCCACATGGCCGACCACAGTTCTAGTCCTGGACCTGGTGGCTTGTTTTCCCACTTTCCCTCTCTCTCTCTGGTGAGTGCACATGCACTATACCAAATTAAAAACAAATAATAATAAATAAAATTAAATAACTCTTTAAAAAAATATTTACCCTCTGCTAGGGTCAGAATGATATCAGCATTACCTTTTCCTTCCCCCTGATTTTCCCTCCCTTTCCTAATACAGCATTGAAGGAGCCAGTGAGTGGGAGAAGCAATGGGCATACAAGCAGAGAACATAATGCAAAATTCACCATACTCTCCTGCTTCCCCGGTGAAGGCTTTCCATGAAGACTGGAGACCAGCCAGGACAAGGCAGAAACTCTGTTACATCAAGCTCAGAATTTCAACTATTGCATGTTGCTGGACCTTTAAGTTACTGAATTAAATGTGTATTGTGATTCATGGGATTGAAAGATTTTTCAATTTCTGAGAGGAATCAGAAAAATCATAGATTTTACCCAAGGAAAGGGAAAGACTAGCTCCTTCTACAGAATGGCGATTTGGGGGATGGGGGAAAGTAGCTGCTTTCTAATTGTATCTTATGACTCTCATTTCTCCAGTGGTTGTCTTCTGTATTTGTAGATCACCTTTCTTGTTGTGTTATTCAAATTATGTCTATCAGAAGTTGGCAAACTATAGTCATAGGCCAAATATAGTCTACAATCAGTAGTGGTAAATAAAACTTTATTAGAACAGAGCCATACTCACTTGTTTATGTATTGTTATGTATCGCAGCAGCAGGGCTGTTAATTCAAATAAATACATATAAAATACATATTTATATGTCTCACAGATGGGTAAACAGCAACTGGTACTTATGATAGTCAATAAAAAACCTTTAACTTAACTTACCTAGGCACTGCGTTAGCCACGAAAAGAAAAGAACAATGATGCAAAAAATGTATGAAATTTTACCAGATAAAGAAATTGACAAACAAATTTCATTGATAGACACACAACACAACATGACCTTAAAAGAAAAAAAAAAAAAAGCACTTCTAAGTGGTACATCACTTTAGATGGATTTGGTTGCAAGTAAGAGAAAATGAAACTCGAACTGGCTGAAATGATGCAGAGCTGTGCTTCTCAAAGTGGGGTCAGTGAACATGCAGGATTAGCACCACCTAGCATCGTGTTAGAGATGCAGATCTTATGGTTTACCCTAGAACTATGAATCAGAATCTCTCGAATTATTGCTCAGAAATTTGTTTTTGTCATTTGTTTAAAAGTTATTAAATTTATTTCTTGAAAGAGAGAGAGCATCCCCAACAGAATCTTGATGCCACTTTCCACCCTAGCCTGTAGCCGTCCCTGGATCCTGAACAACCGTGTGTCCAGCACACCCAGGGAGGTCTCTGGACTTGAACCAAGGAAATCCCTATGTAAGTTGCATTGCAGAGTGGTTATTTACCATTACACTATTATCTGGTCCCAGAAATCTGTGTGTTAACAAGTGTCCTAGGAGACTCATTTACACTCAAGTTTAAGAAGCATAAATAAAAGAAGTTCATGGTTTATAAATTGGAAGCTTAGTTTGATTCAGTGCTCAAGGTATCTTTTTGCTTTTCTCTTCTGTCTTCAGCTTTTCAATTGCATTCTTACTCTGCTTTCCTATGAGATCTCCAGGCACACACATATTTGCATATATGTGTACACATAGCCTTTAGCCAAATAATCTTAGTGTTTGGGGAGTCTATCAAATAGTAATAAAACCGCACATATATAAGGAAATACATACATGGTTTTTTATAGTAGCATTATTTAAAGAGCAAAAAATAAATCAGAAAACTATATTGTCAATTAATAGGAGACAGGTTATATAAATTAAAGTACATTCATGCTGTGAAATGCTATACAACTATAAACAAGGAATGAGCGTATGTATTATTCATTCAACAAACATTTAACATGCATCTACAATATTCATGGTGTATTGTAAATGTTGACATTTAAACAAGTGCTGAAGGAAAGTGTATCTTTCATGATGCTTATATTCTAGCCCAGGTGGGAAAGAAATAAGTAAACAAATAAATAAAACACGAAAACTT
The DNA here is from genome assembly GCF_000334495.1 of Tupaia belangeri chinensis. Taxonomy (NCBI): domain Eukaryota; kingdom Metazoa; phylum Chordata; class Mammalia; order Scandentia; family Tupaiidae; genus Tupaia; species Tupaia belangeri. Next base: position 1,985,688 of record NW_006209381.1, read on the forward strand.
CAGAGATTGACTACATACTAAGAATAAAATCAAATAGAAAATCAAATAGAAAATGATAGACAGGGAGTTAAATTAGGACCTGAGGAAAGTAAGAAAGATGGTCTTGCAAAGAAAATGGAAAATAATATTTTATGCATCTTTACAGTCTTATTGGTGAATCCAGAAGGATCTGCAAATTATACTAAAAAATTACAGAAAACACGGTCCAGCGTAATTCTGTCACTGAGGTGAGGGTCTCTCAGGTCATTGCTGGAAAGAATTCAAGTGCAAGTCAAATATTACAGCAAAGCAAGTTTATTGAGTAACAGTTCATTCCACCTGCAGAGCTGACTGCTTAGGTATCTCCGTTTATGGGAAAGTTGCATGCATATCATACAGGGGATTGGATTGTTGGGGTTTAGTAGCGGTCTGGAGATCTGTGTAAGGTTGTCCATCTGTGCACGTGCTTTCTAGCTGAACATGCTTGAACATACATGGAATATATCGTTAGCATACAAAATCTCCCAGGCATGTGTTTTTTAGTATGCTAATAAAGCAAATGGTAACTTTTTAGGTCACCTGAGGCAGCATTATATGTGCTTGACCACAAAGCTGTTGCAAATAGGTGTAAACAGAATCTTTGTGTTTTTTTTTTTTTCCCATCAAGTTTTATTCTGGGGTTTGGCCTAATTTCTGTGTCCCACCTTTTATCTCCTGTCTCAAAATTATTAAAACAAAATATAGAAAATTACTCTTCAGAAAGGTATGCAACTTCTTTTTAATTGCCAAAGGGTGTGTGCACCCATAAAAGAAAGAGAGGGAGAGGGAGAGAGAGAGAAAGCGAAAGCATCCCCTGCTCCCAGTGGAGAAGGAACATTCCTTAATTTTTTTCCTTCATTTCTCCAACCAATTGGGATTTGGGACATGCACGCTCATGTACACACACACACACACACACACACACACACACACCTGGAATGTTTTTCAACCCACCGGGGCTAGGCTTGTAGCTGTGGTTGGTCATGTGAGATCCATCTCCTTATGCACTGGAGGAGTCCAACCTGGTAAGGCCCAGGGTCTGTCTTGAGTCTTTTGACCTATACCTCTTAGGTCGGGCAGCATGTTGGCAAGGCCGCTGCTGTGTACCCCCACCCCCCACCCAACCTAGGAATAAGACTTAGGTTGAATTAGCATGTCAGCAAGCCTGCTTGCTATTTGCTCCAGAAAACTGGTAGCCTTGCTGGGAAGTGACCCCCCTCTGACTCCCCAATATACTACTATAAAAAGAATTACATAGCTCTCTTATACATCCTGAGTATATGATAAAATTTTCCAGGAAGTCCCCCAACCGCTCCCCTTTGCTCTGATCACCTACTGTTAATTACAATGCTTTATCTCCATGGTCACAATAGAGGGTGGACTGAAGTTCTATCTAGGCAGAAATAACCTTGACCTTCGGAAGGCCCTTCAAAATACATTTAAGGTAAACTTAATCTTTTCTTTACATAAAATAAGATTAGGCCAAAACTGGCCCAGGACACCCCCGCCCTCACCAAGTGAAATAGATAAATATATTAGGATTCCT
>NW_006209381.1:1988432-2003558 GCF_000334495.1 Tupaia belangeri chinensis
TTCCCCCCCAGTCTTTTCCCTCCATTCCTCTTTCCTTTCAGGATTCTGGGCTTGCATGCACCAAGTTTTAAACCACAGTCAGCCCTGTGGGAGTCTACATGAAAGCCCAGTGTTGTAACCACTACACCACCTCCAGGTTTCCATATGTAGGTATTTCTCGTCATCTTTTAGGAGTTTTCCTCAGAAATTTTTCTAAACAGTGTTGGGTTTTTGTTGTTGTTGTTTTTTGTTTGTTTGTTTGCTTTTTTTTTTCTTACTGTAATGTATCTGTTTCTAGAGAGCCTAGATGAAGTCTCCTAGAATATTGTGCTGGGAAATGTATATGCCCAGTTTATCATCTTTACCCTACCTTCTCTCCTATTCTGTCACTTAGAATTCATGTCAGCTCTGAAGGGTAGTTCAGGCTAAGTGTAAGCAAATCCCAAATTAAAATGCTCTTATAACATAAATAACTCTTTTTATTATATGAGGTCAAAACATTTTACCAGTTCTCTGAGTTTCAGCCTATTGCAGACTTTATTTTTCTCTCAAAACCATTGGTTGTGAGCATGGGTAGTCATGACTGCTGACGGCACAGCTCCTATGGTGAGGACATTGGGTCTTTTACTCCTGTTTCAACCAGAGCCACTGATTTTTTTTTTTAATCAATTTTGTATTTTATTCTGTTTTAAAAAGTCTGTCAAAAAAAGGTAGTTTTTATTTATTTTTTTAAAGTTGGAACACTATCTTTTAAAGAAAAACAAAAGCAGTTGGAATTCCTGAGTTTATCTTTGGCTCCCTCCCAATATTTTCCTTGATGTTTTCTCATTTCCAATTCTCTTTATGACCTGCCTTCCAGATGCCTACAACCACATGCTGTCCTCAGATCCTACACCCATTCAGACTCGGCCTTCCAATGGTTATGTCCCAAGCAATCCAAAATAACCTTTTCCCGTTCCCCCAATAAAAATGCAAATTCCACCAGTGCATCAAATCTTATCAAGATGTTGCAAGGATTATTTGATTAAAAATTCACATGGAGGTATTAAAAGTGGATAGGAAGTCCCCAGGAAGCATGCCACATTTTAAGATTGGATTTTCTTATCTGAACTTATCTTGTCGGTAGATGATCTGCAGGTGTATTTGCGTCTGTGTGTTCCATCCCTTTCCCTGTTCTGCTCAGTGATATAATAGATTTTTACTTTTGAAAGAAGAAGATACACAGCACTGCCAATTCTTTTTGCGTGTCAAAGTTGGTAATGTGTAAATGAGTGAAGTTCTTGATAAAGTTTTCACTGGTCTGTGACAAAATGAGAAAAATAAGGGCCACATAGTACCTTCCCTTAAAGCCAAATTATATTGCACTGATTCAGTGCACTTCTTCTGTGAATTTTGCCCTACTTTAATGAAATAATTATTATAGTCTGAAGTACAGTGTTTGTCCCCTTAGCCACTTTCCATGGTTTTAGCTACACATGGTTAATCATAGTCCAAAAATAGAAAATGCCCAAAGTAACCAGTTTGTAAGTTTTAAATACACTGTTCTGAGTAGGTGTTATGATCTCTGCCACTCAGCTTTCTCCCACCGGGACACAAATAATCTCTTTGTCCAGCCTATCCACAAAATATATGCACTACTTGCCTACTAGTCACTTAATAGCCCTCGTGGTTATCAGATCGTCAGATCATAATGAAAAGGATGAGTGATACAGTACAATAAAGTATTTTGAGAGAGAAAAAAGAGAGATACTTCATTCACATAAATTCCATTACAATATATTACTATAACATATATTTCATATTATGTTTTATTAACATGTATTTTTTCTATTTTATTATTAGTTACTGTTGTTGATCTCCTACCGTACCTAATTCATAAATTAAACTTTACTGAAGGTATGTATGTATTAGAAAAACAAAACATAGTATATATAGGTTTTGGTAGGTCTGTGGTTTCAAGCATCAACTGGGTGTCTTAAAACATATCCCCGTAGTGAAAGGGAGACTATTATAGGCTTACTTTGAATGTCCTGATCTTGACAAAGTGTGACTCTGTCATGGAACTACCACTTTAAAAAAAATCCATAAATTGCCAGAATCTTGCAACACAATAGTTCTGAGCTTTTTGGGAGAAAGGATATTGTCTTATACTGCATTATATCCCTGCTGAGTAGTAGAGTGTCTTTGATAGTACTCACTATTTGGAGAATTGAATCATGAGGTATATGCTGGGTTGTTGGGAAAGTCATGACATATTTTTCTGTTTTTCTATGCAAAAATGTGGCATAATTTTATGACATCCTAATAGAATAAATCAAGCATTTTAATGCTTTCTTTAGAGTTTATGCAACAATGGATCCATATTGGTAGAAATCCTATCAAAATTATATGTGATAAATATTACTTCATGTAAATCTCATACTATGATTTGGCTAAGGGCTTCTCTCCCAAAAGTTCATGTTTGGAAACTTGATCCCCAGTGTAATGGTGTTGGGAGATGGTGATTCCTTTAAGAGGTGAGACTCAGCGAGTAATGTTTGGATCATCAAAGAACTGCCCTCATGAATGGATTAATGTTGTCTTGAGAGAGAGAGTGAGTTCTCACTCTCATGAAATGGACTGTTATAAAAGATGGCTATGCCTAGGTAGTGCTCTCTCCTCTGTACATGTCTGCTGACCCTTTTGCTGTTATAAAAGATGGCTATGCACAGGTAGCGTTCTCTCCTCTGTACATGTCTGCTGACCCTTTTGCTCATTTGCACCATGTGATGAAGAAGAGGTCAAGCAGATATCGGCTTTTTGTTCTTGAAATTTCCAGGCACCAGAATCATAGTCAAATAAATTTGTATTCTTCATAAATCCCTCAGTTTCATGTATTTCTATTTAAAGATGCAATGATGGAAATAAGACGCTGTCTACTATAGTGTAGGCCTATCAGTACTCTAATTTGTTCCAGTTGGAATTTTGCAGCAAGTATGTTCATTTAGTCTCAGAAGCCCAGCAAAATGATCTAAGTTTTCTGCTTTTTCACTTATCTTCATTTCTAGAAAACAATCCCTTAAGATACGTTTAAAACTTTCTACCAGTATTCTCAAACAGGTGCCCAACCACCTAAATTGTAAGTCCTTTTACTCGAGGTAACTAATTTCTGATCTATCTTTATATGTAAATTGTGCTAAATTTAACTAAAAGACAAAGGGGCCTAATTTAAAATTCCTGTGGCTCATTAGTCACATCCCATAGTGTTGGAAGTACTTTTTAGGCAAAGTGTTTTAGTCCTGGGAAAGTTAAAAAGACATATCTTATTAGCAATAATTCTTCTTCTTTTGAGAATTTTAAAGAAGTATCTGTAATATATACATTACTCTGTATTTATTAAACATTGTGGTTTCTCACATTTAATCATTATTTCGTATAATTTCACTTTGGTTAGTTAAACTTTCTTGACTATATCTTCCACAAGGAAACTTCTTTATTCTTTCATTTAGAACCCTGATCTCATTACTTACTTACTTTTTCACATATGTGATTATTTAAGTACAACACTGTTCTTTATTTTCTCCATTTCAGCTAGTTTTATCTTACAACAGAGGAACCAAAAATATTCTCTTGTGTTTCTCTGTATTCTTTACCTTTTATCCTCTGTTCAGTCTGCCATTTTTCACTTAAGGAAGAGATCTCCATTTTTCTGGTTTGTCCACTCCAGTCTATGGTTATACTTAATACATACTATCAGTATAGAGGGAGTGGACAGATAAAATGTATATAGTCATACATACATCTAATTTATTTATAACAGCATCATTCATGAATAGCAAAGATGTTTAGCATAGGTCAATACATTTGACTAAAATGCTGGAAGTTCAACCATGCCTTTTCTGTCAGTTGCAGTTAAATAAAAATGCAAATATGCAAATTTCTGCTACTAGTTGAGTTGGCTTTTGATTATTAATGACAAAAAGGGCAGAACTATAGCTTGGATAGCTATGAGAAAGCATGGTATCTTGGTGCCCTTACATCACAGGCAAAAGACCTTGAGTTGAGACTTTGAGTTCAGTCGTCCTTCAGCTTGCAAAGGCTTCACACTACATGGACCGAAGCTTCTCATCAGGTTCTTTACTGTTTTTCATAGTTTTACATATATTGTTCCTGAGATTATTACACTCTTTAAAACTGTTATACTTTGTCTTTAATTCTCCTAGACCAGAAGAATTTAATTTAGATGTATGACCAAATGGACCTATTTATGCTGTCATAAATATTTGTAGATAGCAATGTACCTTCATGATTTTATTTTAAACACTTACCTTGTATTTTGTCTAATATACGTTACCTATTAAGCATGATTATCACTTTTTTAAACATTAACTATTTAATAAATATTTTCTATACTCAAATTCTGAAGTCTTACTCAAGTGTTTTAAAAATATCTATGTTCTCGGGAACCAGCAGTTAGCGTAATGGCTATGTCGTAGGACTCCCACGTAGTCGACCGCGGTTCGTGTCCCGGACCCGGTGGCTTAAAACTCACGCCGGGCGCGTGTGCGTGTGTGCCCAAGATCCCGAGAGGAGAATGGAGGAGAAGGGATTGCGGCGTGACCATCCCCCCTGGGGGGTGATTTCTCGCTTTCTGTCTCTATGTCTCTCTCTGTCTGTCTGGCGAGCGCACGCGCCCTACAGTGAAAATCTCTCAAAACAACAACAACAACAACAACAACAACAACAAAAATTACTGTTCTTGATATAAAATAGATTTTATACATTTATAAATGTGGCATTTTATAATAATGAGCCCTTAAAATAATAAAATCCTGGCACATTCATATTAATAGTAAAAGTTATTAATAATTTCAGAAACATGAGATAATCATGAAGCTAGTTTTCTTTGCTCAAACACTTTCTTCCCAACTATGTTTCTTCAGCAATGAATTGTTTACGGTTTTCAGTTTCCAAAAGCTGAAGAGGTAATTTTTTTCTTGAGTAGGAAATATCAGAGGATAATTTTAAAAATTATTTTACTTAACTTTATTTACTTATTCATTTATTTTAATTTGACCAGAGAGGGACAGAGTGAGAGAGAGAGAAAGTAAGAAAGCAAGCTGCCAAGTCTGGGACTCAAACCACGGTCGGCCATGTGGGAGTCCAGGGCCCTTAACCACCACACACACCACCTGCTGGCCCCAAGAATAATTTTCTGACAAAAAGGTTAAAACATTACTCTTACTTTGTAAAATTAGCATGTGACAAAAATTTTAACTTATTAGTTAGTTAATAAGGGACCAAAATTGATTCAGAGAAAACGGAAAGTGCTTCAGGTTTACATTCAGGTAAAAAAAATACTGAAATTAATTTACAAATAAATGCTAAACTGACAAAGTTAATCAGTATGTACAAGTCATTTGCGCTGGTCAATATGCAATGGTCCATACTGCTAATTTTTTACGAATTAACATCTATCTCTATAGAATTGTAAACTATCCTAGTCAGAGAAAAATATAGTATAGACTCCTACAGAATCAATTAATTTCTCGAAGCTATGGTGTTTCATTGAGGAGTGTTAATATATAGTAACATCTTTTTTTCCCATTTCAAAGTCTTCTAAAATTTTCCCTCCATTATGATCTTTATTTAAAGAAAGGTTATCATTATTATTTTTTTTAATTTGCCAGAGGGCAGTTGCACTTGCCAGAGAAAGAGAGAGAGAGAAAGTGATAAAGCATCATCCATGGGGCATGGTCATGCTACGAACTCTTCTCCCCCATCTCTCCCTATTTTGGGGATTCTGCGAACACATGCACATGTGTCTAGAACATTTTTCATGCTGTAGGTCTGAAACTTGAATTGCATGTGAGGCTACATGAGATCCAGCTGTCCTAACCACCAGGCTTCAGGCTGGCCAGAAAGATTATTTTTGGTCACAAAATAAGAATAATCTCATTAAATTTGACATGATTGTTTAAATACATGCAGCATGAACAACCCGGAGTTGTACAGTATGGAATAACCACAAGAGGAGTTTATTCCTAGAAGTTGTCATAAAGAATCTAAAATTGGATTTTAACTGTTTCTTTTGTGTGTGCGTGTGTGTGTGTGTGTGTGTGTGTGTGTTTACTTGTTTGTTTTTTTGCTATAGGGCATGTGTTGCTTATGAGAGAGAGAGAAAGTGAGAAAACACCTCGGGGGGTTGGATAGATGCACTGCAATCCCTTTTTCTCCAGTTTCCTCTTGGGGTTTTGAGCATGCGCACACACTTGTCTGGCATGATTTTCAAGCCTCTGGGTCTGGGACTCATACTGCACAGCTGCACATACGGCCTCACACTGTCCTAATGCAAACAAGTATTACGAGAGGAATAAGCAAGTGCATTTCGAAGCCCATGTGCAGTATTTTGAACATGGTACATATGCAAAGAAATAGAAGCTCTTATTATTTTATTACTGATCATAAAGAGTTAAAGGAATACATAACAATCAAAATTAACATTTACATGCTACTATAAAACACAGAGCTATGCCACAGACAGCTGTGTAGGAGGACGTAAAGTAGTTGTTTTTCTAAAAGGCCTATTTAAAATTAGTTTGCTGATTTAATCCCATCGATGTTTATAAAAGCATAAAAAAGTTTTTCTAAGACTTGTGTGTGTGTGCGTGTGTGTGTGATGTGTTTAGAGAGTTTTGCTGTGTCATTTTCCTGCCTCAGCCTCCCAAGTAGCTGAGACTACAGGTGTGTACACAGTGCCCAATTTCTTAAGGTAGGCTAGGAATTAAGCTTGGGCCTCCCGTGTGACCTCAACATGCCAAGCAGCCATGTCCAATGTACACCGCCGGGCTAGACACTAAGATTTTGGAGGCCTACAGTCGAATACCTCAGAGGTTTTAATTTTATGTGCAGGTTTGTCATTAAAGTATTTTACAATGTTCTGGAGAAGTAAGGACTCATTACCTATTTCCTCATAGTCAAATCATCTTCCCAAGAGCAGATGCAAGTTCTCTAGAGAAGATGCTGTGTCTTATTTATTTTCTCTACACTGGCCACTATAACTTGCCATGAACTCAATGCTGGTGTGCACTCTCTTCCAGGAGAATCTTTCAGAACTGACACTAAGTCTTGGAGAATGCTAATTTAGTAGTTACCTACTTTAGAAAGTCAAAGAGAATCCAATCTCAACCCTGATGAACTTTTTTGATCTGGGGCAGTTCGCTCAGGAATTTCATATTTGCCTTGGGTATTTTGTTTTGTTTTGTTTTATTTTTATGCAGAGTCGCACTTCCTGGTAGAGGTAAGGACTGATGACCTACTTCATTCTACATCTGACAAATTTTTTTCTTTTTCTTAGTTTTTATCTAGGACATGTGCATTCAACAGAGGGACAGACAGAAAGAGACAGGTAGAATGAGAAATCACTCCCTTCCTCCCAGAATGGTGGGCGATAGCCACGCTGCAATCCCTGCTCGCAAGATTTTGGGTACGTACACACACATACAGACACGCACACACACACAGAGTGATTTTCAAGACATTGTGTTCAGGACTCAAACCACAGAGTTGGTCATGTGGGTCTAAACCTTCATTGGACATGCTGGCTCTCACAAATCTTTATTATGTAGGTTAATATCTGCCAAGCAATTTGCTAGGTACTAGGAATACCAAAATAGCAATATATTCAGAATTAGTTACTGCTTTTATAAAGCTTTCTTTTCTATTTAAAGAATTATTTATTTAATGTATTTATTTATTATTATCTCTTTAATTTGTGAGTGATGGAGAAAGTGAGAAAGCAAGCTGCCAGGTCTGGGACTTGAACTGTGATTGGCCATATAGGAGTCCAGCCCCTCAACAACCACACTGGCCCCCACAAAGCTTCTAAGTAAATGAAAGATATTGTTCAAGTAAGATAAAGATATTTCAAGTAAGTGAAAGATATTGTTAGAGTAATATAAAATTGCATTCTAACTTAAATGCATACCATGAAGGAAAATTATTCTGTTATAAGGGATAATAAAGAAGTCCAACATACACGGCAGGGATGGTGGTATGGGGTCGAAGTCAGGGAGGATTGCCTAAGAAAGTGATGTGCTTTCGTTGGTGGTGGTTTGAGTTTTGGGTTGAGATTTCCTGAATGTGTGGGAATGAGCAGTATTCCAAACAATGAGAATTCAAGAGTGGACAGACAGAGCTCTTGAATTTATTCCTTCTAACTATAATTATGTATATTTTGACCAATTTCTCCCTATTTTCTATGGAATGGCAAGGTGACTATAGTTAAGGATATGATATGTGGTGTTCTTACAAAACACAAAAGGTGAATGTCAAGTACTCTCCACAAAAATGATAACTATGTGAGGTGACGCACTTGTTAATGGGCTAAATTTAACCATTATGCAATGTCTCTCTCTGTCCTTCTGGTGAGCGCATGCAGCCTACAGCAAAAACCTCTCCAAAAATAAATAAATAAATAAGAATGCTCTTAGAAGATAATTTCAGATCACAGGAAGATTACTGAGATGCTAGTGAAGTTTGCATTGGGCCCTTCATTTATAGTTCATGTTATCTTTTTTGGTCATTGTTTGAACATTTCTCTTCTGCTATAATTTTTCCTTTAGTATAGATAATATATATTAACTTCGTATTCATAATTTTGTATGATTGTTCTTAAAGAGGACCTCCTTTAATTATGTAAGGAGCAAGCCATACATATGCTGAATCTACTCCTTTTTTCATTTAATTTTTGATTAATTCAATCTTGCCTTTCCACATAACGTCCTATAATACCAGTTTGTAGTATGAACAGAGTTCCTCTGCTATGATTTATAGAAACCTCTCTTCTAACACTTTGTCAATTTTGTTTGAGTTACCTTCAAGTAGACCTAAGTCTAATGTTTTGCAAAATTCCTCTGGAGAAGAGATTTCCCGTACATACCGTGATGATTCTTAAGTTTAGCCAGACCCTTGAATGCTAATGTCCAGGGCCCTGTTCAGCAGTTTTAGAACGAAGCTGTCCATGTGCATCATGATTTGCTGGTGTCTACATCATAAAAGGGATGGAAAGAGAAAGACACTGGATGGGTTCACCAAGCCGAGAGGAAGAACCCATAAACCTGATCCAGAATGCTGGCTGATGTTTTCAAAGTGATGTGGCAGCAGAGAGATCTATTGTATCATCCACAACTACCATTTTACAGTTGTAAATTCAGATATTTGTACATGGAAGACTGAACTCAGTGATCTACAGGGTGTTGTCAACAAATCCTTTAATCCGCTACACAGGAGACAACATGTGTTTTCCAACATGGTGGAGGAAGACTGCTTCAAGTACCTTTCAGAATTTTGGCAGTTCTTCCATGTAAGGCAGTAGCCGGAAATGGCCCAGAAAACCTTCCAAGTGTACTTACCTCCCTAAAACTTCCTTTACTGCATTTCAATTCCTCTGAAGTCTTTCTTAGTCTTTACTATAATCAGTCAAGAAGGAGGACACGATGAGTATTTCATTGTATTAACAGAATGTTAACAGTATTTGAAGATGACTTAAGGCTCTAAGTTAAGTATATTTGTTTTATAAAATACTTTTGAAGTGGGAGAATTATTACTGGAATAGCTAGAAAGACAAACAACAATGTTTACACATTTATGTAGCAAGTGGGCATGCCTGTACCTTATCTCTTATCTATAATAAGCAAGATGCCTGTGAGTGTCATAGTGTCAGCCTTTGGGTAAGACTTTCTTGTTTCTTGACCTTCCCTACCCTGACTCCATCCCTCTAGGTTATACTCCTTACTATAAGTCAGAAATCTAACTTATTTCTGTACCCAGCATTGCAGTGTTTGTAACACAGTATGTGATCAGTAGATGAACTACGGAAATGAAATTCTTTTTAAACTTTGAAAATATCTAATGAACAATGTTCGTATATAAAATGCTTCTATTATATCTTTGATTGATCAATGAACATGTTCTTCAATATTAGAATATTAATACTGTTTTGACTATATCTTTATTTTCTATTGGTTAAATGAAATAAGTTCCTTTTTTACCTAAAAGATGTATATACTCAATAGAATCCCAAAACAGTCTGCAAGCATGAACATACATATTTTAAATTTTAAAGTACTAGGGACCAGCAGCTGGTATAATAGTTACATTGCTGGACTCCCACGTATTCGACTACAGTTCTAGCCCTGGACCTGGTGGCTTAAAACTCAGTCTAGATGCATGTACATGCATGCCCAAGAAGAAGGGATTGTGGCATGGTCATCCCTTCCAGAGGGTGATTTCTCACTTTCTGTCTCTCTGTGCCTCTCTGTCTCTCCAACAAGTGCATGTGCCCTATAGCAAAAATCCTTCTATGAAAAAAAAATTAAAGTACTGTACAGCTTTTTAATTTGCTTTGCTACTAACTACTTGGGGTGATGTCTGATAGATATATTAATCGTGATTCTTTGAGGACTTTAAGTGAACTTAAAAAAATCAGAGATAGTTAGATGTGACTGAAATTTTCGGAGTAAATCAGGCCTGTATCAGATACAAACTATGCCATAGAGTCACTCCTGACCACCTTTGTATTTTCCCTCTCCCTCTTTCTCCTCTAATCTGTTCCTTCTTCTGCATCTCTTGGATATTGGTCTTACTCATCCTGATGATTGTGTCTTCAGTATAGTAATATGCAGTATTTACAAATTACAATTCATATTACGACTTGAATTAAATTATATTGAACATTGTACTGTAAGCATAACTTAATTAAAATGACTTTATGAGAATGTCTTCAAACCAGTGAACAGTCTGTGAGAATTTCTTAAGTCAATCCATTTTATAAATTGTTTTATAAATATACTGCTTTAAAAATACCCTTTCTTTTAAATTAAAGTGTACTGACTTCTTTTTGACTTATTCTTTATGTGGACATTTCTTTTTTTAATGAGGAAATAGAAGAAGAATATAGAGACTGAAGAGTAATAATATGCTAGTCTTTGGATATGAAAATGGCAGTCCTGACCTGCCATTAGTCAGGGCACTTAGGGCTATGATAGATTTTTCTGGATCCATCTGCCTTTCCTTCCAGTCACCCCAGGCTTCTCAGGACGAAAGGGATAAGAGGTGGCCCTGAGAACAGAGCAACGCTAATGAGGATGACCCTGACCTCGGGAGAATAGTGTTCTGACCCCTGACCCAAATGAAAATAGAAAAGCTTGAGCAGAACATTTAAGAGTAACTTTGGGATTAGTTCCCAGAGTATAAAGATAAATGAGAAAATAAATTCTTCTCATAAGTAGAGACTCAGGTAATTGTGTGATATTTGAAACATAAAACTTACACTGAAAACGATTACACTGGTAAATTGAATGACATTATCATTCCTTTTAACTAACATCAGAATTACCTTTCCTTTAATGTTTCCTTGGTTAATAAGAACCAAATCTTATTTTAATAATTAAAACTACTAAAAATGCTTTAAGCCCTTTTCTTTTTAAAAGACACATTTCTTATCTATTTATTAGGTTTGTTTAAAACACACACTAAAATTGTACTGATTTTGGAAATTTTGAAATACCATTTTTATCAACTGATATATATTTAGATTATAACTGAATAGTATTAGAGAATATTTTACACTAGCTGTTATGAAGAAGACTCTCTTCAATCTGTAATTAGACACCTACCATGCAGCTTATCTTTATTAATACTGATAATTCTGAATTACCGTCTTGAATCAGTAGTACTACATTGCTTGCATGATAAATTAATTAATATTTTAATTATCTGATGGTGTATGGAAGCTCTGCTAATAGCAGAAATTTAAAATATGCTATTTCTAGCTACAAATTATGTGAAAACATAGAGAATGGAATTATTGTCCTTTTTTTTTTTACTTTGATAAGAGGCAGGGTTAATTTTTCATGGTACATCATAGGCATTTAGATGTATTTATTGACCATTGAAATAAGAAAGGAAACTGTAAACTGGTTTGAGGAAAAAAGTCATAATCCTTATTTTTCTCTTTTTAAAAAATGAAAGAACTGCCCCAATGAACCCTGGTTTCACCAATCCATTAGTCATGCAGATTCTTTTGCTTTTGTTTTTGTTTTTTTCAAAAATGGCAGCTTTAGCTCTGGGCTGCCTAACAGTGTAGAAATGCAAGACACTTTTTGACCATAGGCAACAACTTTCTGATAAAACATAAAACCAGAGCTCTGGTACTCTCTGGAAGAATGGAGGCAGTAGCTCCAGTGTCCTGGACAAATTTCCATTTGGGTAATTGCATTCTGCTTCCTTTAAAGGCCCCTGGTTGGTTCAGCTTGGTGAGAAACTCTTCTTTTCCTGCCTGAACAGTTAGAGAATGTGGTTGTGCATTGGGAATGGTGACTGGGTTTATTCCTTAGATGACTGAAAGCACTGCAACACACACACACACACGTGTGAGTGTGGAATTGAAATCTTCATATAAAGGCATGCGTCTGCACACTTTCACATTTTCATATATCTCAATCCTATCGTCTCACCAATACCATGGAAATAATTCTCTTTTGTCAGTATATAAAAAAAAATACTTCGGTCATTAAAGAAGGCAATGTTTAATTTTTGTGATTCAATCATGTTATAAAGTCATCATCCATGAAATAAAGGAATACTTTATTAGAAGGGAAGAAAGGATGTGTTAGATGCTCATCTTGTGGCTTGAGGGATCGCCCAATTGATAAACGCATTACTATGACTTACATTAAGAAGCTTCGGCACGTGTGCAGCAATGTTTTTAAGGAGATATTTCCAGTAACCCCTAACGACTCCGGGTTACTCTTCACAATAAGAAGAGTAGAATTTTAGAAGTCTCCCTAAAGAGAGTAATAGCAGGATTTAGTTCCTAGTGGATTACAGCCCACATTATGAAACTACTGCACATTTGGCACAATTATGCACCACTGGCAGCCTTTTCTCAAAGGAAGCCTCATGTTAAATGAACACTTAGAATCATTTTGGAACTCATGCATCTTGCAGCTAACACTGTGCTAAGTTAAGCAGCGAACGCGACGCCCATCTGGTAGAGAGAAAATCAGGCCTGCCAGGTCATCAGTCCTTTCCCCCTAAAAGCTCTGATTTCATTAAAGGTGACCTGTCAAAGTGCTTTAGAAAATGAGATACTCCACAAAATGTGCCGAATAGGACAGAGGGGCGCTCCGTACATAAATTACTGTCTTTCCCATTGTCGTTTCTCAGATTTCTCAGGATCGCGCAGGTTAGGTGGTTTTCTCCTTTGGTGTCCAAGGAAGCCAATCCACTGAAGATCATCATTCAGTGGGCACTGAGGGCTGAGTAACAGGGCTCTCCAATAGCTCCATTGGCCATGACCCTCCAGTCGTGTGATGGGGATAGCAGAGTATCAGACAAGAATTTGGAAACCTCACAAACAAAATGTAAGCTGTGATTTCTCCTCCAGAACTCAACATTGAGAACTGAATTGCAAAGGATGAGTACCGGTTTACTTCATACTGTCACTACCAAGAAGTGCTTGGAAAACTCTGCCACAAATATTTTTTTAAAAATTTAATCACGTATCATACATTTTAGCCCTAGCCACCTTGCAATCATACCTGTTTGGAGCATAATACAAAATGGGAATGAAGCAAATAAGACCCCTGCAAAGAAAACCAATTAGGCAAAGTTCAAATTGACGATTACTTATCACAAAGCCTTTGGAGTTACTGCTCAGAGATGATGTATTTAATTTATTTTTTGAAATGATTTATTTTCACTTAATTCGTAGTGCTCTGAACTTAGTTATGCAGACTGTTAGTCAAATTTAGAAAGAGCAAATTACAACAGGGGCTGCCAGCACTGAGTATGAATATTAGCAGAAAGCAATACCTCTGGAGAGTTCAGAAAATGGAATAGACTTTCAATTTTATGATTTCTTTTGCTATTATTAGAGACCAACAAGGGATAATAAAAGTAAAATAATATTGGCCACCATAGTTTTTTCTTTTAGTGTTCATGTATTCATTCTCAAAATAGCAGAATTAAAACTGTCATGCAGGTTAATACATGCAACACTCAACTTTTCAAATCTCTATTTAGATTGTCAGTGTGCTCCTCAGTTTACTTAATAATTTAATAATAATAGTTAAAACTGATTATTTTATAGTTTAGATAAAAGGTGAAGTTAAATTTTATAATTTGACAGATTCTGAGCATATCCTTATTTTGAAAGCACTATTTTTATGTACTCTGAGTAAAATGAATCTAATGATCTTACCTGAGCAAAACTATATTTAAAACATCCGGAAACTGTTTATATGTCATACATTTTTAAAAATTAATTCAAGTAAACTTTAAACTGTTAATAATTTTCTAGTGAATTTTCAGCTGTTCTGAGAATGAGCTTACCCAGAACTTTACAATGCCCAAGAGTCTTAAATAGCTTATATTATCCTCCACAAAATATGTTGGTTCTATTTATTTACTGAGGTTAAAAATACAGGTATAAAGGGCTGGATGGTGTCGCAGAGCTGTGAGTTCCAACCCACATAGGAAGTTTCGAGGTTCACAGAGGCAGTCTTCCCAGAGTACGTCAGGCAAGTATGTGTGCCTGACTGGGGACTGGCTACAGACTGGAGATGCACGCAGTGTTGGACCCTGGAGGGAGTGTCTTTCTCTCCTTCTTTCTTTCTCTGTCACTCTCACTTATGAAATAAATGAATAAACTTAAAAAAAAAATTATTGGGACCAGCAGTTGGTGTAATGGCTATGTCACTGGACTTCCATGTAGTAGACCATAATTTGAATCCCAAACTTGGTGGCTTAAACTCATGCCAGGCACGTGTGCGTGCGTGCCCAAGATCCCGAGAGGAGAATGGAGAAGGGATTGAGGAGTGGCGATCCCCCCTGGGCGGGGTGGGGGGGTAATTTCTTGCTTTCTGTCTCTCTGTCTTTCTCTGTCTTTCTGGTGAGCATGCATGCCCTATAGCAAAAACCTCTCCAAAAAATTATTTATTTAATTTTATCCATCATCGTTACTTTTTTTTTTTTTTCAATTTGACCACAAAGCAACAGAGAGAGAGGGGAGAAAGCAAGAAAGTAAGCTGCTACGTCCAAGACTGGAACCATGCCAGCTGCTGCCCCCTCACTTTTTAAAAAAATAATTCTTTATTTAATTTT
>NW_006209381.1:2003582-2010352 GCF_000334495.1 Tupaia belangeri chinensis
AGTAAAAATAAACTATTCCAACAAAGTAAATAATATATATATATATATAATTTATGGATATATATAGTTTATTTAAAATTAATATGAATTTTCAATGAAGCACACAAAATGCTCAGCTTCCCTAATAAATGAATATCAGAATGTTCCCCTGGGCCAGCAAGTGGTGTAGAAGTTAAGGCAGCTGGATTCTACATGGCTGGCAGAGCAGTTCAAGTCTCCAACCCAGGAGCTTGAAAGACACACTGGGTATGCGTACAGATAGGCCTCAAATGCCAACAGAAGAAGAGACTATGGCATGGCCATCCCCCCTGGGGGGTGATTTCTCGCTTTCTGTCTCTCTGTCTGTCTCTGTCTGGCGAGCACACGTGCCCTATAGCAAAAACCTCTCCAAAAAAAAAAAAATTGTTCCCACTTAGACTATTATATTGACACATCCCAATACTGATCAGAGTATGATGATATTTAAACATACTTATCTCCAAAATTGGTAAAAGCTTTTCAGATTGTAGAAATATTCTATAACCTGAAGAATCATTTATAAGTACTATTGAATGACTTGATGATTGAAACAATATTTCACTTAAAATAATATATTCTGGAGCCACCCCATGGCCTAGTGGGTAAGCTGGCTGGTTCTAACATGGCCTACCCCATGGTTCAAGTCCAGATCTGGCAGCTTGAGAAATATGCCAGGTGTGTGTCTGTGTGTGTCTAAAACCCCAAAAGGAGCAGAAGATGTCACATGACCATGCCCCCTGGGGGGGGTACTTTTCACTTTTTCTCTCTTTGACTTTCTCTTTCTCACTGCCTCTCTCTGGTGTATTATCACACTGCCATTACTATATTTTTTTTTAAGAGAGTTTTTTTTTTTTTTTTTGCTATAGAGTACATTTGCTCACCTGAGAGACAGAGAGAGACAGAGAGACAGTAAATGAGAAATCACCTCCCATGGGGATGGCCATGCTGCAATCCCTTTTCCTCCATTCTTCTCTCGGGATTTGAAGCACTCACACACACACGCCCGGCATGAGTTTCAAGCTGCAGGGTCCAGGACTCAAACTACAGTAGACTACGTGGGAGTCCAGCGACACAACCATTAACGCCCTCTGCTGGTTCTGACACTGCTATTACTATCATAGTTATAGGATAAATAGCAGATTCCTGAAAGACAAAATAAATGGTCAGAAGAAAAAAATAGAGCACCATTCCAAAATAAACGTAAAATGAAGACCAGAATAAAATGCAACAAAATAATTGAGGGTGAATGTTTATATTCGTTTTCTTTGAATTAATTACATTTCCAGAGGAGTGAAAGAGAGCAAGTGCACCTCCCAATAAGACATGGTCATACCTCAATCCTTTGTCCTCCATTTCTCCATCCATCTGGATTTGGGGCACACACATGCATGATGGCTAGTGGATCCCTAAGCTTCCAGGGCTGGGCCTTAAACTGTGGTTGGCCATGTGGGATCTAGTTCCCTGGGCCCAGTGCTAACTGCCACACTCTGAAACCAGCTTGTATTTTTTAAAAAATTTTCTATACTTTACAAACTTTGAACAGAAATTTATGTTACTTTGTCAAATCAGGGTGAAGTTTTAAATATTAGAATTAATAAACATGTTGGAATAAAGCACAGAAGATAAAATTTTTAAATTCTCCATTGCACACACTTTGACTTATAGATTAAATGGCTATTTAAGTGCATGGAAACTTGCTCGACTGTGATAATTGAAGGTCTTGGTGTATGGTCCAAGTACTCTAAGTAAAATTACAATTCGCGGGACCCAACTCCTGAATAAGACATAAAAAGGGTATTCGGCTGATAAATTTCCACTGGCAATAAGAGATCTGACTTTTAATATCAAAGTACATCTGAAAACTGTGGAACGAAAAGGTTACCTGAGTAGAAGAAGTCAGGATTTGAGAGCATTAATTTTGTTCCTGTTGCCAAGACAACCAGTTCTTTTCACACCACATGCTCAGATGGTGGCTCATGTAGAACCTGCCTTTCGGATGTCTGGACTCCCCCCACCCTTGTTCACCCCCAGCTCCACAGACAAAGGCATGGACAAAGTGAAAGCAAGACAAATAGCAAATACTAATAGGTATATTTAAATAGAATTTTAACAAATTACAATTTGACAGAATATTGACACCTACAATCCGGTCAATATTAAGTAATAGCACATTGAATTTTATGCATATAAAATAGAAACCTTAACATTTGGCTCTCTATATTTATGTATGTGAAAATTCAACTTTCAAAAATACATTTTAAATTAGTATATAAAGCACATAGAGTTTAAATTTACGAAAGGCCATTTAAATACGCAATTAGTTTAACATGTTTCAAATATTTTTACATCTCATGGGCACCAAGTGAAAACTAGAATTTAAAACTTAAACCCGTGATATGGTTTGGATTACCTCAAAGTGTATTTCTTAACTGCAAATTTCTAGATTTTGCATCTCAAATATGTATCTCTAGAGACCAGGACATAGTTCTTACTCTTTTACTTAAGAGATTTGTATGAAAAATGTTGTTTATATCTGTAGGAAATGAACTATCTAACAGCACACCCCAAATTAAATACATTTACTCATCCAAAGTCAAGTTTGGTCCAAGGATGATCCTGCCCTGTCTAAAAGTAGAATTTGGAAGAGCAGAGATAAATCTTTTCTCCAACTTTCCAAACTTGCCAGTTAGGTAAGTCCCGCCTTCTTTGGGACAGGAATAGGAGCGATGGGCCAATGTTGTTTTACCACTGGGCCCTCCTCCGCAGAGCTGAGAACGTCAGCAATGGAATGGACCCTTCCTAACACCCCACAGTATGAATCTCATGGGCTTGAGTTTAAAACCCTATTTTCCATTCCCTGGTTGAATAAAGGAAAGAAAAGTATTTGTCCTTTCTATGCATCATTTTCTTTTCTCTCTCTCTCTCTCTCTCTCTCTGTTTTACATTTTTGAAAGGTATTTGCCATAGGGTGTGTGTGCTTGCTGGAGAGAAAGAGAGAGAGAGACAGTGAGAGGGAAAGTGAGAAATCACCCCTGAGGGGTGATGGCCACATTGCAATCCCTTCTCCCCCATTCTCCTCCTGGGATTTTGGAAAGACATATTCATGGACAGGCCTGGTATGATTTTCAACCTGCTAGATCTGGGACTATGAACTGTGATTGGCCATCTGAGAGTCTAGCTCCATAACCACTACACCACTTGCTGGCCCCTCTCTATATAAATTTTCATGTTGTATTATAGAAATAAAAAAGTTCCAATTGTCATTAGAATGACTAATTAAGGTTATATATATATATATATATATAAATTTGCTATAGGTTGTGTGTGCTTGTCAGAGAAAGAAAGAGAAAGCACCTTTCAGGTAGGGAAGGGGATGGCCACACTGCAGTACCTTCTCTTCTCTTTCATTCTCCTCTTGGGATTTTTGGCATGTACACACATGCCCAGAGTGTTTTTCAAGAAACCCCGGTCTAGGATTTGAACTGCACAGTTAACCATGCGGCCATCTGAGGTTCTGCTGCCTTAACCACCACATCAGCCACAGGCCCAAAGTTGGTATCTGTTTTTTGTAACTACTGATAATGAGGAATTAAAATAATTAGATAGGCAAGTTAATGTGGTTACAGAGTTTTAAACTCTACCTGTTTATTCAATGACTTTAGTAGCATGTGCTTCAAATAATGAATAGAATAGTAATACATGATCCCTAACTATTCATTAAGACCAGTTGTTAAAAAAACTGATTCCTAAGTGGACCTCAATAAAGTTAGCTTGGATATGCAGAGTCAGGACTTCATTTGAGGGGGGAGAAAGCCAGCTCCTTGCAATAGAGTTATATTACTGTGAAATATCACATTTCTTATATAGGTGATCCACTTTCTCTGGGTATTGATTTTACTGATCTAAATATCCCTGCTGAAGGGGAAGAGGAGAAAGTGAAAACAATGTTTAAAAAAAGCAGTTTTTTAATGATAAGAATAAAAGTTTAAAAAGTGACAAATTAAGAGTATGATTAAACCTCATAAAAATGATGAAAGAAATTCAGGATGCTTTTTACACAACAATTTCAAAAGAGTCTAGATTCTGTAGCAATTGCATAGTGTATCTTGACCTCCTAGAACATGACCTCTGCTTTCTAAGAGAATTCCTTTTCCATTCTCTCTGTGTACTGTACCATGTGTTTATCAACACTGATTTAACACACCATCATCTAAAGAATGTGATAAGTTGGTGTTTATATCTGTCAAGGGACCAAAGCGATGAAAACTAGGCATCACCAAAAGGTGTAATTTTAGGTTGTTGGATACCCCTGCATTTTTCTTAATTATTTCTGACATTTTATCTATTTTACCCTGAGCTTCCTTGGAGGATACAGATAAAGAAAAAAATGTTCTTTATGACCTAGAAGAAGAAATACATCTTCTCTTAATAAATCCCTCCTGAAATCATATAGGGGAAAGGAAGAAGGAGTAACAGTTAACATTTATCATTTGTGCTGTTTCATTTGCTAAACTCTTCTTGGAACCTGAAGGCTAGATTCTTTTCCGCATGCAGTAGATTTTGGGTAAAATGTGAGGGCCCACAGGCCAGGCAATGGTGAAGAAGTGACACAGTTGTACGCATTGAAAAGGATGCTGGGTTCCCATCCAGGACCTCAGCAAGCATGCTCGTTTTCTCATGATGCCTGTAATCCCAGTTGACTTGAGAATGGGAAGGGTGGCAGTGTAAGGATCCTGCCGGGGTGGGTGACTGCTCTCTACTTCTTTCTCTCCTCTTCTGCTTCTCTCTCTGTCTCCCTCTATCATGGAAGAGATAAACAAACTTTTTTTTTTTTAATGGAAGGGTCTAAGTAGAAAGAATTTCAGATTAACTATAGAAAGATTTGTGCAAGGAGAAATTGAAATGTGGAATCTATAAACTCTGTTGTTCCTCATATTAAGCTCTGAAGAGAGGTTAGTGTCTTGTGAATTGGTGTATCCAATTGAAATAGTTTGAGTTCCATGTGGCACCTTAATGAAGATACCAGGAATTCTGCCAGAAATAAATATGCTAGACCAGGAGAACAACAAACATAAACTAATGATGATCCCACAGAGGGATGGTCTCTAACACGTACCACTCCTGTGCCCTGTGTAAATGTTACTCTTAGTAGTATGTAATAAAGATGTTGTTGAAGCCATGGTTTAAAAATAAAAAGCATTAATATTAAGAGGCAAGGATGGGACCAGAAGTTGGTGTAATGGCTATGTCACTGGACTCTCATGTAGCTGACTGCAGTTTGAGTTCTGGGCCCGGTGGCTTAAACTCATGCTGGGCATGTGTGTGTGCCCAAGATCCCGAGAGGAGAATGGAGGAGAAGGGATTGCAGCGTGGCCATCACCCATGAGGGTGATTTCTTGCTTTCTGTCTCCCTGTCTTTCTCTGTCTTTCTGGCAAATGCACATGCCCTATAGCAATAACCTCTCCAAACAAAAAGAGGCAAAGACAAAAACACATGTCTTGTATATGGTCTGTTTTTCTCAGCATAAAAAGTTATAAAAGAGGGCACATCCTTTTTAAAGATGACCCCAGTGACCGTACTTTCTGGTAGCGACAGTTTCATGTATTGAAACCCAACATAACCAATGGAATGCAGCAGAAGTGATTCTGTGTGACTTTGTGTGTGTGTGTGTGTGTGTGTGTGTGTGTGTGTGTGTGTGTTAGAGAGAGCAAAAAAGGAAGGGAGTGAGAAATAAAGGTTTTCTTTTTAATTGCCAAAGGGTGCATGCACACAACAGAGAGAAAGAGAGAAAATGCAACTCCTATAGGGTAGAATTTTAGGCACATATGCACATGCACTTGGTATGTTTTTCAAGCCACCGGAACTGGGGTTCTAACTGCAGTCAACCATGTGGGATCTGGCTCCCAGTGCATAGCTCTTAACTGCTGTGCTTCAGGCCAGCCCAAAGAGGCGATTTTTTACAGTGTTGTACCACGTCGTGGTCCTCCTGCCCTGGTCTTGCAGTTAGCTAGGACCCCGGTGTGGGCCACTGTACCTAGACTGTTTAGATTGAGACAGATAATCGGACTTGGGCCTCCTGTGCAGCCTAAGGCACCATAAAGCTGGAGCCTTCCTCTTGGGCCACTGTGACTGGACCTCTGTGATTTTTAAGGGCAGGCAGGAAGAAGACTAGCAGCTTCCTCCTTGTTCTCTGAGAAGGAGCACTTGGGAGAAGTACAGAAAATTGAATCTTGGATGCTGAAGGCAAAACTTCTGATCTAGAAAAAACAACCAAAAGAACTGTGAAAATAACCCCCCAAAAAGGAGAATACTATATGAGAAATACTGGACAGCATTAGGTGCCCAAACATCTCAATAATTGGTATCCCAGAAGGTGAGGAAACTAAGAAGGGCATTGATAATCTATTCAATGGTACCTTGGAAGAAAACTTTCCAAATCTAGAGAGACATTCAAAGATCCAGACTCAAGAAATACCCAAGGACATCTAATAGAATTAACCCAAGAAGATCTTCTCCAAGGCACATCATATCCAGACTGGCCAAATCTACAAAAACAAGATTCTAAAATTGGTAAGAATGGGGCCAGCAGTTAGCGTAATGGCTATGTCGCTGGACTCCTATGTAGTCGACCGCAGTTTGAGTCCCGAACCTGGTGGCTTAAACTCATGCCGGGCGCGTGTGCGTGCGTGCCCAAGATCCCAAGAGGAGAATGGAGGAGAAGGGATTGCGGCGTGGCCATTCCCCCTGAGGG
>NW_006209381.1:2010736-2106658 GCF_000334495.1 Tupaia belangeri chinensis
ACACATACAGAAATAAGAGAATAAAAGGCAACCAAGAAAATGGCCAATTTAATGCTAAGATCAAGAAATATCAATAATAACGTTGAATATTAACTTCCAGGATTTAAAGAGAAAGACTGGACCACAGTAGCACTGCATATTCAACAGAAGAGTGTTTGAACATAAGACTGAAATAGCGAAATAGAATTTCATGACTTTCGAATAAAACATTACTGATTTTTTTACTATGCTTTGTTTCCCCTGTTTTAGCATTTTACTTTCTTTTGAGTTGTTGATGGGTTCAGCAATTTGTTAAAATACTTTTCTTGTTTGTTTCTTTAAACGGAAACATAAACTTTTCTTCCTTCCTGACCCTTCTTGAATTGGAAATATTTGGGAGTATCCTCATTTTGTGGCAGAAGGGTTATTTACATAAGTTCTTTAATGCTTGTTGCATTGAATCAGAAATTGGAAATATTAATTATTAGACAGGGCTTTGACTGGAATGTCATATCTGAAGATTACTCAAAAAACTATGGAACTAAGGTGGATCTCAAGTAACCCAAGAAAGACGGCCTGGCACCATAAATAATTCTGCCTGGCAGAGAGAATTAGAGAAGATATATGAAATAATTTATAACATAAAATAACCTGTACTTTTCCAGCCCAGCATTGTAATCAGTAGAGATTGCAAAAGAGCAACCACATCAGAGGATTATCTTGAGAAAGACTTTGAAGAAAGAAAAAGAGACTGATCATTGCCAGCAGATGGTATATCACAGAATAGATAGATAGACAGATAGGGATGAATTGAGAAGGTTTACGTGTGACTTGTGTGCTGGGCATTTGCTTTTCAACAATTTGAGTAGTTGACATGTAAACATTTTCTCAAAAATATTAAAACCATACTGTTTCTGTTGTTATAGAGTCACAAACAAAATTCTACAACATTATAAGAAATATTTTGAAAATTATCTTTAAAATTCAGTATTCTGACATTTTGAAATTTATTAACTGTCGAGAACTATGGAGTATGAGCAAATATCTTGTGATATGTAAAGTAAATGTTTGTGGGAAAATGTAAAAATACATAAATAAATGGAAAAAAGGAAAAAAAAAGAAAACAAACAAAAAATAGTGGTTGATCTGTATTGGGCTATATCTACCTTAAAAATGGTAATGTTTTAAAGAAAACTAATACAAAATAAAATAGTGTAAAATTTGTATATTCCAGAATGGAGCTATTAAACTATACTGGTGGATGTTGAAAGACTGAAATCCAGTAATGATATGGAATAATGTTAATCACTGATTAGTTATTAGAAGCTCATTAATAAAGCCATGCTTTTTCCACACTAAGACAGGTCTCTTTAGGGAAACTTCTAGATTAAAAATATACTTTATTATTTTAGCTGAGGGCAAGCTTTTCTAAAGTCATAGTAATGAATTATATAGCCATTTACTAGCATTGGTTAGCAATAATGTTAGAAATCCCCAAAAGCTAAACTGATATTCTCTAGCCAAGCTTACAAGAATTTGGAAAACTATTGAATGGTACTTGTTCTGTGCTCAGCTCTCAAAATTTTCAAAAGTCATATCTGGTAGCTACATGCTTTTTTTATTTCACACATCTTTTTTCTCGTTTATGATAAGGTAACATTTGATAGCCAATGATAACCAAAATTGAATTCGCTTGTCAGATTTTTTGGCATTTTATTTATAAATAGACTTGAAAATCTCTGCCTAATGAAAATCTTTAGCACAGTAACTTGTTGGTTTACTTTTATAGTTCCCTCCATGAAATTATGTAAATAAAATTTTATAAAATGTTCCTAAGTTATGGGGCTGGAAGGTGGTATGATAGTTGGGGTGCCAGACTTCCACTGACTGACCACAGTTCAAGTCCCAGACTGGGTGGCTTGCTTTGTCGCTTTCTCACTCTCCCTTTCTCTCTCTCTGTGTTTGGTAACATTAATAATAAATAATAATAACAAATAAAATAAAATACATTTTTGAAAAAGTTTCTAAGCTTTGTCATATTATCAAATGATAATTTAGTTTTAGCATTTTTTCCTCTATCTGTATTTTCAGATCTCCCATCCTAATGGAGTATTATAATATAGCACAATTATTCTTTAAAAATTATAGTACACTGGAACTCTAGTGAATAGTTATACACATTAAATCTATTTTCAAAATCTGCAAGTATAAATTATAGACTGTCAGTGTGCAGTCTAGATGTAAGTCTTTTTTCACTAATGTAAATAATAAAACATGCCTAGACTGCTAAGAATGTAAAATTAAACTACAAATGCAAAGTTATTTGATAATAACATATTGATTTAATAACTATTAATAATTTTTTTTTTGGTGTGTGAAATGAAAGAACTACTAGCATTGGGGCCAATTGTTGTGAAAAGGTAGAGCGGTATTTACCCATTAGGTTCTCTTGACAGCCCTGGTACCCCTTGTTGGGTTGGTATTCACTATGTGTCAGGACAGCAGCAGAAGTCAACCCCAGCCATGAATCCCAGAGAGCGCTAGAGGGAAGAGTACACCACAGTCTTTCCTGCCACTGGGATGCAATGCAACCTGCAGGTCTGTGGGTAGGGTACAAGACTCTACATGTGGAGGTAGCCTTCGAATTCTCACTTTCTAAATATTGTCCAAACATTATATATTTGAGTATTGTGCTATATTCTATGTTCATTGAAATTACTATTTCTTTAATAAATCTTGCTAAGAGTTACTTTTCTGTACATTCCTAGATAGGTAGTTCTCTAGCAATATCAAATGAGAATAATTACATGAAAATTTAAGTGTTTCATTTCCCTAACGTAATTATTTTCTTTCTTTTTTTTCACTTTTTTTTTTTTTTGAGAGGTTTTTGCTATAGGGTGCATGTGCTTGCTGGAGAGACAAAAAGAGACAGAGAGAGAGAGAACATGAGAAATCACCCCATGGGCAGGGCAGTGATGGCCATGCTGCAATCCCTTCTCCTCCATTCTCTTCTTGGGATTTTGAGCACCCATGTACATGCACCCAGTGTGAGTTTAAGCCAACAGGTCCAGGACTCAAACCACGGCTGACTATGTTGTAGCTCAGCAACATAACCATTACGACGTCTGCTGGTCCTGATAGTTCTTTTCTTATGTTACCACACTTAACTTGTCTCTTAACCTCACAGCTATTCTTTAAGGAACGTATTATCCTCCTTGTGAAAATTCACACTTGATGAGGTGACGTTCTCTTAGCTGATGTATGAGCAAAATCGTTTTCTAAACCCAGATTTTTTTCTTTTTTTTTAAACTCACGCTTAACCTTTTTTCCGTTTACCAAGATGCAAAATACCTCCTCTCAAAAGTTGAGACTACTTACAGTTTCAGGTAATGTGTACTTTTCTCTGCATAAAGATTATGTAACCAACCCACCATCACCAATCACTATAAACAAACTTCAGTTTCAGGTTTGTTCTTGTTTTTTTCCAATTTCCTCTACTTTATTTCTAATTTTTTTTCCTATGGTACATTTGCAAAATGACAGAGTAAGCAGTTATACATGAGTGAAATTTTACATTTTATAAGAGATCAAATCTGTCAGCTTAGCCCAATAGCATTATAGTCTGATGTTAGTGCTGCTATTTTTGTACCAAAAATCATTATATGTACTTTATTTACTATAATGGGATAATTGTGTCTGGACAACTCACACAATATCTCTGGACTCCCACTTTTTATTATTATTATTATTATTATTTAGTATATTCTGTACTCCTTCATGCCTCTTTTTGTCTTTCTCACAATCTATTTCATTGGATGTCAAAGTTTTCAAAGGCTAGCTATTATTTTTTAAATATCAACTGGTCACATTTAAGTAAAATATGGTTACATTTATGATTTCAAAGAATGGAGTTATGACACTAAAATATCAAGTGGTAAAGTTTACATTTTAGATGACTTCATTTGAGTCTTCCTCAGAACACATCATAAAAGTGGATTTTCTGTCTACTAAAATGTAAATGTCTTGAGGAAAAGAGCTAATCTGTGTTTGAAGGGGTAAAAGTCTCCACATGTTTATGTGTGTGTACTCATATGTACATGTATAAATACACACAAAGCTATCTTTTTAAAAAAAAGTTATTTATTTATTTTTAATTTGACTAGAGAGAGACAGAGAGAGAGGGAAAGTGAGAAAGCAAGCTTCCAGGACTGGGATTAGAACTGTGGTCAGTCATGTGAGAGTCCAGCACCTTAACCACCACATCACCTGCTGGCCCCACACAGGAAGCTATCTTTATGCATCACCATATTTGCAGATATACTAGCAAGTGTTTATAAATGTTTATGAATAAAAATATTATCCATATCCTCTGACTACTTAGAAGACATGTCTTGATGTGAAACAATTTAAGGAAGACTTTGAGAGTTAAAATTAAAGCTATTCAGTACACAAAAGGAAGAGTAAACTGAGGCAGATAAAGATTAGACTGAAATTAGTGGAAAAAAGAATAGAAGTTAAATCATCACAGGTATTTCAGCCAATTCTACAGCAGAAATTTTAAACAATCTAGACTTTACTCAAGCATCATTTTCATGCTATTATGTCCAGTGATAATCGTACATCTAAATTAAAGATAATTAGAATTTTAATACAATGATTTGTTAATAGTACCCGTGAGTAAAACATCCAAATTGAAAAAATAAAAACATCAGCTCTTTTTGTTCATTTTAAAGTTATTTGCCAACAGGAAGTTTTAAAAAAAATCACAAGCAAATGGGAAACTATACCAACCCACTACTCTCTTTAAATGCAATCTATTTACTTTTTATCCTGTCTGAATAGATGCTTTTTAATTATTGCTAATTGTTTAAGATGCCTTTGCATCTCCCAGTAGATTTCCTGTGAATAAATGTAATTCCTTTAAAATCTCCTTCAGTTACAGGCAAATACAGTCAGAAGCCCCATAGGTATGGTAGTAAAATAGTTATAAAGGCAGAAACATTTAAATGAGTAGTGCAAAGATGCTTCCCCAAAAGAGGGGAAAAAACTATATGGTTGGAGATGCAAGAACCGAACATGAAACACACAGTTGAAACATTTAAGATGACTGTGAAAAAGGTCTATGTTCCCTAGTTAAAGAATGTGCTAGGGCAGACTAAAGCATATGAATAGTTCTTTCACAGGTCACAGCATCCATTCAGCCTGTGGACATTGTTATTACCCGACAGAAATAGATGGGCCTAATTAATATTCTGAACATACCTGAATGAACATTCTTAAGGAAATCATCCTCTGGTGGTTTGGAAATGAAAAAAAGAAAGAAAGAAAGAAAACTTAACAGTAAGCATAAAAAATTGGATCGGGATAACAAAGTCAACTGCTCTCAAAGTTTAGTGCCAGCTGCAGCGGGGGACTTGTTTGTGTACATTTTTGAGTATAAATGGTCGTGCTTTGTGAAGTAAAGTTGACCAGTAGTCTGAATTTACTAGTCATTATATTGTTAACATTTAATTGAGTAACAGGCAAAAATCAGCTACAGAAAGTTTGTCATAGTAAACACTTGCAAATTCATAGAATACTAAATAATAAAGCAAAATTTTAGTTAAGTGTTTATTAATGTAAAGTCTATATAGTGCAAATTCAACAAAAAGACACTTAGTATTTTAATGAAAAAAATGTGACTATTATTGATTGGAGAAACAATGAACCATCTATGAAGAATGTCTAAGATATTTTAAAATGTTTTCCAGACAAATCGTTCATTTACATTTTAATTTTTAATATGTGATTAAAACCACTGTCTCATATGCGGCTGTACTATAGTTAGAACATTTCAATATTTTCAACATTTAGAATATCATTGTGTGAAGTTCAAAATATTATTGTACTTATGAAAATTTTACTGTAGCAAATAGGGATCTAAAAATCATAATGAGTCTAAAAATATAATAAAATCTACCTGATAAAATAAGGGTAAAAAAATACAACAAATTTTATGAGCTATTTCAGTATTTTCTAAACACACACACATATATTAATGAAAAAAAACAGAGAATAATAGTATAAACTATAGAATAAAACCAAATAAAAGTATTCATTGAAGAAATTTATGGTTAAAACACTTGTCCTACTTAAATATCTGCATTTAACAGGGCAATTCATTCCGAAATGAGAGTCAAGTGTTAGTGCTCCAACCTAATACAGTACATGTAAAACAAAATCCCTATTGAAATGGAGTCATTCATTTCCTAGACACGAAAAGCTGTACTTTGTGTTGCTATTTTAAAGCCCCTTGATAGCATTTTTCCCTTTTATTGTGCTTTAGGTATAGATGTTTCTCTGCTCAAAAATCACCAAAAAACCTACAAGTAGCAAATACCTAAATATGTAACAGATGTGTAAGTGCTCCTTAGGATAAATAGATTATGGACAATTAACTGTCATCATATCCCTGTCCCTGTTTCCACTCGCTCCTGTAGTGTACACCTGTGGCTTATTAGGCATATAACCAAAGTGGTAACACAAATTCCAGGTTCAAAGGTAACTTGGAAAAATCTGTTTTCTTCCTTCCTGAGGAAGAAGAACAGCAAGCAGTGGAGAGGCAAAGCAGTGAATGCATATCTTTCAAGAGGCCACTTGGAGAATTTCATCTTCTACCTTGGTCAAATTGTCATTCTACTTCAAATTGGCTACCCAAAGGATTTAACACTATTTCAAAAGGTGTTAAATGCAATAGATGGTCCATGTTCGGATTCTGATTTAGAGAAATAAAACAATTAAAGCATGTGTTGGAAAAAATTAAGCAAATTAGAACACTGATTAGCTACTTGATGATACTAAGGAATGAATTATTCGGTTGCGAGAATAATATTTTGTTTTTTAAACGTCTTTGTCTTTTAGAAATATGCACTTAGAGATGAAATGTTGCATGCATTCTGAATTACCCAAAAAATAACTGGAGTGATGAGTGAAAGTAGGGAGAATCGTGGTGATTTTAAATATGTTCAACAATTCTTTGATAACACCTCCCTTCAAGAGTGGAGATTGATTCCTCCCTCCTTGATGGCATGCTGGGTTTAGTGACTTACCTTTAGTGTACAGAACATGGCAGACGTGACAGTAGGATTTCCAATACTAATCATAGAAGGAATTGTGGCTTTGTCCTCTCTCTTATGTCTCTTGCTCTGTGTGAAAACAGTAGGCTTGTAATGAAGACTTTCTAGCAGCCCTATTTGATGAGAACTGAGTCAGCCTACCAACAAACAGGAAGGAACTGAGTCCTCTTGCCAACGACCATGTGAAAGAGACACCTCGAACATGGGTTGTCCTGCCCTGGTCAGATTTCAGAAGACTGCAGACCAAGCCAATATTTTGACTGTAACTTCATGAGTGTCTCATAGCAAGAGCTACCCGGAGAACTTGCTCCTAAGTTTCAGACCCACGGAGAGCGGGATAATAAATGTTAATTTTTTAAACCTCTTTTATTTCTCTCTTTTTTCCTTTCTTACTTTTTTATTTCCACAATAGGTAGGCAGCATAGTTATATATGAAACCAGATACACTGTCTGTTGAATGTCTGATGCTAGGTAATAAAAATCTCAGTGGTTACTCTGTTTTCTCTACCGTTCTATATACTTCAATAATTCCATAATAAACATATAAAAATTACTTATGATTTTATTAATCGTATAAAGGTGTAATTTAACTAGTGGTATTTTTTAAAAGAATTATTTTAAACAGAATTATTTTATTTAACTTTATTTATTTATTTATTTATTTTTAATTTAACTAACGAGGGACAGAATGAGAGAGAGAAAGTGAGAAAGCAAGCTGCCAGGTCCAGAACTGAAACTGCTCTTGAACTTGTGGGAATCCAGAGTCCTTCACCACCATGCCACCTGCTGGTCCAACTAGTGGTGTTTTATTAAAATTTAAGGATTTTTTAAAAAAATATTTATTTATTTATTTAATTCCATTTGTTATTTTATTTTTTTCATTTGATTAGAAAAAGACGGAGAGAGAGAAAGGAAAAGGGAGAAAGCAAGCTGCCAGGTCCAGACCTTGAACTGTGGTTGGCCATGTGGGAATCCAGCACCTTTAACCACCATCAAGAAGGTTTAATTTTTAAGAGTCCTTTACAACTCAAAAAATTGTACAACTTTTTTCCTCTGATAATATTTACACACATTTGGATTGTCCTTTCTTCCAGCAGCCATTCAAAGATAAATCAAAATGGAAAGGTCACATTAACAAAACATGTAGGGTTATAAAATAGGATAACAGTAAGGAAGGAACTTGGAGAAGTGATAATTGGCACCTCCAGACACCTAATCTTTATCAATATTATTCCACAGATAATTATACTTTGTGAGTGAAAGAGTATTTTCCTGGTGAACACAGCTTCCAGATAGCTCTCTAAAAGAAAATAAATCTATAGCTATGAAAAGATATCATCTCTAAAGATCGCTGTGATGTAATTACCTAAATCTCTATCTAAAATGAATATAATCAGCGAATATATATTTAATAGCCTTGAACTAAGCGCTAAATGGAATTGAAATACATTTTATTCTTTGGGGAAACCAAGTTTTCATTTTTCTTCTCATAGAATAAATGATAGGGAAATTAATTTTTAAAGATTTTAGTCTCTGGCTCTTGAAAATGTAAGTTCTACATATCATATTATGTAGAAATAATCGATAAATATTTGTTATCAACTCTAATTATGCATTTATAAGGGAAAATAATATGTATTAGGTACATATCATGTTCAATGTATTTTATTATGTTGAATTCTCATATTTGTCCTGTCAATTGTTTATTTTTTTAAAACATTTATAGAGGAAGAAACTAAATTTAGAAACCTACATTCTCTTGCTTAGGATTATACAATAAGAAATAAGAGATCACTAATTTTGGATTTCAGTTTATCTGAATCCATCTCTCCAAATTATACAGAATGACCGTGTGGACCTAGTGCAGTGCCTTGTTCTTTGTAGACAGAAACATGGACAATGACACAACCCTTCATCTCAATGTACATTTAAAGCCTGAGAAATCAAAACATGAAACAGAAAATATTGGGTTGTCAGAAAAGTCACAATGCATTTTTGCATAGAAAAACATTTAAAAGAATGTCATGAGTTGGGACCAGCAGTTGGCATAATGACTATGTTGCTAGATTTCCATGTAGTTGACAGCAGTTCGAGTCCCAGACCCGTTGGCTTAAACTCACACCAGGCACGTGCACGTGCATACCCAAGATCCCAAGAGAAGAATGGAGGAGAAGGGATTGCAATGTGGCCATATCCCCTGGGAGTGATCTCTCGCTTTCTGTCTCTCTGTCATCTCTCTCTGTCTTTCTGGCAAGGGCACGCACCCTGTAGCAAAAACCTCTCCAAAAATAAAAAAGAATGTCATGACTTTCCTGGCAACCCAACATTAGGGCATGAAAACATTGGTGACACGCTGCATGAACCTGTCGTAATTGAAATGGAAGTCTACGGGAATTCACAGCAAGCGTGAGCAACAGCAGTTTGAGAAGGTTTCAGGAGATGAAAATTTTACCGAAACATCGACAAGTGAGTATAATCGAGACATATCGGAACAACAGTGTGGATATTGTGTGCTGATTTAGTCTCCACTCTCAGCAGCCTGTCAGTTGGATGAACCTCATGTAAGAGCTCTGAGTGAAAGTGTAAGTGAAAATAGCTGTAGGATTCCTGGGCAGTCTGGTGTTTCCTGAAGCCCTATTATCCCTACTTGTTTTTGCTTTTGCTTCTTCTTGTGATAACTGAGGCCACCCAAAAAAACATTAGAAGCTTAGGGTCACATCATTGAGCCACTCAGCCAGCATCAGCAACTTCTCATCTCCAGACCTCCTATTTCATAACAAAAATGAACTTCTATTGGTTTAAGGTTCAAGGGTTGGGTAATTTACTACTTACTGACACAAGCATTCCTTTTAAAAAAGTCTTTAATGTTTATTTATTTTCTTTGGCTGTAAGTGAGAGACATACAGAAAGAGAAAGAGAGAGAGAAACAGCATCCCCAACAGAATCCTGACCTTGCAATCCAGCCCTAGTCTCCGCTCCTCCTGGATCATGGACACACCCATGCCTGGTGTTCTCAGGGAGGTCTCTGGACATCAACCTGGAACCTTCTCATTTGTAGATTTACTACCGCTACCATCCATCCCTTCTATTCCACAAATGTTCCTAACATAAATGGAAAAGCATATATAATTACAGATAAAAGGAATACTTCTGAAAATGGATTCATTTGAGAAATAAGTAAGTTTATGTTTCCATAGCTGTCAGTAGTTGAGTATAATTTAGCTTGATTCCAAAGTCTAGTCTCTAACCCATGAATCCTGGATGGGGGTGGAGGGTGGTTCCCGAGAGAGTGAAGATCATTGTTTCTTTCAAAGTCTCATATTTTAATCCTATTTTGAGATTAAGCAACTGAAAAACAGTGTAGAAGAAAGATTTAAAAATTGCGTAGAGAGAAAAAATGCTGACTAACCTACAGGAATGTGAATAAAACCTCCATGGAATGAAACCAATGGCTGAATAAGTCAGAAATTAGTAAACTAGTCTTTATGACATGTAGGGAGTTAAGTTCTGTGCTTAACTATGGTGATGAGGTTTAAATTGTGTTGTGTTTTTTTTTTTTTCCCCTGATACATTTAGAAGGAATAGATGAAGATGAGAATATTCAGTTGCATTTTACATAAGAGACAAAGGAAAAGATGATCTGGGATTTCTAGTTTGAGAGATGGATAATGCTGTTACCTCTGAATAAACTGAAGCTGTTTGAAAAGGGTGTTTTGGAGAGAGAGAATTTCCCTGTTGGATGCACTGAGTATGTGCTCCCCTATGTGGATTTGTCTTGTCAACTGCTGAGAACAGGCACAGAGACAAAGGCAGTGGGTCATGAATGAAGTTCGACAGTATAAATAATCAGGAAGGCCAGCCAGTGGCATAGCAGTTAAGGCAGCTGGATCCTACATGGCCACCTGTGCAGTTTGAGTCCTGGATCCTGTGGCTTGAGAATCATGCTGGGTGTGTGTGTATACGTATCCAAAATCTCAAAAGGAGGGAGAAATGGAGAAGGGAATATGGTGTGGCCATATTCTAAACTCTCCCACCCACCATGAGCAGACGCCACCTCTGAAAGATGAAAAATAAAATAATACTAAGGAAAAAGATTTAAAAGCCAGAAAAGTGAACAATTTAATAAAACCACCAAGCTAAAATGGCCTTCCCTTCCCTATGATAAGGCAGCAGGGTAAGGAAAGAAAAAGATGAGTGGAGACAGGGGAGCAGCTAAGAAGGTGAAGTTTCAGGGAAGCCAAGGGAGACTGGTTTGGGATTCTGGAAACTGACAGTCAAGTGAGGAGCGGGAGTCAGGAAGGGCAAGCATTCTCGGAGTGGAGTAAGAAATAGGAGACAACAGAGAGTGCTCAGCAGAAGTGGTGACAGTGAGAACATCCTAGCTCGGGCTCAGTAAAAAGTATGTGGAAGATAGACCTGAAGTTTCAGGCAGGTAGAAGAAGTTTGCTTTCATTTCGGCATCTTTTGGATAATGTGGATCCTGGAAGCACAAATTCCTCTTGGCTTAACCATTTAAAATAACATGTTTTAAAATCCTTTAATTTGTTTCACTATAATACGCTTTTAAACTTCTGAAAAAGAAAAGGTAATATAAACCTTTCATAGTTGTAGGAATATTAAAAGTATTTTCTCCAGTTTATAATTATTGACCTGGAAGTCTTAAGACAGAGAAAGTTGCAAGTATTCAACTCTTCATGAAAACGTTTCTTTTTACTTTCGAAGTTTAAACAAAACTTGTTATAATATCTTGTTATAATATGTTTAGACAGAAAAATGTCTTTTGTTCTCAGAAAGACTTGCAGTGTCTTTGGCTTAGGCTTTTGTATCAAGTTTTATGAGATATAATTATTCTTTGCTGTCTAATTATTACTACACAGGACCAAAAAGTTGCAAACCCATATACTATTGTTGTGATTCCCCAATAAATTGCCTTTAAAGAATTATATCTAATAATTTGATCTCAAAATTATACCACTAATTTTGCTTAAAATCTGTGTGGAAAATATGAACAAAATATCTACATTAAATATTAAACTAAAAATAAACAGTAAAGACTAAAAAAGGATTTCACACATTATGCTATTGATTATCTTTTACTTAAGATTCATGTGATTAATTTCTCTTATTAGATTCATGCTAAAAAATACTGATAAAAGAAAAAAGTAAAATTATTAAAACCATAAGACAGTGATATGTGTTATGTAGGAGTTTTCTGAGACCAAATAAAAACAGACATACTCTTTTCTTTTCAGATGAAAACTCTAGAAACTATCTTGGATGTCATTTCCTCTTGGCCTACATGAAGCTCAAATTGAAATTTTGTTTAAATAGCTTCCACTAGATCAATTTCTTCTGGCATAATTATTTCTATATTTTATTTTACTATTTGGTTGTTTTATTGTTTCTTGTAATTTATGGATTTGCCGTGCTACAAAAAATATTTCTTTTCTTTTGTAAAAATTTATTTTATTTTATTTATTACTATTATTTAAGTTTGCTATAGGGTATGTGTACTCACCAGAGAGAGACAGAGAGAGTTAGAGAGAGAAAGAGAAAGTGAGAAAGCAAGCCACCAGATCCGGAACTTGAACTGTGATCAGCCATGTGGAAGTCTAGCTCCTTAACCACCTTGCCTACTGCTAGCCCCACAACATGTATTTTTAATGCCCATCAATTTTCTTATCCCTTTTTGGAAGTGAGAAGAACCCAAATGATGAATAATGATGTATAGCATTATTAAATTATATTCAAAATCAATCAATAAATGCATTTTAGGGAAAAATAACATAATGAATTTAAAAAGAATCAACTTGTCTTATAAATCAAGGTTTAGGGATCAGCAGGTGGCGTTGGAGGCACTGGACTTCCATATTGCCTACTGTGGGGAGTCCTGGACCCAGTGGCTCACTTTCTCACTGTGTCTCTCTCTCTCTCTGATCTAATTAGAATAATGATAATGAATAAAATTAAATTATTTTTAAAAATCCAGGTTTCAATCCTAAGAGAATGAATGGTGATATGGTAAACTCAAAGTTCTGCACACAGAAAGGTTTCAGGTTCACATCTGGTGATCTCCCTGAGTTCTCAGGGCACGTGTGTGCCCGTGACCCAGGGCTGGTTGATGGTGCGTGTGGCTTGTGGAACAGAATGTTGGAGACTTTTTTTCTCTCTCTCATTCAGAAGGAATAACTAAATCGAAGACTTAAAAAAATTATGAATGTTGAAATTAACTTTATCAATGAAACTACTCATAGTAAGCGGACTTTGACCAAGTGTTGACATTTTGATACTTCTATAAAATAGACAAATAAATATGCCTTACTCTCCAGGAAGTCTCCTTTTAAACCTAAAAATGTTTCCCTTGAGTGTTTCAATTTTTTTTTTTATAGGGCCAGCTTGTGGCAAGATAGGGTATCTCGATCCCACATGGCTGACTGTGTAGTTCAAGTACAGGAATCAACAGCTTGAAAATGTGCCGGGTATGTGAGTGTGCATGCCCAAATTTCTGCAAGAAGGGAGAAATGGAAAAGGGATTGTGACACGATTATTTCTTATGCTTATTACTTTCTCACTTTCTCTCACCCTCTCCTTCTGGTGGGCTCAACTGCCTTATGCCAAGATTTTTCAAAAAGCATATACTAGATGCACTATTTTTTAAATCTGTTTTCTCTCATTTTACTGTACATAATAAGTTGAAAAGGGCAAAAAATTAAACAGAAAGCCATACATAAAAATAAAATAAGTATCACTACACTTTAAAAAATATGCTTATTATATTTTAGTTCACTTAAATTAGAAATATTTAACTTTTAAAAGTTTCTAAATTTGTCACCAACAATTAGCAATACTAAAAATAAGCTTTATTTGCTATAAAAGATGGTGACTGGGAGTCTTTTCAGAGCACTTAAGATTTTGGGTTTTTCCAAAGTTGTATTTAGGCTTGCAGGGTTCTCTGCATAGTGGGCCATATGGATATACTTTCTTATAGAATTTCAACATGTCTTCCGATCGTGGGTCATATGGACATACTTTCTTATAGAATTTCAACATGTCTTCCCTAGTAGGAATCAGGAAAAGAGCTTCATGGAAAAAAAAAATGACATATTTTAACATCACTTTTCACTATTATTCTGAGTTTCCCAAAAGAGTTGGTTCTCATTGCATTTATGTTGGGGGTGATTTAAGAGTCAGTTTATTGGATTGTCCATCTCCGTTTAAGATTGGCAGCTGGAAAGAATTCAACAACCGCAGACCAAAGGCAGCAAAATAGAGCTAGAATTGGAAGAAAAACAAGAAAATCGGCATCAGTACAATTTCCATTTTGCTTTACCAGCTGGCTTTCTTTCTTGTTTATGTCCTTTTTCAAGTGCTGGAGTGTTTATTTTTCTTTTTGTTTAAAAGCATTGTGCATGTTTAGAATACTTTTATCTATCTTTGGCGAAAGAGGGGAATCCAAGAAAATACTGTCATTTTGGATAAATCACTGAAGAGAATTGGCAAAATCAACAGTTTTTTATAATATCTGCCCGATCCCATCGGACTGTAAGGGCTTTCCTTAATAACAATGTACATCTAATTATAATATCTCAGCTTAAATAACATTTTTAACTATCCTCTAATCTATTGACATAGTTGTAAATAGGCTGATGAGTATTTAAATAGGAGAAGAAAATCACTACTTACAAATACTAACAAAGAGTTATTGAAGCAATTAATTCAGCTTCTACAGCTGCAAAGTTGATATTATCCAAATGGTAAAATAGTTTATGTAACAATTGCTCAAAAGTTACTCCTGAGTTTCTTTCGTTAATCTTTCTGTGGAAAAGTTATAATGTCACCAGTAGCACCCCAAAGACAATAGTTTAACAAGTGAATCAATGAAACCAAAGTCATTCTTTGAGACAAAATAGAAGGGGACACTACTGCTTCTTCATACATTTTGTGAAACCTACATTATCCTGAAACCAAAGACAGACGACAATATCATAAGAAAAAAATTAATAACAGACTAATATCTCTTATGAATATTGATGCTAAAGTCCTTGACAAAATACTAGCAAACCAAACCCAACAGCAGGTTTGAAAATCTATATACCACAACCAACTAGAACTTGACTAAGGAATCTAAAGATGATTGTGCATAAGGTAACTTAATGTAATACACCATTAGAACAAAGGTCAATAAAAGCACATGAGTATCTAAAGAGAGAAAAGAAAGCATTTGAAAAATTGAAATACTATTTCCTGATTAAAATACCCAGCAAAATAGACATAGAAATTTCCTTGGGACCAGCAGATGGCGCAATGATTACTTTGTTGGACTCCCACATAGTCAATCACAGTTCAAGTCCTAGACGTGGTGACTTTAAACTCAGCTGGACACGCATTGTCACATGTCTATGAAAAAAGCTAATACAGTTCTTGACCTCATTCCTATGGAGAATCCATATTGCAAGTAGAATTCATTGTGCCAATTCTGCAGTAGCCCTGGCCACATCTGAAACCCCATCTGTTGTGTTCACATCTGGGCAACACACTTAATGTTTTATAAACTGAGCCATATTAAAAATAGGACATTATAAGATTTCATAGGCCTGGAATTTTGCCATGGGAGGATGATTGAAAAAGTTAAGAGCATCTACTTTTTAAACAAACATGATTTTGAAAAGATGGAATCTAATTTTTACAAATGCAATAGCTCGTTTTGTGAAAGATGAATATGTGTAACTCCACAGGTCTATTGTGAAATACCAGTGAAAATAACAAAGAAAAAATACATAATTATTATGAGAAGGAGAAATACAAAATGCACTCCTGTCTTCACATCTGGTATTTTATACAACAGAAACTTCATGTCCTTGGAAATAACTCAGCGGTGGCTGCAGAATCCGTGTCAGGGATAATATAGAAGTTTCCAGCCAGTCAAGTCCAGACATACACCTTCATCATACTACTAATGTGGCTTTGGCCAATTTCCATAACCCCCTAAGCATCCATTTTCCCCACTGTAAAATCTGTCCATCTTACAAAGTTACTATTTTTTAAGGTTTTTGCCATAGAGTGTGTGCACTTTCCAGAGAGACAGAGAAACAGTGAAAGAGAAACTGAGAAATCACCCCTCAAGGGCATGGCCATGCCTTAAAACTTGGTCTTAAGTCACCAGATCTAGGACTTGAACTGCAGTCATCCATGTGGGAATCCAGTGCCTTAACCATTACACCACCTGCTGGGTCCAGTTGTGATGATTTTTAAAGCACCTGTGAAAGAAGGTCTGGTGTCTGATAAAGTAACCTTGAGGGTATCCTGCTCTCATTTCAACCTTGCTTATAATGATGGCCTAGATGTTCTCTCAGATTCTGTCAGAACTGATGACACATTTAAGCAACTGGAAAGTGAAAAACCACTTTGTCCACAATGGTAGCACTATTCTCATCTTTAGCGGTAGATTATTTACATCATTGGAATGATACTGTTTAATCTCCGTTCCTTCAGAGAATGTGAACCAGCTGAGAATTAGCCAGGGCAGGTCCTCTCCCAAGTAAAACAACATTTGATGTCAAATCTGAATAGGCGTGCAACTACAAAGTATTAACTATATTTAGAATTTGCTGGTTTATGATTAGCATTTTAGGATCCATTCTTCATCAGATACTCAACACCCTAAGCTTTAAATGTTTTGTCTTCCTGGTATTTGTTGAATGAAATTTTATGAATTCTATGAAAAAAAATCTATCAAAGACCCATCTTCAGATGCTGTCTGTGTTTATGAACTTGTAAACTATCGGAATTTTTATAAGTTTTTGCCCTACATTGTCTGTGTTTGCCAGAGAGAGAGAGACAGTGAGAAGGAAAGTGAGAAATAACCTCCCTTGGGAGGATGGCCATGCTGCAATCCCTTCTCTTCCATTCTCCTCTTAGGATTTTGGGTACACACACACACACACACACACACACACGTGCCTGACATGATTTTCAAGTCTCCAGGTTTAGGACTTGAACTGTGGTTGGCCAAGTGGGAGTCCAGTACCTCAACCACAAAGCTACCTGCTAGCCCTACTCTTAGAATATTTTAAGACTTTCAAGAATCCTCCCAGTTTATCAAGAGATGTCTTTTTAGCATAAGCTTCTTATTTCTTTCTTCCCTTTTTCCTTAATTTTATGTCTTTTCATCATCTCAATAAATCTAGTACTTTTCAATATGTTTGCTTTTATTATTGAATTTGCTTTTGGATTCTCTAAGTTGAGTAAAAAAATTAAGAGATGATCTTACCCTGATTTCCTTATTACTTTCTCTTAGTATTGTAAGGATTAAAATTTGTTTTCCTATTCATGGTTATAAAGGATCTGTATGACCTTTGAGAATGACATCCTAGAAAGCAACCCTAGTGCCCAGTAATAAATTTTTTCTAAAGCCTAATGAAAGTACTACTGTTCAAAATAAATATAACAGACTATAACAAACTCTACCCAGGGAAAACTCAACCACAGGTTCTAAGGGGGGCTGAGATCCCTATACTGAGCACGAGGTAACCTTCCATATGCATTGTTGGCAATAATATGGATGTGAACCTAGGCACCATGAAGAGTGTCGTTACCAGAGTCTGTGGATAGAGTTTACTCAGGTCAGTGGGGAGGGTGTCCCCAGAGGCAGGATAGCATGTTGTCAAATAAGCCACCTAGGATCTGGAGTCTCTATCT
This sequence comes from Tupaia belangeri chinensis, assembly GCF_000334495.1. NCBI lineage: Eukaryota > Metazoa > Chordata > Mammalia > Scandentia > Tupaiidae > Tupaia > Tupaia belangeri. The sequence continues at coordinate 2,028,529 of NW_006209381.1, forward strand.
AGAATTCATGAGAAAAGTCCATTTTATGAAGTCTCCATATTTTCACTTTTATACTCTTTGATACTGTTCTGTATTGTAGGTTCTTAAATTCTAGATTTTAATATATATTATTTTATATATTTAAATTAAAATATATGATCTTACATATATATGTGTATATATGTATATATAATATATATAGTGTGTGTATATGTTTGTGTGTATGTGTGTGCTTGTGCGTATAAATTTTTATTCTCTATTCCAAGCAAGTTACAATTGGTCTTGACAAGTAAGAACTTGCCACAAACAATCCCCATGACTAGTAGTCTTGTAATCTCACCATATGCCACAATGACTGGGACATATAATTATCCAACCATACAATTAATGAACTATTACTAAATATTAGACAGTTGGCTAGAAGATATTCTCTTTCTCGTTCAGAGTGTATTTCCCAACTTATTACTGGTTGACACATGACAAGTGACTGTGCACATTGAACAAGATGTCTGCTGATGCGGTAAGGTTTTCAAACATGCCCTTCTCCTGATTTGAAAGATATTGCTTTTTTTCTTTTCCTCTTTAATACAACCAAAGTATAGGACAAAATTTAACTTTGTCAAAAATAACAACTATGACTTACTGCTTAAAACTACAAACGAGGTTGATATTGAAAAATATTACAAGAGGCCATTGTAGAACATAAGCAATTAAAGTTTAAAAATGAAGAGGCACTTTTGTTACTGTTATGTAATTTTTAATTTTTTTGCCATGTAGTTTTTAAAGAGTGTAATTAATAGTTATTATTGAAAGTGCAAGAAGGGAAACTATAGAGTTACAGGGACCGCTTCACACATGACCACTGAGGCCTGAAAGACTGGTAACCATGACTTACGAATTCAGAATGGACAGAGCATCTTAGGTGAACGAATGAGCAAAAGTTCTAAAAGAATAATTCATAATGTATCTTTGGAAAACAGGGCGTAATAGAACAAGTAAAGGATTCCACAGAAGTCTCTAATTTTGAAACATCTACTTTTTTGTCTTAATTATGTCAGACATGAGTATCTTAGGAATATTTGCATATGCAGAGCTCCTACACTAGCCTTCCTGGTCTGGAAACAAGCTGAGGGAACAAGAATAGCCAGTTAGGACCAATGGGGGCAATGACAAAGCCTGGTAGTTTCTTCAGTCCCTGTCCTTGCAGGGGGGAAACATGTAAGAGTGACTGGAGGAAAAAGACAGTGGACCTTCCTCATGAAGATTCTTCCTGTGCTCAGACCAGGAAAAGGATTTACTCAGTGATGGTCCTGTCAAGAGCAGTTTCAGCAGGTGTTGAAAGCTCTTTGCTTGGCTAGGATAGAGAAGGGCACTGAAGAGAGGAGGCGAAATGACTAAACAGTCAAGTTAAGCAGGAACATGAGTTTGAGGGGCTGAATTTCTCTCTGCCAAATTCATATGTTGAAGAGGTTGGATGCTGTGGCAGCTGTGTGAGGCGCACTCACATGAGAAGCTTTTGGACTGGCATCTGGAGACCTCACTGAATACCCCATGCATGTACTTTCTTAGAATCCAGAGCTGGCTGGGACTACACATGGAGCATGGTGTCAAGACCCTGTTGGGTGAGACTGTATTTAGAGACAGGGTCATTTAAAGGTAATTAAGTTAAAATGTGGCCATTAAGATGGGCCCTGATCTAAGACATTGGTGTTTTTATGGGAAGAGGAGATTAAGACAAAGGCAGAGACAGAGAGAAGACCATGGGAAGACACACAGAGAAAATGAGTGTCTGTGGTTTAAGCTCCCGAGGTATTGCACTCTGTATGGCAATGCGATCAAAGAAATACAGCTAGATCCCAAAAGGGGCCCTCATGTCGAGTTTCGCTAAATCTATTACAACATAAGGACAGGTTGATGTGAGATTAAAAAGGTCAGGTGCCTCCAAAAAACTCAATTTTAATCTCGACATTGACCCAGAGGTTTTGTAGAGAGTTGCAAATAATTTTCTAATGGCCAAGTGAGATAAAACTGGTCTCTAAGGAAGGTACATTCTAGTGTCTGCTAAAGCTGAACTACTGGTGGGTAATAGACTCTACCTTCGAAAGTCGAAGTTAAGAAGAAACTAAATTGCTTTGTATGAGAAGGACATGAGTTGGGGCTGGCAGGTGGCGTGGTGTTTCAGAATGATGGACTCCCACATGGCTGACCATGGTTCAAGTCCTGGACCTAGAAGCTTGCTTTCTCACTTTCCCTCTCTCTCTCCCTGTCCCTCTCTGGTCAAATTTAAATAAATAAATAAATAAAGTTAAATAAAATAATTATTTTATAAAAAGTTTTTAAAAAAGAAGGACATGAGCTATTAGAGGCCAGAAGATAATTTCTTTTTAGTGCCAGAAGATTCATGCTTTTCTCGGAGAGAGAACGAGAGGCAGAGAGAAAAAGAGAAAGTATTCCTCCACAGGGTGTGATCATGGCAATCATTTTTCTTCTATTTCTCTTACTGTCAGGATTTTTGGCATGCATAGATCCATTCCTGGCGTGTTTTTCCAGCCATCAGGGCCAGGATTCCAATCGTGGTCAGCCAGGTGAGATATGGATCCTAATGCACAGCAGTTAACTACTGAGCTCGAGGGCTGGTCCCAGAAGACAAACCTTAATGTGGTAAATCAGATGTGTAGGAGGGTTAGACCAAAAGGAGGAGGGTGAGAAAGAGACCTGGTGGTAAGAGGAAAGGAAGAGAGGTCCAAAGCCATTTCCTAGGGCTTGACCATTGACCCTGACTCTACCATATGTCCTGCAAAATCTCCACATGACTTTGGGTGAGTGGATTTATTTTTGAGACTATAGAGAGGTATTTCATCAGTTGAGAAATGTGATGCAAGCAAAAACATACACTCTTCTGGAAGGTGGCTCACAACTGGACTGTGCTGGCCATAATTATTTGGAAGAGGAAAAGGGTAGTTTAATAAGCCATTGGGTTGAACAGGTGGAATTGAGCAAAATCGTGGATGCCAGTTAAATAAGTGGGTTTAATAAGATGAGATGCAGAGTTGGACCTTCTAGGTGAGACCTGGGTGTTAGATGTTTTCCAGGAAAGCTAAAGGGCTTCTCAGAGAACTCAATTACGGTGTGAGCCTGGCCAGTGGGAGAGCTTTAGCCAACAGAGGCAGGATGGTAACCACTCATGGGATGCCACTTTGAGAGTAAGTCTCGTTGGTCAGTATCAGTTTTACTGATATAAAATACATCTTCACCCAATCTTCTCATCCTTCCCTTCCCTGAAAAGTAAAAATAAACAGAACAAGAAAACAATCAAACTTCCTATGATATCCCAAAAGAGACAGAATTTCTCATAGTTCATACAGGGCTGTAGCATCCACGATTCTTTATTGTAGACCCTTGCACTGCCTTGGGTTGGTGGCAGCTGTAGGACACGGGTGTTGGTACCCAGAAAAGGCAGTGTCCAACAGACTAATGGTGGCATGTGAGCATTGGTGGTGCTTGCTTACAGGGGACTCGTTTCCTTCAAAACAACAGTGGCCCCCAAGTAGAAGAGCGTGATAGGGCAGAGACAATGCAGCAAGGCTAATGCGAAGACGGGATTGTGGTTTACTGTCATAGCATCTGGTCTCATGTACTGTCAAGACAAAGTGTGAGCCTACTCTGTCAATAGGGTCTGGGGAAATGAGAATAGTAGAGTGTGAAAACTACAAACCAAAGCAGGAGAACAACTGTGCCCAGTGTATAAACTTTAATAATCAATAGTGAAACATCCTCTGGGAATTCCAAAAATGTTTGGGTGAAGTGTGTGCTTTACAAAAGGCTCAGGTCTCGTGTAATGTATGTGAGGGCACAAGGCAGTAAGATTTGAGTTATTAATGTTAATGCGATCTCATTTGCTTCCGTAGACTGGTGTGGCCTGAGGAAATTTGGGGTTTATTGTGTGTAATGGGAAGCTTCTCACTTTTAAGGGATGAAGAGTAACATAATGAAAGTAGAGTTTCAGAAAGATTAAATTCCAATTTATGAGGAAAGAGAAATGACTTTAGCAGTAGGAAAACATTAGTTACATTGCTTTAAACATTGAGAAAAATTTCAGTGTAGGTTTTAAACAAAGCTATCCCATTTAACATGCTGATTTACATAGATATCGAATAGATAGATAGATTTAGATATAGATAGCACAAAGAAAGAAAAATGTCTAAAACTTTAGACTACTCACAGAGGTCTCCAAATGTCTGCTAATTAAGAGATCCTCAAAAGTTTTTTTGACTTGAAACAAAACTTACATCACTTGGTTTTTAGTCTGTATTGGCTCACACCCCTAAATGTTAATATCTTATTTTCGTGTATATTGTCAATTTCATGTTCCTCGCATTGATCTCTGAATCTTACTGTTTACACACAAACACAACTTAAAAGGCTTCTCTATAAGCTGTAGGCATAGAAGGAAAACATTGGGGCAGCTCCTTGGTTGGATAGCACCAGACACATGCAACAATTGGTGCCTGGATCATTTATTCAGGCCTGAATCCTGTTGATCGACTTCAGACACGTGTTCTATACCCTTGTTTCATCGCGTTATGCCTGGAACAAAAAGGACTAGATGATCACTAAGTTCCTTCTGCCTTAATCATATGTGATTCTGTAGAAATAACTGTATTATTACTCAAGAATCACTTCATTTTCTCAGATTGACTAAATCTTCCAGTACTTTTCTCTCAGGCCAGATTGAAAAGATTCAGCATTTCTCTAAGCACGATTCTCCTTTTGAAAAGGCAAGCAACAGTGTTAGCTCTTAGAAAAGGAGCAAGAAGGAAGCAAGGAGTAACCTCTGCTTAAATGAAAGCTTCATTGGGGAAAATGAACTAATCAGTGTCCTCTGAAGAAAATTCATTTGCTCCGAAGGGCATAGCCTCTGCAGCTATAAGCACTTACTATAATTTATATTATTAAAATCCTCACAGAAATGGATGTGTATACACATGTGCTTATATTTATATATTTGGAACACTGCTAATGGACCATATTTTACTACTTAGTATCATTTCTATCCGGAATTACTAGCTATTGTGGTATTGCATTGAATATGGATGAGATAACATACTCCAACAAATATTATGTGCGCTGTGGTACAGAACATGAAGTAAACTTGTTAAATGGAACCTCTGCAGAGTCCTCCCTTCTGTGATGAATCCATCAGTATCTCTTGGAGAAGTTGAAAGATCAGTCCAAGAGTCTTCCAATAGCACCTCTGCATTTTTCAAATATTTGAAGGACCGATGCTTAGTTCAGACATACCAGGCGAAAACTTTGGTGCACGAAAATAGAAATTCAAGATATTTAGGAATAATTATTTGTCTCACAAAATATATGAAATCAAAAAACAGTAGAGGGTTTTATAGGATCTAAGAGAGTAGTATGCCTTTTTAAAAAGAAAAGGAGGGGGTGGCAGGTCACATGGTAATTAAGGCACTGGACTCCCGCATGGCTGACGGCAGTTGGAGTCTCACACCTCGCAGCTTGCTTTCTCGCTTTCCCTTTTTCTCTCTCTGGTCAAATTAAAAAATAATAATAATAACAAATTAAATTAAATTATTCTTTAAAAAAAGTAAAAGAGGGGGCCAGCAGATGCCATGGTGGTTAAGGTGCTGGATTCCCACATAACCAACCATGGATAAAGCCCTGGACTTGATGGCTTGAAAATCATGCCCAGCACGGGTGAGTGTATGCCCAAAAGCCTGAGAGGAGAATGGCGAAGGCGTTATTAGGTCTGTCCCTTGGGGGTGATTTCTCACTTTCCCTCTCTCTCTCTCTCTCTGGTGAGCGTGTGCGACATACGGCAAAAACAATAATAAAAATAATAAAAAGGGAGTAAGAAAAACAGAAGAAAGCAATTACTAAAGATGTGGCTATGAAGAAACTTCACAAAGTGGCGAATAAATAAATAAATAAACAGCTTAAACAGACAGATGATAAAATTTATGGAATACAGAAAATATTCTTCTTAGTAATTTCCTATCATTTTAAGGTAAAGGAGAAAAGGTATCGAAAGAGGGACCAGCAGTTAGCGTAATGGCTATGTTGCTGAACTCCCAAGTAGTCGACCGTGGTTCGAGTCCCGGATCCGGTGGCTTAAACTCACACCAGGTACATGTGCGTGCATGCCCAAGATCCCAAGAGGAAAATGGAGGAGAAGGGATTGCGGCATGGCCATCCCCCCCGGGGGGGGTGATTTCTCGCTTTCTATCTCTCTGATTTTCTCTGTCTTTCTGGAGAGTACACTCTTCCTATAGCAAAAACCTCTCAAAAAAATAAATAAATAAAGAGTCCTAGTGTTTATTGAGATCCATTATGGGCTTAGCTAGGTTTACTTAACCATCACAACTATCCAATGATGTCAGTAATAAAATTACTTTTAAAATGAAACATAATATTGAATTACATGTGATAAAAAATCATACGGGAACACACTTTAGGACTAGAGAGAGACATGAGCATATGTGGACTGATGTAAAGACAACAAGGTGCTTACACATGCACAAAAAGAAACCTCAAAGTTTGAGATTTTTCTTTTCTCCCATAAAATTAAGAAGTAGTATAGATAAATCAAAGCAAGCAAGGGCTGGCCCTATAGCCTGATGGTTAAGGAAGCCAGATCCCGTATGGCTTACTGCAGTTGAATCCCTACCAAGGCAGCTTGAGAAGCATGCTGAACATGTGTTCATTCACGCCCTAAATCCCACAGGATGGAGAATGAAAGAGAAGGGATTGTGGCATGATCACTTTCTCCATTAGGGAGTGCTTTCTCTCTCTCTCTCCCTGTCTCTCTCTGGCAAGGGCATGTGTTTTTTCCTATGTTTTTCTATGCAAAAATGCATCATAACTTTCTCCACAATCTAGGAAATGCATTTCTGTTGTCTGGACTATTCAGTGTGTGGTGTTCTGCAAGGAAGTAGACCAATGTAGCAACTCACAATGGGCAATATTGCTTGAGCAAGAAAAATATTAAAGTTCTCATTTTACTACTCTATTATATGGCATATAAATAGATAAATAAATAAGTACACACACACACACACATATCTGTAGAGAGAGAGAGAGATACACACATACACATAAATACATACATATGTATATATATGTCTTTATACACATATTGGCCACAGAGTCCATATAAAGAATTGGTATTTAACAACACTTCGTCCTGATAAAGTCTGAAAGATCAGTGAAAACGATAGCTGTCATTCTGCCTTTCCCTTGCTTGTTCATATCATGAAGCCAGGAACACATATGCCACAATCAGAGAAGCGTAGCTGTGATATCAGAAGAAGGCCACCGTCTTCCAAGAAGAATCGTCGACTCTGACTGCTGAATATAGCAGCTCTGAGCTCCACCATTGCCTCTTTGTTTCCTGATCTCACCAGAGAGTCCTAGTGTTTATTGAGATCCATTATGGGCTTAGCTAGGTTTACTTAACCATCACAACTATCCAATGATGTCAGTAATAAAATTACTTTTAAAATGAAACATAATATTGAATTACATGTGATAAAAAATCATACGGGAACACACTTTAGGACTAGAGAGAGACATGAGCATATGTGGACTGATGTAAAGACAACAAGGTGCTTACACATGCACAAAAAGAAACCTCAAAGTTTGAGATTTTTCTTTTCTCCCATAAAATTAAGAAGTAGTATAGATAAATCAAAGCAAGCAAGGGCTGGCCCTATAGCCTGATGGTTAAGGAAGCCAGATCCCGTATGGCTTACTGCAGTTGAATCCCTACCAAGGCAGCTTGAGAAGCATGCTGAACATGTGTTCATTCACGCCCTAAATCCCACAGGATGGAGAATGAAAGAGAAGGGATTGTGGCATGATCACTTTCTCCATTAGGGAGTGCTTTCTCTCTCTCTCTCCCTGTCTCTCTCTGGCAAGGGCATGTGTTTTTTCCTATGTTTTTCTATGCAAAAATGCATCATAACTTTCTCCACAATCTAGGAAATGCATTTCTGTTGTCTGGACTATTCAGTGTGTGGTGTTCTGCAAGGAAGTAGACCAATGTAGCAACTCACAATGGGCAATATTGCTTGAGCAAGAAAAATATTAAAGTTCTCATTTTACTACTCTATTATATGGCATATAAATAGATAAATAAATAAGTACACACACACACACACATATCTGTAGAGAGAGAGAGAGATACACACATACACATAAATACATACATATGTATATATATGTCTTTATACACATATTGGCCACAGAGTCCATATAAAGAATTGGTATTTAACAACACTTCGTCCTGATAAAGTCTGAAAGATCAGTGAAAACGATAGCTGTCATTCTGCCTTTCCCTTGCTTGTTCATATCATGAAGCCAGGAACACATATGCCACAATCAGAGAAGCGTAGCTGTGATATCAGAAGAAGGCCACCGTCTTCCAAGAAGAATCGTCGACTCTGACTGCTGAATATAGCAGCTCTGAGCTCCACCATTGCCTCTTTGTTTCCTGATCTCACCAGAGACCTGAATGAAAGGTTTACAGCCCTGAAGAAGGTTCAAGTCCGTGAATCCACTGAAGCTGAACTTCCTCCTGGCCCTCCTGTGCCTGGTTGTCTTGAGCTGGATGTGAGTTCTAGCCTCAAGCTATTTACACCATGATCAGGCTAGTAATTAGCAAAATGTTTAATATAATATAGAAGCAATTAGGAGGTGATAACATGCAATTAAGATGTGTTTTCAGATTAAAGATTTTATAGTGCTCTTTTTCTTGAAAAGATAAAGTGCCTATCTCAAAATGTCAAACGGCCGTGATTTAATCTGAATTATTTTCAATTAATATGCATGTATTCTTGCGATGTGTTCACCGTTGTTATTGACATTGATAAATTAAGCTCATCCCAGCTGAATTTATCCTTGAGTCACTCTATATTTCCTGAATGTCAGCTCTTCATTCGTATTTTTTTTTCCTTCGCCTACAAGCTGTGCGTGATCTAACTCTAAGTCTCTTGATTCATCCCTGGGATTACAGGGATGTGTCAGTCTGGAGGAACAATAATCTGAAAGGGCATTGTTATAAATAGAGTGTTAGAATATAATTGTTTGTCATGTCATTTCTCCCCTTTAAATTCCCCAGAGTCCTGTTGAAGTAATTTAGACAGCTAAGATGACAAGAGTCTTGAGACTGTACTTATAGAGTTGTCCAACACATCTTTAGCCTAGTCCGCCTTCTGAGACCATCTCATCAACAAAGTAGGAAATGCAAACATCAAATGAGTTTTGACTACAGTGGGTTTAATTTGAGAGTTTACATAGGCCACTCTTCATACAGTAAAAGCATTGTGTCTCCAGATTCATCTGTACGTGTTGAGACAATGGCTATTAAATGGCATTTAAAATTAATTAGAAATTATCATGAGTGAGTACAGCAGCTATTGGCGATAACTTAGAGGAATTAAATATTTAATATGTAGGAGGCTTTTTTTTTTCACTTTTGTAAAGACAATGTGTACCTGGATAATTTTAGGAGTAAATTATTTAAAGTTCAGCTAGAAAAACTGGGGCAAGTTATTATTTTATCCCAGTTTCACAATTTGTAATTTAAAAATGATGTTATAATAATGATTATAACAGCAATATAGATGCCATATAATATAGTGACAAAATGAGAAATTTAATATTTCTTTCTAAACGAAATGGCCAGAAATGCCTCAAATTTGAAAATTATTATTATTTTTCTCTCTCCTTTTTATTCATCTTTGTTTTTTTATTTTTTTTATTTTATAGTACTTTTTTTTAAACAATTATTTTATTTTATTTATTCATTCATTTTTTTTTTTAATTTGACCAGACGTTGAGAGTGAGAGAGAGAGAGGAAGCGAGAAAGCAAGCCACCAGATTCAGGACTTGAACCCTGGTCAGCCATGTGGGAGTGTCCAGAGCCTTAACCACCATGCCAGCTGCTGGTCCCCATTTTTTTTTTTTTACCCTAGGGCACATGTGCTCACCAGAGACAGAGAGAGACAGTGAGAAGGAAAGTAAGAACTCACCCCTGAGGGGATGGCCGAACTGCAACCCCTTCTCCTCCCTTCCCTCCTGGGATTTTGGGCACACACAAACATGTGTCCAGCATGTTTCTCAAGCTGCCGGATCTGGAACTCTAACCACAGTTAGTCATGTGGGAGTCCACCCCTGTAGACTCAAGAGAATAATTATTTTATGAAGAAGCACTTCAATTAAAATTTATTTTTAATTTTCACCAATTATGAACAAGTATAATTTAAGAAGTTAGTAGTTCATAGAGCAGTAAGTATGCCTTATGCCATGATGGGTGTATGCAGACATTTGTTGGATACAATAAGTAGACATTCAGTTTAGATTTGACTATATTATTATTATTTCTTTGAGAAGTTTTTGCTATAGGATGTGTGTGCTTGCCAGAAAGACAGAGAGACAGAGAAACAGAAAGTGAGAAATCACCCCCCAGGAGGGATGGCCATGCCGCAATCCCTTCTCTTCCACTCTCCTCTCGGGATCTTGGGCACGCAAGCACATGTGCCCGGCATGAGTTTAAGCCACTGGGTCCAGGATTCTAACCATGGTCGGCTACATGGAAATCCAGCGACATAGCCATTACAGTAACTGCTGGTCCCATCTGTTTATTTATTTATTTATTTTTTTAAGAGAGATTTTTTTCTACTGGGGATGTGTACTCAGCGGGGAGACAGAAAGAGACAGAGAGACAGAAAGTGAGAAATCATCACCCTGGTGGGGGGATGGTCACACTGCAATCCCTTCTCCTCCAGTCTCCTCTCAGGATCTTAGTCACACACATACTTGCACCCATTATGAGTTTTAAGTCTCCAGGTTCAGGACTCGAACTGTGGTTGACTACATGAGAGTCCACGACATAACCATTATGCCATCTGCTGGTCCCCCGGATTGCTGTTTTTATAAAGGAAGAATTTAACATATATTTGTACTACTGTCTAGTAGACTTTGTGAGTTTCACATTATTAGTGACTATGGTTCATGGTCTTTGAAGTAGGGGGTTGCACCTAGGTAATCCAGGCAATTCCTTTACATATGAAAATAAAATATTCAAAATTCAAGTTATATTTATATTTCAGCCATAAATAACAAGTATATTACTTTACTAATATTTAATACATAATTGATATCTATATCTTTTCTCCAACTAGTGTTGGGAGCCCACTTAGAAAACATACGTTCTGTGCAATGTATCCCAGGACAAGATTGGAAGTTCACAGCATAGAGCATCAGTGGAGAAATCTTCAAAGCATTTGTTTGTTTCGCATGTATTTCCATATAGTGCTGAGATATGTGGCTTTGTGGATTACGTTAGTTAGTCTTAGTTAAACTAATTATCACAATGTTAGACAGTAACTTCATAAGATTCTTGAAAAAAAAAAAAAAAAAAAAAAAGCCAGCAGGTGGAAGCCACATGCCAATCACAGGAAAAATCCCTTCCTGGTTGACCTGAAAACACATCTGGCACATGTGCATAGGATTCTAGTCAGCTGGAGAACTGAAGGACTGGAAGAAAGCACCTGCAGAGTCACCAAGCCCCATGAGGGGTTCTTATCACTCGCCTTGTCTCTCTCTCATGCACTCGTATGCACTTTGTTATGAGTAAAAACAAAAAAGGTTTGTAACATTAATAACTAAATGAGATATTGAAAACTTGTACATTTCCTAGACTCATGCCATATCTAACTTTTGGTATATGCTACATAGGTTTACAACATGAACATACATATATAATGATAGACTGACTACACACTATTAATGCAGTTAGACATGCATGTGTTAAAAGTAAAAACTCTTTTTGCAAACATTTGCCTAAATTAGGCTAGGTTAATTCTTGATCAAGAAAATGTGGAGACCTCTGTTTTAGACAATAGGTCTTTTTTTTTTTTTTAAAGTTTACTTTTTATTTTTTCTTTTTCTCATAGGGTATACATACTCACCAGAAAGAGACAGAGAGAGGGAAAAGGGAAAGTGAGAAATCACCGCCCTCCTCAGTCATATCCCCCCAGAAAGAATGGCCATGCTGCAATGCCTTCTCTTCCATTCTCTTCTAGGGACTTTGGGCATACATGCACATGTGCTGAGTGTGATTTTCAAGCTGTCAGTCTGAGACTTGAACCACTGTTGGTGATGTGGGAGTCTAGCACCTTAATCACCACACCACCTGTTATTCCTGACAATGGGTCATTTACTCATTTGACATACTGAGATTTGTATGTTTAAGTGTGAATATGTGTGAAAGTGTACACTCCTGCTATAGAAAGATGCATAGATATGTACTTTCTTTCATTGAATACACCTTCAGGTAAATTTGAAATGACTCCGAGCACAATTTACCACAAGAATGACGCACACGCTGCTGTGATAAGATTTGGGAGTGTATTCCTCTTCTCTTTGACAGTGTGGCATCGTATCCGATCCTATGATGGGAATTCGGAGCCACTCTCTTCTCCTTCAAGAATGTGATGTTTTATGAAGCCCCCATCTGTGAGAATTTGCAGTGAACTTCTGGCCCCTCAAAAATGTTACATCTTTTTTTTTTTTTTTAAATCAGATCCCATATGTGATTTATTGACCTCGGCTACTGGACTTCAAAATACATAAACACTTGAGAGGTTGACGGACACTTGGAAAGGTTAGACTGTGACAGGCTACACTAGATCAGCCCCCAAGCCATTCTTGGGAGTTCCCCTGGCACATCTCTGGAACACCAAGGGACCTTGGATGCAGTCACTGGCCTCTGTTGTGTTGGTCAAGCCAACTTCTCCAGAAAACTGCTCCCAGGAACAGACAGCTCAAACTTCAGTTAGACTTCACTTTCCACAGAGGCTTGCTTCCATCCTAACTGAGTAACTGGGCTTGAATCATTTCAAACTTATTCATCCACTACATGGTTAATGTACCTCCTTTATTGAGTGTCTATTCTTTGTGAGTTTTTTTCTGCCCTTCTTTACATAGTGTAAACCTCCCCAATGTTTGTAGGGCAATGAACCATGCAGTTTGTGAAATCATATTTTGATTATCTCCTTATTGTAGCCATTCAGAGCAACATCTTTATTAAACATTAAGATATTGTACTAAGTACAGAAAATATGTGAAGGTTTTTGCTTCATAGGCCACAGTATGAAATTCTTACTTTCACCTCAAAATTACTTGGAAAAAACTTATGATAGATAGGTCAAAAATATATAGTATGGCTCATATATTAGAAGAAATATATGCCAATTAACCTGTAATGGGAATTAAATACTTTCCTGTATAGATAATGATAATTATTTAAGCTATGAAACACCTTTACTATAAACCTATATGTATGCACATATATGTAATATTTCTGTACATAATTGGCATCTTGTGAGTCAAAAACTGTCATAAATTAGTATTTATGTCCACTGCTTATCACAGGAAAGAAAAAAAAATTCATCTGCATTTTATGCTACTTCTGTTACTTTCTGAATCCGTAGATACCCAGCACGATGCCTGTGTAAGGTAGGTATTTGCTGCAGTAGGTATTTGTTAAATAAACATTCTTTTCAGAACAGCATTTCTCACGCAATATGATTGCACCATCAATGCTGATCACCTTCACTGTACTCTAGAACTTTTACTGGGAGAATTGCTTGCCTGCTGGCCACAGCTGATGGACGGCTGATACGTTGGCTCAGTCTGATTCTTCCTCTCTCTCCCAAATGAGAACTGGCAATCCAGATAGGCAGAAGCACTGCATCTAAGTGAGCCTGGGGAGGTCTTTAGGGACCTGGACCAGGCCAAAGCTCTGAAACACTTGATAAATCCCAAGTTTCAGGATTCTTTCCTTCAGCATTCTGATGAAGGTTCCTGGGCAAACCAATTGACACAGACATTAGGTCCACACTTTGCATTGAACTAAGTACAACTAAAAGTCCAGAAACAGAGACTAGGCATTAAGTCTCTGGCTATTTGATTTGTAAATTGTATTTGTAAATTTCAATGAATGAAGCTTTATGTAAAGACAAATTTACCTTGGCTGAATAAATTAAATATTACCTAAAAATTTAATCTAGTTTTCTAGTTTTAGAAAAATGTTCAAATGGCTTTTACTGCCAAGGTGAATGTGACTAAACACTGTGTGCAATATATAAATTAATAATCTTTCAGTTTTTTCTTCTTCTACAATGTACTTAAAGGCAGCCTTAGAAAAGACTAATTAACAAATCATGTTGACAAAATGGTAAAGAATAATGACCCATTTGAGTAATATCACTTAAACAGATTTATTTACAAATCAAAATCAATAAAAATAACCAATACTAAAGTTGTTCAATATTGAAATTTTGTGACTTTGGTAAAATAATGTCTTGAATTAAGTCAGTCAGATCAATAAAGCATTATTTAAAACTGTTAATATTCCACTTTTTTAGAAGTGGTAAAATAAAACATTATATTAAATATATTAGGTCATTAAAACATGAATGATTTATCTTCAAATCATTTTACACACTTAGAAGGTTTGTGTTTTACATAGGGTCTCAATAGAATATTGAGACCTATTATACTATTATAAAACAAGTAAATATGTTTTGAGACTAATTTTTGGAAATATTCTATAAAGTTTATTTTGAACAATCTAAATATGTGATGTTAGAGGGAGATTATCATTACCTTTGTTAAAGAAGCTGGTTTGTAATATTTATATATTTTGATGATAATTTCTCAGTCCTCCCCACTTTTTGAACCTGATCATAAAAAAGAACCATTATCTTAATGGTGTTCTAAATACTATGAAAATTGCAAGTGATTTGCTGGTATTCAGAATAGACTGATGATTTTAATCTTTTGTTTATTTGTTGGGCTTAGCCAATTAAAAGGAGTTAAGTTGCTCTCTGTACTAGTCAGTGCTTGTAGGTCATCATGGCTAAACACAAAAGATAAAACAATAATATTCCCTCTCCAAAATTTATTACTGACTGCCTCTCTCTCTAGATATATGTATATGTATGCACACACATATATATATAATAGTTGAGAACATGTTTTCTTAAATGCATGAAATACTTTATTTCATCAGTAACTAAGCTAAAAGTCTGCAACACATAGCCTTTTAAAATCTTCCTGATTAAATTTAATTCCACTAGGTAATACAAAAGGCCCATTTACATTTCCAACCCTTTAAAGGAAAATTGAAAGAAGAGTTTTAACAACTGTGCAGTTTAGTTACCATTGTTTGCTAATAAAAGACTGATTTCATTTCAGAGAAAGTAAAAATTACTGATAGCAGCGAAGTCCCAACTCGCACACAGACTTCATTATGTTTTACCTAGATGTATGCATGTGTTTATAAAATCTGGGCTCTCTGCTTTACAATACATAGAATAACTAACTAATTTTGAAAATCCGATCTTAAAACCTAATTCAAGGGGAAAACCTCTCAACCTAACAAAAGGAATTATTGCCGGAGATTAAACTGCTTGATGTTCTTCATTGTTCTAGTTGAGTCAGGAGGGAATATTAATTGAGATGTGTCATGGATTCCGGTGTGTGCTCCATAGCGGTTCACAGGTTTCCTGGTGGTCTTTCCAACGGGAATAGCATCAATGAGTAGAATAAGACGGATCATTCTGAACCCACAGTAGTTAAGCCATTGTTCCGTTTGGCACAAAAGGTAATGGTTGGTTGATTTGCTTTATTTCTGTGCTGTTCTGATTTTTCCCCCATCTACTCTAATCTCTACCACTTCCTCTGTGAGTCATCAGCAGCTGGACCCAGGGAGACCACGGGAATTGGCTCCTGGAAAAGCGTTCTAATGGAGCCGTTACTCAAGTTCAATACTCTTTAAGTCTGGTAAGAACTGTGAGTTATAAGGAGATAGAGAAAAGAATTATTTTGCATTTTCTACTTTGAAGAGCCTCCAAAGCATGCGGACCTGGTTATATTTCTGTGCACACACAGGAGAGAGAGATTTATTTCAGTAGTTCTTATGAACAAATGCAATTTTGATTTTTTAAGAGTATGAATATTTTACTGGTTAACGATAATTTCGTGATTTCTGCTGGAGTCTTGCATTTATTGGTCTTGATTTGAAATAGTCTGTTTTGTTTTGTAAGTCTGAAAAGCAATAATTTAGTCTTTTTATTCCTCACACAGAATTCATCCAACCATCTCTACTCCTCTACATCTGATACAGTTACGATTAGAACCTCCATTAGACATAAACATCCCTATTTTCTCACCACACAAGGGGATCTTGAATTAGATTCACAAAGAGCAGCTTGATTTATAGTTGTTTTCTCTTCATTCTATTTGGGGAAAGGGAAAAAAAAAAAAACTTAGCATGGCATCGGGCTTTGATATGAGGGAGTTCCCACAGTCTGCTGGCAAAAATCTCACTGGTCGCATATCAAAGCCAGAGATTAGGCTAGAGATTTTAGAGAGGAGAATGTTGGCTGCACCTGGATCTGTGGCTGTGGTGTTTGGCTGCCTAACAGGACCCTGAATTGACCGCCCACATCTCAGGCTTCTGCTATTCTTTCACTCCTCATGTAGAATCTCAGATATTTTAAAATGATAAAACTGTTATCAAAGAAATTGGTATTTCTTACTACAGGGAGTATAAAGGAACAACGCAGGAAACGTACAAACTCAGATAATAGCATCTTTTCATTGATGGGAAGTATGAAGGAAAGATGAGATCTTGGATAGCCATTGAGAGAGTACATTGAGAGAATAGCTTGCAGTGATCAAGGCCCTTCTCCTCACTGCGCTCTCTCTGAGGCTTTAGACATCAGAGTCTTTTTGCTGCTTGTCCCCTCCATCACTGAATCCCCACAGTAGGAGGTACTAACCAGGAGGTTCCTTCTACTGAATCCAGCCCATCCTTTGTCTCTCTAGGGGTGTGTTCCCTGAAACTGTTTATACATTTCCAGTCTCACCTCCCAGCATAATTTCATGGCAAAACTACTGGCAAAGAACTAATGAATTAGAAATATTTTCAGCCAATGAACAAAGCTCCAGGAATTTTTAAAAGGGCAATACAGTTGTCTCATCAATCTACATTTAAAAATCTATTTCCCCTGGAAGGAGATAAGGTCTAAATTATTATGCCAGTAAGAACATTACTTTTTTAGCCTTAGTTATATTAGGGACTGGGAAGTTTTACATATTGTATCGGTGAGCATTCATTCATTCCAAAAATGTATTTTTAGTAGCACAGAAATACCTGCCAAAAATGTAATGTAGAGAATCTTAATGATCTCTTTTTGAATTTAAAGAAAATCTTTGGAGAGTTGAGAAATACGAGGAGATTTAAAAACTCAGCTTGTACAGATTTTGCACCAGGCTTTGGCAATAGGTAGCTTAAAAAGTAACCCCTTGAAGCCCTGAAAATAGCTGTGTTTTTAATATGTCTGTTTTATGTTTATGGCATCGCTAAATATTTTAGTGTCGTGATAACATATCAGAAAATTTCACAGTATCTGCACAACTCTTTTCTCCAAATGGGTGACATGGTAAAGAAGTAGCATTCTGTTGCTTTAAGTGTAAATTAATTTTTGGCTAGGAAAAAATAATTGCGATTTACTTACTCATGTGTTTTGGAGAAATTTACTAAGTTTTATAGCATTTCACTGCAAATTAATCCCTGATTAATGCTCATTTGCTTTCATGCATGATCTCTAGTACTAGGAATGTAATACTCTCCTCCATATGTTTTAGCTTTTATTCATACAGCATGTATCACTTTTACATAATAAGACATCTGACAGTGTCTAATCTTTAGATACATAAGAGGTTGAGATAAGCCTGGAGACCTTCCAGTTGCAACCAGTTGTAACAGATGTATTTGTTTAGTAATGGAAATGTCTTCCTTCAACATTTTTGAACTATTCATAACCACTTGTTTTCTTATGCTATTTCTGATATTCATGATGACATTCAAAATACACTAAAAATGGGAACTGACCTCAAGACCTTTGCTGGACATGAAAAAAAAAATCACAATGAGAAATTCCGAAAGAGATGTATTTTACGATTTGATCAGTAATGCTAATAGAAAAGAATCCCATGTTGTCAGTTTCCTCTTTTTATTATGTCCTCATTGTCTCCACAAAAACGTGTCAAACATCTTTTATATAAGGAATTGTGTTTTGTGTTTGTTTTTTCTTTTCGTTTCCTCAGTCTTCCCTCCTGAGTTCTAGGCTGGAGAGTCTGAAATTATGCAGACCACGAATTCTTTTATTTATTTATTTTTAATTGCCACAGGGTACGTGCACTTGCCATAAAAATGGGTCCTAGTCACACTGCAATCCTTTTCCTTCCATTTCTTCATTTTGTCAGCATCCTGGCCATGCATGAACATGTGCCTGGCATGTTTTTCAAGGAAGCAAGACAGATATTTGAACCATAGCAGGCCATATAGGATCTGGCTACCTATGCACAAGGCTTAATCACAAGTCCATAATTCTTCAGCATTACAAAATTGACCAATAGCAAGAGTATAATCATCTTCATATTTGCTGTCCAGTTATTTTAAAAATGTCTCTGTCCTCTTTTTCTTTTCTTTTTTTTTTTTTGAGAGGTTTTTGCTATAGGGCACAGAAAGATAGAGACAGAGAGACAGAAAATGAGAAACCACCTCCCGGGGGGATGGCCATGCTGCAATCCCTTCTCCTCTATTCTCTTCTTGGGATCTTGGGCACGCATACACACGCGCCTGGCATGAGTTTAAGCCACCGAGTCCGGAACTTGAACTGCAGTTGACTACATGGGAGTCCAGTGACATAGCCATTGCACCAAATGCTGGTCCCAATGTCTCTGTCCTCTTGAGTAAGTTTGCAAATATTTTTATTTTTTTATGGAGCAGGAAAAGAAAAATGTAAATTCTTCTTTCATGAGTAAGAGAGGCAGAGAGAGAGAGACAGCACAACCCAACAGGGTCCTGATACCACTATCCACTCCATCCCCAGCCAGCCTGGTATCACAGATGTGCATATGCCCAGAGTACTCAGGATATGAACCCAGAACTCTCCCATGTAGGTCAGCCTCAGAGAGCATTGCATTTGCCTATATTGCCAACATCAGCCCCTATAAACTCTTCTTGGTATCTTCTCCAGACTTTTCCAGCTCAAAGATTTTGTCCATTTATTTATTTATTTTTTAATCTAATCAAAAGTGTCTTATTCCTCTAACCTTTTGTGTTTATCCTAGCAACACACAGTATGAAAAAAGCAGATTCCAGTCCCTTCACTCACTCACGGTCAAAACTGTGTAGAGATTGGGGCTGGATGGTGGTGCAGCAGGGAGACATGACACTCTGCAAGACTGACTCACATGTGAAGGTATTGAGACGCTTCCCTGGATATGTCAAACATGTGTATGACTTTGATTCTGGGCTGGCTGAGAATAAGGGTGGATTGCTGTCAGGAGCCTGTTGGGCCTGCTGTCTTTCTCTCCTTGGCTTATGGAAGAAGTAAAATAAATATGTTTAAAAAAAGAAAATAAAAAAGCTGCACAGACTATGGGACCAGCAGATGGGATAATGGTTATATGTGTCAACCAAAACAAAAAACAAACACAAAACACAATTCCTTGTATAAAAGATGGACAGCAAATATGAAGATGAGTCTACTCTTACTATTGATCAATTTTGTAATGCCGAAGAATTATGCACTTGCAATTAAGTCCTGTGCATAGGTTCAGCCACGGTTTGAGTCCTGGATCCAATGGATTAGAACTCATGCTGGGTGCATGTGCATGTGTGCCCAAAATACTGAGAGGAGAATGAAGGAGAAGGGATTGTGGCAGGACCACCCTCCCTGGGGAGTGATTTCTTACTTTCTGTCTCACTGCCTCTCTAGGTCTCTCTGGCAAGCACATGCATTTCATAGATAAAAACCTCTCTAAAAACTTCTGGTGGTGACCATCAGTCCTTGGCGTTCCTTGGTTTCCAGTTGCATCAACTAAAATTCCTGCTTATGTTCACTCAGCAGTTCCTCAGAGCTGCTCTGTCTTCTTCTCTTATAAGGACATTGTCATGTTGGGTGATGATTCACACTAATAGACCTCATCTTTACTTGGTTACATATGCAAACGCTTTGTCTACAAAGACACTCAGATACTAAAATTTAGGACCTCAATGTATCTCTTTCCAGGGACAAGACTGAACCCCAACAGATATCTATTATTATTTTTTTTAAGAGAGATTTTTTTTTGCTATAAGGTCCATGCACTCGCCAGAGAGAAAGAAAGCGAGACATCACCCCCTGAGGAGGTGGCTACACCAGAGTCCCTTCTCCTCCATTCTCCTCTTGGGATCTTGGGCATGAATGCACATGAATCCAGGGGGAATTTTTAATCACCAAGTCCAGGACTTGAACTATGGTCGACTAGTGGGAATCCAGCAATGTAACCATTTCACTATCTGCTGGTCCCAATAGATATCTATTATATTACAGGCAACATTTACTAGGCTGAGGACTCCTCAGCAAGAAAACAAATTAAGAAAGCTATGTAATAATGGATATAAATTACATCTTTGCTTTGGCAAAAGGATTGGGCTCCATATCTATGTAGGAATTCTTCCCTGCATAATTTTTTCCACTCCTACCATTTTTCACTTTTCCAATATGCCAGCAATTTATTCAGCTTCTTTCCAGATTTGTACATAGTTTTAAGAAGTGTTGGCAGTCAGTTCCATAGCACAGTGGTTCAGTACTATGCCTAGAAAGCTGGATCCCACGTCACCAACCTGTTTAAATCCCAATCAGGCTGCTTGAAAAACATGGCAGGCAAATGCACGTGCATGCCCAAAATGTTGATGAGATGGAGAAATGGAGGAAAAGAGGCCAGCAGCCTGACCATCACTATTGAGTGGTGTGTTTTTGCGTTCTCTCTCTCTCGGGCAAATACATGTGCCCTCTGGCAATTAGAAAAATAAAATGAAATGAAATAAATAATAAAAATGTGTTACATATTCAGTTAAGTACTTTATTTACCCAATAGTGGATTAAAACAAAAAAGTATCAAGAACACATAGCCACAACATTCCCTTGTATTTTGTTAACAGAAGCGGAAACTCAACCTATCTTATTACACTGACTATATCACAACATTGGTAGGCTGCAGTAATGGTGTGCACAGCCCTCCAATTATAGAATTAGACATGGCCACAACTCTGTTGGCATAGAGTCAAATTAGACAGGGAGACATGATGCAAACAAACATTAGGAGGATGTGAGTAACAATGGGGAAGAAAGCACAATGAGGGATTTCATTAGTGTTTTGTTTCCTTTATCATTCATAATATAAAAGTTGACATTCTGAGAAAATTAAGTAGAAAAAAATGGAAAATTTTATTTAGATGTTTGGATTAAATTAATATGCATACTGAAACATTTCAAGTAATTTAGAGGATACGAAAAAAAGTTTAGCCCCTCCTGGACTACTTTACAGTTTCATGCTCTTTTTTATGTGTATCATAATTTCATGTGTGTGTGTGTGTGTGTGTGTGTGTGTATTATTTTAAAGAGAAAACATTATCATTTATGCATAATAATTTGTAACATTCCTTTTTTCCACTAACAGTTCTATCACTCATGAGACTGATATGTTAAAATATCCAGAAATTATGGATTTATCAATTTCTCCTGTTAAACCTGTCAGGTTTTGTTTTTATATTTTGAGACTATGTTAGTAGGTGCATACATATTTAAGATTGTTATATCTTCTTAGTAGGCTGATAGTTTCATCTTTAAGCATGTTTAGTAG
This sequence comes from Tupaia belangeri chinensis, assembly GCF_000334495.1. Taxonomy (NCBI): domain Eukaryota; kingdom Metazoa; phylum Chordata; class Mammalia; order Scandentia; family Tupaiidae; genus Tupaia; species Tupaia belangeri. The sequence goes on from NW_006209381.1 coordinate 2,050,303, forward strand.
ATTTTTCTTTATCAAAGTGAGTCAGTGTCCTTTTATTTCATTTTTTAGAGAATTTTATCATGAATGGATGTAGGTATCTTAAATGATTTTTCTGTATTGATACGATCATGAAAATACTATTTTTTCACCTTTTAATATGGTAAGTAATACAGATTAAAAAAAATATTGAGCCAGTCTAGCCTACCTTGTATAAATATCAGTTGGTCACAGTGTGTGTATGTATACTGCGTATATTACACACACACACACATATATATTCTATTTATACATATATTCTATGTATTATATATATAAATTCTATATGTATACATTTTATATGAATTTTATTTGTTAAATTCTACATGTATACATTTTATATGAATTTTATTTGTTAATATTCTGTTAAAGGTTTTTGTGCCTATACTATTGAAACATATTCAGCTTTAATTTTTATAGATAGAGTAATATTAGCATCATAAAATTTTTTGAGAAGAGTTTCTTTCTTTTCCTGAAGAGATGGTGTAGAATAAGCTATTCTTTAGCATAATCTAGTGAAATAATCTGGGCCTGGAGATTTCTTTCCTGGGGAATATTTAAATTATTAATTCAACTTCTTTAAAAGTTATGGAGTAGGCCAGCAGGTAGCACAGTGGTTAAGACTCCGGACTCCCACATACTCAACTGTGATGCGAGTCCTGGACCTGGGCACTTAAAACTCATGCTGGGTGTATGTGCATGTGTGCCCAAGATCCTGAGAGGAGAATGGAGGAAAAGGAATTGCAATGTGGCCATCCCTGCTAGGAGGAATGACTTCCTTTTAGCCTTCTCTCTGTCTCTCTCCAGTGAACGCATGTGTCCTATGGCAAAAACAAATGAACAAACAAAAAGTCATGGGGTTATTCATATTATCTATTTCATGTTGGGTGAATCATATACACCCCTTTAGAAAATCATTTGTATTTTTTGACGAAGTAGCTCATTTAGTATAAGCAGTAAAATTGGATGTGTTACATTTTCTTAAAATCTTTTTTGAAGTCTTTTGAGTTTGTAGAGTTATTCGTTATTCTATTCCTGACATTATGAATTTATATCTTCTTTTTTTCTTTAACTGTCTTGTCTGAACTTATTTAATTTTATCATTTTTTTCAAAACCAGCTCTTTTTCTGTTCAGTTTTGTTGAATTTGTTCTTATCTTTATTATTATTTTTTGCTTGCTTTTGAATATTTTATCTTTCTTTTTGTAGGTTCTCGAGATGGAAGCTGAAGTTATTGATACAAGTTCTTTCCTCTTTTCCTAATATATTCATTTAGTGTTATACATTTCCTCTCAGCACTGCTTGAGTTGTGCCCCCAAATTTTGATATGCTGTACTTGCATTTTCATTCCTTTCCACATATTTTAGAGTTCCCTTAGGACTCTTTCTTTGATCCATAGATTATATGGAAGTATGTTTTTAGTTTTCAAGTATTTGGAGATTTCTCCTGTCATCTCTGTGATGGTTTTTAGTTTAATCCAATTTGGGTCAAAGAACACAATTTGTATGTTTCCAAATTATTTAATCCTGTGGCCCACTGTAAGGTCAATCTTAGTATTAATACGTTTCATACCAACTTGAATGGAATTTGTACTCTATGTTTTTAGATGGAGTGTTATAAATGTGGATAAGATTCTGTTAGTTGATGATAAGTTCTACATTTTGTACCTAGTCTATTAATGGTTAAGAAAGGGTATTTGAATTTTAATCTATGTTTGTGTATATGTTTATTTCTCCTCTTAATCTACCATGTTTTGTTTCACATATCTTGCAGCTCTGTTTTGATCTAACACATTTAAGGTTCCAATGTATTGCTAAATAGCCCCCGCCCCCTTTTTTCCCCATGAGAAAGAGAGAACTCCATCTAGGCATTTCCGACAGACTCTCACCCTGTCATAATTCTCCTGCCCCAGCTTTCCAGTAGCTAGGCTTGCAGGTAAATTTCATCATATCTGCTTACACTCGGCCAGAATGAAGCCTGGGCTTCTCTTGTGACCAGGTCTCTTATGGTGGTGCCCTACCACTCAGCCACTGTGGCCAGGTCATGTGGATGAACACTTTTATCATTGTACAATTTCCCTTTCTGTCTCTGGTACTTTGTTTTGTTCTGTAGTCATCTTTATATGATATTAAGTCATTCTTGCTTCCATTTGAGTAATATTTCATAGCATGTCTTTTTCACCCTTAACTTTCAACCTTTTACTTTTTAACTGATTATCTGCAGTTGATTTCTTATAGATGGTATGTGGCTGGATCATATTTTTACTCCAATCGTGAATCTCTGCTTTTTTTTTTTTTAACCTTATTTTCAGCCCTTGCCTTTAATAGGCTAATGAACACAAAATAAAACACAGGTGAGTCTACTTGGTTTTGAGAAGTGAAAGGATTTCCCAGTATTACATATAACCAGTTACATATAAACCTAAATAAAAAACAAATTTCTAGTAGATTTTGGTTTCCTTTTTGCTTTTCCATTAGAGGTTTTTGTCTAAGGACACATGCACTTTCTGGAGAAGAAAGATAGAGACAGAGAGAGAGAGAATGAAAGTGAGAAATCATTCTGCCGGGAGGATGGACATACCACAATCTGTTCTCCTCCATCCTCCTCCTGGGACCTTGGGCACATACAAAAAGGCATCTAATGTAATTTTCTTTTATTTATTTATTTATTTTTATTATTTATACATTTAATCACTGTACATGATTTAGATTGTAAAAGAGACTTTACCCAGCATGATATACACCTCAGTCCAGTCCAGTTGAGAAATTACTTCTTGAAAGTACTAAGTCTTGCTATCCATGAACTTAAAATATCTCTTTCTTTAAAATTTCTCCCCAATTTTGCAAACAAAATTCTAGCAAATTATTTTGTGGGTATTGACAAACTAGTTCTAAAGTTTATACAAACCAGCTACAAACCCAGAATAGCCAACACAGTATTAAAAGTGAAGAAAAAAGTTGGAACGAAGTACAAGCTCTCTTCAAGTTGCTATGATATGTATAATATGACTTCAAGACATAGTATAAAACTATTGTATCAAAACAGTATGATATCAGTGACAAATCTGACAAATAGATCAGTGAAATAAGAGAGAGAATCCCGAATTTAAACCATAAACATATAGTCAACTTATGTTTGACCAAGGGGAAAAAAAAAAACTAGTACAATGGAGAAGAGATACTCTTTTCAATAAGTGGTGTTGGAACAACTCTATACCCATGTGCAAAGAAAAACCTGGATCTATAATATAGACAGACTTTCCAAAGATGAATTCAGAATGGATTATAGGCCTGAATGTTAAATGAAAAACTATAAAACTCTTAGAAAATAACATGGGAGAAATATAGACAACCTTGGTTTTGACAAGGAGCTTTTAGATACAAATTGAAGGCACAAGCTATGAGAGAAAGAATAGATAAACTGGATTTCATTCAAACTGAAATTTTCTTCTTTTTGAAAGACACCATCAAGATACTGAAAAGAAAAGCCACAGAGTAGGAGAGAATGCATGAGTAAGACATATCTGATAAAGGCTTGTTACCTAAAATGTACATAGAACTCAAAACTCAACAAAACAATCCAGTTAAACAATGAACCAAAGATAGCACTTACATTTTTACCAGAGAGAGAGAGAGAGAGACAGAGAGAGAGAAAGAGAATGAGTGGGAAAGTGAGAAAGCAAGCCAACACGTCCAGGACTTGAATCATAGTTGGTCATGTGGGAGTGTCTAGCACCTTAACCACCATGCCACCTATGGTCCCCATGAACCAAAGATCTTAACAGACACTTCACTAGAGAATATATAGATAGAAAAACAAAACTCATCTGTATCTTTTCAGGGAAATGCAAATTAAAACAGTAAGATTTAACTATACATCTATTAGAAAGGCCAAAATCTAGAACACTGACAACCAAATGCTGAGAAGGTATGGAGCAATAGGAACTTTGCTCCACTGATGGTTATAATACCAAATGGTGCGATCACTTTGGAAACCACAGTTCAATGATTTCTAACAAAACTAGCATTCTTACTACCTGACCCAACAACCACACTCCTTAGTGATTACCCAAAGGAGTTGTCAACTTATATCCATATAGAAACCGGCACTTGGATGTTTATAGTTGTTTTATTCGCAATTGCCAAAACTTGGAAGCATCAAGATGTCCATCAGTAAATGACCAGATAAATAGGTCAGTAGGTGGCATGGAGGTTAAAGGTGCTGGACTCCCATATAATTGACTGTGGTTCAAGTCCCAGACCTGGCAGGTTGCTCTCTCTCTCTCTCTTTTTCTCTCTCTCTCAACTCTGGTCAAATTAAAATAAATAAATAAATAAGGTTAAATGGGAACCAGCAGTTAATGTAATGGCTATGTCGCTGGACTCCCATGTAGTCAACTCCAATTCAAGTCCTGGACCCGGTGGCTTAAACTCATGCCAGGTGTGTGTGCTTGCGTGCCCAAGATCTCGAGAGGAGAATGGAGGAGAAGGAATTGTGGCATGGCCATCCTCCCTGGGGGGCAATTTCTCGCTTTCTGTCTCTCTCTGTCTTTCTGGCAACACACAGGCCCTATAGCAAAAACGTCTCAAAAAAAAAAAAAAAAGTTAAATGACCAGGTAAATAAATTGTGATACATCTAATCTAGATGATGAAATATTATTCACAACTAAAAATGTAAGTGCTATCAAGCTGTGAAAAGACTTAGAGAAAACTTAAATATATATTGTGAAATGAAGGAAACCAAACTGAAAAGGCTGTATACTGAATGATTCCGATTATATGACATTTTAGGGAAAAATAAAATTATGGATATATTGGGTTGTCTGGAAAGTCATGATGCATTTTGGCATAGGTAATTATTTCATGACTTTCTCTATGACCTAACAGTAAAAAGATCAGTGGTTTTAGCAGGCTAGGAGAAAAGATGAATAGGTAATTAGGATTATAGTTGTTAATGTATTAAAGCAAGGTAGGAAGGTTATTTTTTTTTTGTTTTTAAATTTCAGTTTTATTTTGGTGTAGTTGGATGAGGAGAATAGGGTAAGTGTTGTTGAATAAGTTAATTGTATATAGAAGTAAAGGTTAAGTAGAGCTATCATGGCTATAAATGTCGGTATAATAATGTCGTTTTTTGTTATTTCTTGAATAATAATTCATTTGGGCAGGAATCCTGTTAGTGGAGGTAACCCTCCTAGCGATAGGAGTAAAATTATTAATATTGTTGTTAAAAATGGTATATTGTTTCATAATTGGGTAAGAGAAAGAGTAGTGCTGTTATTATTTAGGTGTAGTATTATAAATATGGTCGTGGTGATAAGAATATATACTAGTAAGTTTGGAATTGTTGTGGAGATGCTATATGGTAAAATAGCTATTCTATTCCAGAGAATTTTTAGGGCAGTGGAATTATTCTCTAAGTTCCATCATGGTGGATACATGTCAAAACCCATAGAAGAATAACAGCAAGAGTGAACACTTAACTATGAAATCTGGGTGAAATAGATGTGTCGGCATAGATTTATCAGTTTTAACAGATATGCTACTCTGATAAGGATATTGATAATGGGGATGGCCGTTTGTGTGTGGAGTGAGTGGAAGGGTATATGGAAAATCTGTGTGCCTCTTAATTTTATACTGAATTTAAAACTGCTCTAACAAATAAATGTTTATTTAAAATATATGGTGCAAAAGTTTACATTAAAAAGTTTCTTATTTATTTGTCAACATGATAATCTATTAAAATTATAAACAATATTAATTTTTTAAATTGAATCTCCATTGCATTATTTCTAAGGGTTTTGCCATAGGGCATGTGCACTGGAGAGACAGATAAAGACACAAAGATAGGGAAAGTGAGAAATCATCCCAAAAGGGTATGGCCACATTGTAATCCCTTCTCCTTCACTCTCCTCCGGGGCCTTTCGGGATGCACACACACACATGTCCGATGTGATTTTCAAGTCTCCAGGTCCAGGACTTGAATTATGGTCAGCCATCTGGGAATCCAGCACCTCAACCACTGGTCTCTCCACTAAATTTTAAAACGAGCCCAACTTGATGATGTTAAAGCAATGTTGTTTTTTGTTTGTGTGTTTGCTTGTTTTAGAGGGTTTGTGCCTTAGGGTGCATATGCTCACTGGAGTGGGAGAGAGACAGAGACAGTGAGAGGGAAAGTGAGAAATTCTCCCTGGGATAGATGGCCATGCAACAATCCCTTCTGCTCCTGGGATCTTTGGCACATATGCACATGTGCCTAGCATGAGTTTCAAGCCACCGAGTCTGGGACTTGAACAGCATTTGGCCGTGTGGAAATCCAGAGATGTAACTACTATGCCATCTGATGGCCCCAGTAGTGTGTTAATACCAGGGAACTTTTAAAAAGTTTGTGTAAAATGGGGACCAGCAAAAGGCATAATGATTACTTTGCTGGACTTTCACATGGACTGACAACCATTTGAGTCCCAGATCTGGAGGCCTGAAACTCTGGCCCATCATGTGTGCATGCGTACGTGCCGAAATCCAGAGAGGAGAATAGAGGAGAAGGGATTGTGGCATGGGCATCCCCCCTGGAAAGTGGTGATTTCTTGCCTTCTTTCTGTTTCTGTCTCTTTGGCGAGCATACGTGCACTATAGCAAAAATCTCTCTCAAAAAAAAAATGTAAAATAGAATTAAAGTACAAGTTTATTTTGATGAAAAAATATTTAAACTTATATATAGTTTTCTCATAATACACATTTTTCACGAACTTTTTGAAGATCCTTTGAACATTGATGAATTCAGATGACTTCTTTAGTACCTGGTAAACTTACTGGACAATAGTTTTTCAGTAGATTGACTGTTTTCCTGGGAAGGGAATCAAATTAATATTTCTCATAATTTTTTTCAACATGTTATTTTCCTGACATATATTCAAGAGAAGTATATATAAACACTGGCTGGATTTTTAATATACTTTTGTAATATTTATTTAAGTTTTTCATTTTCATATATAGAGTCATTTGTTTGAACCTTCAGAAAATGTTACAGAATAATAACGATGATAGTGTTGGTTTCTGGGTTTTTTTGCCCTTTGCTTTAGTGGGAATACCTTCATATCCATTAAATTTTCATTTAATTTTTTATTTTTAGTCATACATAAGATCAAGCCGTAGTGTTTTAAAACTCTACTTTTTATATTTTATCAGCTTAGCTCTGAAAACAAATGACATTTTACTTCATGAAGTAACATTTTAGACAGATGGAATCCTTCCTTCATTGAAGGTTTCAGAGGACTCATAAAGCTGAAGTCCCTTTTTAAGGTTTTTTGTTTTTTCAATTTTTTACTGAAAATTAAGAATACATATATTTTGCCACAAACATTATCCACTTTACCACCATTCTCACATTTATTTAGTGTGTACATGGCATTCTTTTTTTTGGAGAAGTTTTTGCGATAGGGTGCGTATGCTCTCCAGAAAGACAGAGACAGACAGAGAGACAGAAAGCGAGAAATCACCCCCTAGGGGGAATGACCACACCGCAATTCCTTCTCCTTCATTCTTTTCTCGGGATCTTGGGCGTGCACGCACATGCGCCAGGCATGAGTTAAAGCTGTGGGTCTGGGATTCGGCCCACAGTCAACTACATGGGAGTCCAGCAACATAGCCATTGAACTAACTGCTGGTCCCTACATGGCATTCTTCCAGAAGGATTCCAATTCTACTGGGATGGGTGAGGACGCTAAGTTCTTGCCTGCATTGCAGAGAGAAGGGCCATTCTGCTTTCCTCTTCCTGCCACTACTGCTGCATCGCTGGCTGTTTCCATTTGATGTCAGAAGCTGGAAGCCGGTATGAAGTAAAGGGAGTAGCATTGCACAAAATACGATGGACAGGTAGGATTCCAGAGGAAGGAGCCTGCAACCAAAATGAAGAATCTTGGTAAGAGGTACAACTGATAAGCTCAGGTTAGAAACCATTCGACTGGGAAAGACCACTTGGATTGTAATTGACATGTTTATTCTTTTGTGCTTTGTTTTCCTTTAATTTACTCTGACACTCTATAAGCTTAGTGCTGGGCATGGAATAAACTTTATGGGCTTTTGCTGCACACAGTCATATTTAAGGAGCTATAATTTGACACTCAACATAGTACATTTAATTATGACCTTCGTTTTATTATGTAGTAAAGGTAGTTATTGAATTGTGTTTGCAATTCTTTTAAGGCAAGAATGAACAATAACGTACCTTTTGTTTCTTTTGTCCTCTCCTCTCTGTTAAAGCATACATATACTCATTTCTGATAAATCTAGAGACTTAGAGCAGTAGCCCCTTTAAGAGCTGCCTTATGGAGGCATTTATCCTTTGAACGGTCATCAGATGAGCTTGTAATAGGCTCTTACCCAGCTGTGGAAAACTTGACAGTGACTGGATGTTGAATGCAAAGAACACTGTGAATGAAGTCCTGAAGGCTGAGGTAATAGTGGATGAGGATGAGGGCCAAGGGGATCCACCTTTGCTTATGTGACAGTCATAGGCTTTCTCAGCTTCTAATTCTTATTCTCAAAATACAAATGCATCTATGACTGTTTATCCTGTTGAGCACTGAGTGTGAGACAACCAATGTTTACCATGTCATTTCAGTTTTAACATTCACCTGGATACACACCAGAGGCTATTAACGCCTATCCTGCTCTATTTACTCCCTTTAAACTTAGTCCATTCTACAATAAACTGGATTGTACAATTAATTTGGCTTCTGAGAATGATAACTAAGTGTAGCCTAGAAAGAAGAAACCAGAAAGCAATCTTTGAATAATGCTGAGAATGAATCCTGTAATCAGAAGTCTCAGTAGTTAATCCAGGCAAGTGAGGATTCTGATTTCCCTAACTAAGAAATGACTTATTATAAGGCTACCTGTGTCAACAAATGCATGCTAAACTAATAAATAAAGAAATAAAGATACACCCTTCCCTTCTTCCAATTAGGATAAGCTTATTTTATTTTAGCTAACATTTCAATATGATAATTGTAGTTAGAAGATAAATAACAGACCAGGCAGGGGAATCATTTCAAGGAAGCAGTTATTTTCTTAACTAGCAAAATATTTCTGGAATTTTTGCTGGCTCTATCCAAAGCAAATGTAACAAAGATCATGTTTATTAAAAGTCCCTTTGGTTTATCCCAGATTACTTTTCAAGATCTAGTACTTTACTCCCCTTATTATTTCCTCTTCACCATGTTTTTCCTCATTTTAAATTCTCCATTGAGACCTCTTTACCAAGTCGATTATCCCCAAACTCTCACTTTATAAGTTGAAAAAATAGTATATTTAATAACCTTAGAACAAATATAATTTATAAAAAAATAATTTGCAGTGCCAGCTCTTTGAAGGGATTTTTTTTCCCTCCTCTGTGTATGTGTCTAATGAGGGGATGTGTATCAGGAGGGGAATATACCATTTGGGTTCCCAGATTGCTTGCCCTATTTAGCATTATTATTTTTTTTTAAGTTGCAATTAGTATTAGCCTTAAGAAATGAATGAAAATTGGTGATGAATGGAAAAGTTAATAGATGTTAGTATTATAATTAGCAAGGGTCTGATCTTACAGAAGCAGCTTTACGACTGCAGTCTTTGGAGGACTTGGGAGTCTCCAGCCTGTCTGCCTGGAGCTCTGCACTATGTTGCCTTGGAAGGACGTCAGTGGAGAAAAGTTCATTTGCCCTCCTCTTGCTGCCACCCCATGATGATGGGATGCTCAGAAATTATTTGAAGTCTCAGCCTCATTCAACATCACAGACATAACCATCTTTCCCCCCAGCCAAGTGAGAACAGAAAATAATAGAAGTTTAAGTGGACTGTGGGAGTAGGTATAATGTAATTGAGATGATGTTTTTGTCTCAATAGAACAAATGGGGCTGTTGGTTTAGAGAAAGGAAGTATTTTGATGTGTTTCTAGAAGAGAGTGATCTTTTTGGAAAAGTAGCAACATGAAATTTCCTTTGTGTGATTTTTCCCAGAGGCATCTTTCTCTTGATAGTAGGTCCTTCATCTGAGTGGCACAGAAACAAAATAAGTTTAGACAAAGTACTAGAAAAAAAAATCTAGAGAAAAAAAGATAAAAAGAACTGTAACTAATGAATGTAACTGCTGTCCTGAGGTAAATGTCAGTGTAAAATTCTACATCTGGAAATATATTTAAAGCAAACACTGAGCATTAGTAATGGTACCAAGAGATGACTCTCTAATACACTGCTGGTGGGCATGTAAGTTGTTATAATGTTCATGAATTATGATGGATTGAGTCAATGGGATACATGCATTATTATTTTTTATTTTTGGAGATGTTTTTGCTATAGGGCACATGCGCTCATCAGAAAGACAGAGACAGAGAGACAGAAAGCGAGAAATCACCCCCCAGGGGGGATGGCCACACCATATTCCCTTCTCCTCTATTCTTCTCTCGGGATCTTGGGTACGCACACACATGTGCCCAGTGTGAATTTAAGCCACCGGATCCAGGACTTGAACTGCAGTTGACTACATGGGAGTCCAACAACATAGCCATTATGCTAACTGCTGGTCCCAGCATGTGTTATTTTTAATACAGTATATTTAAGTACAGAGAAAACTGTGCAAAGTAAAAATAAGATCTTAGAGTGGAAAAGCCTTTCTGATTAAATAGCAAAATGACTTTTACTAATTTAAAATAAAATATTTTTGCTTGCAGAGAAATAAACAAGAAAAAAATGGCATTTTGGAAGACTAATTACAATACACATGACATGCAAAATGTTGTTTTATTTAATATGTAAAGAGCTCTTTAAAAGTCAATATGAAAACAAATATCCAAGTATCCAAGAAGCAAAATGATGTAAGTTCATCAACAAGCAATTTCCAAAGAAATGCTAATGACTCATTCTTAATCATGACTTTAAAATTCTAGTTAAAACAACACTCTTTACTTTCATCTATTATATGATAGAGGTTTTTAATTATTATTTTAAATGATACAGTTTAGTGAGGATGAAAGAATATTTTTTAATTCATTTCAGGTGTGGAAAATGGTAATATGTGTGGAGAACTACAGATTAATTGTTGTAAAAATTTTAAATTCATATGTATTTTCATCTCCCAACTGCGCTTACAGAGTCCTGCAGATATACTGATGCACAACCGACAGACAATTGTGTTCAAAACTATTCACATAGCATTGTTGGTAAAACTAAAGATCGAAAAGAAGCATGCAGTCTACTTAGCTAAATTGTAGTACATCCTTCCAATTGAATACTATAAAGCCATCAAAAAGAATGATGAAGTAAATTTATATCACTAATGTTAAAAGATCTCTAAATTAAAAAATTCTGTTACTTTAGTATGATAATAAATATCTCTGGTGGAGTTACATGGGAATTATTTTGTATGTGGGCTTTTCTTTGTATTCTAGGTTATTGCTAATTATTTTTATAATAAAATAATATTTATTTATAGAGAAGGTACTTAACCTGTTTTAAAACTTTTGGGGGGGATCAGGAAATGGCATAATGGTTATATCACTGGACTCCCACATAGCTAACTGAGGTTTGAGTCCAAGTGGCTTCAAACTCACTTGGGGTACACATGTGCATGCTCAGACTCCCTAAATGAGAACAGAGAAGGGATTGTGGTGTGGTCATCCCCTTTGGGGGTTGATTTCTCTCTTTCTGTCTCCCTGTCTCTCTCTATCTCTCCTGCAAGCACATATGCCCTATAGCAAAAAACTCTCTTTAAAAAACAAACAAACCTTTTTTGCTTTATTCATGATAGAGCAGATATACTCAACTAGTGAGAGAGAGAGAGAAAGAGAGAAAGGAGAGAGACAGAAAGACAGAGAGGAGCACTCAGCCCATGGTTTAGCAGCACCATGATTTCCTTCCTGCAGTGTTCCAGCTAATCAGATCTTGCACATTCACACACATAGCCTGCCCATTTCAGGTGACCTGGGCTGGGTATTCGAAATGCAGTGGCCATGTGGGATTTTGCTTCTTCTGAGCAGAGCATTACTGCCATTGGGGAACCATTCATATGGAACCTGGAAAAAAAACATCGGGTTTCTGACTCAAATGACACAACTGAATATGATCATATCACTCTACACTCAGGCTAAAACCCTTCTGAGAAGGAGCCCACATCCTTTGGATGCTCCCTAGAGTCTGGCACAGCCTAGCTCACATCTACAATTCTGGGTTCCATATATCACACTCCCCACAGTGCTCAAGCACCAGCCACCCTATCCTTCCCTCCCACATTCAGAGCCAGTATCTCCAACTCCCCTGCCTGCCTAAGGGCTTTACAGTCCATCAGAAATATTTAGGGGCTTTTCTTGTCTCAGTTTTCCCCTGATGGCTCCAACTCATCCTTCTGGTCTCAGTTTCTTTACCCTTCAGGCCTCAGTTTTGGCATCCTTCCTCAGGAAAGCCTTCCCTCAGCACCGACAGGTAAGGCTTCTCCCTCCATCCTCTTTGCTTATTCTTCTCATGGATGACAGTACGGTTTACAATTCAGTCTTGACGTGGACCACTGGTAGCCTCTTTTCCCTCTGCCCTATGGTAGGCAGGACTAAAGCTAGTGTCTGTCATAGACAATCCCCCACATATGTGTCTTGGTTAAATATATGTAAAAGGTGACCACTCTGAGTTATTATGGATAAAACAGAGAAACATGCTTCTTTGGATTACTTGTCTTTGCAGAGAATAAAACTTCTTTGGTTAAGACTTGAAAATTCTGAATACAGTCAGTAATCACCAAGTACCAGTATTTGGGAACAGCAGATTCTGATCCAACACCTTCAAGATACAGATGGGAAAACTGAAGCCCAGATGATGGGATAGAAGCACAGCCTTGAGGAGGCAGAGCTGGTATGTAACCCAGGTCTCCTAACTCCCACTTAGAGAAGGAGATAATTCACTGTGGCCTACGGATTGGGGCTTCTTTTCACCATATTGTGATGTATCACCAGAGAATGACCAAATGCCAGGTCCATGATCTTGGACTTTCGGGCCACCAGAACTGTGAGCCAGATAAACCTCTATTCTTTATAAATCACCCAGTCTCAGGTATTTCTGTGTACCAACACAATAATGTGTTAATACAGGCACTCACATGAATCCATCAACAAAGATAGAACACTGTATTATTTTTGTTATGAATTGAATGTCTATGTCTTCCCAAAATTCATCTGTTAAAATTAACTTCCAAGGCAATGATATTATGAGGTGAGATTTTTGAAAGGCGATTGGGTCATGGGGATGGAGTATTCCAATGGGATTAGTGCCCTTATACAAAAGACCAGAGAGAGACCCTTTCCTTTCCAGTGTGTGGGCAAATAGCAAGAAGCCATAGCCTGTCTTAGTCTGTTTGGACTTCTATTACAAATTGCCATGGTCTCATTGGTTTATAAATAGAAAAAAAATGTATATATATATATCTCACAGTTCTGGAGGCTGGGAAGTCAAAGATCATAGCACCAATAGGTTCAGTGTCTGGTGAGGGTTCATTCCCCTTAGACAACACTTTCATGCCATGTCCTCATGTAGTAAGCTTTCTGGGGTCACTTTCATGAGGGCGCTAATCTATGTTATTAAAATTCCACACTCACAACCTAATTACCTTCCAAAGACCCTACCTTCTAACATTATCACCTTGAGGGTCAGAATTTTGACATATATATCTTTTGGGGGACACACACATTCACGATATAGCCATCTGTGAGGAAGTAGGCCCTTGCCAGACAATGAATCTGCTGTCAGCTTGATCTTGAACTCCTAGAGAATTCAATTTCTGCTGTTTATAAGTCAATCAGTTCTTGGTAGTTTGTTATAGCAGCCTGGACAGGCCTAGCAACCATGGACACCAGAGACAGTGCGGGAGGAGGGTGAGACACGGCAGAGGGTGAGAGATAGGGTATCAATGATGGCTATATATATATAAAAATAAAAAAAAATGAAGACAAGGAAGAGATAAGGCTATCCTTTTCACTTTTATTTTACAATACACTTTTCTGAATTTAATATAGTTTACCACTCTCTCTGGGCATCTGTCCCTGCACACATGCACTAGTGTGTGTACACACACAAAGCCCCAAAGAGACTGGGGTGCCCTCACTGAAGCCCACCTGAGATGATACAAAAACAAAATCCACATGCCTTTGTTCAGGCACACTCACACCTAGACTAAGTCAGGAGTCAGCCAACGAGGATAGGCAGCAGATGTTAAGAGACCACATGTACTTAGTTGGCCCAGAGTCTCTGGGTCAAGGTAGACAACCTATGGGATATGGACAGAAAGAAAGAACTAGGTGAAGTCCCCCAGGACATTTACTGAAGGGCCTCCAATGTCACCTGTAGGTGGGAATGCTAAGGGTACACCCAGTCCCTGCAGCAGACCATGGCTAAAGAGTAACTGCCATTGGTGAGTGTGGAGGAAATTAGGTACCTGATAGCATGAGTTCACCAGGGCCAGTAGACAAAGGAGGTCTGGGTGGAGGAGGGGATATCAGTGTCTACAGGGTCTGGAGAGGGTCTTTCCTCTGAGTCTTTGAATGATGCTATCAAAACCTGCCCATTTAACTTCCTGCTGGCCCCAGTGATCTTGCATATGGAACTGACATCAGAATTCCCCTAGCCTTCAGGAGCTGCTTATTGCTACAGGGGAATATGCAGTTGCTAAAAACAGTACTAAAATGCCTCCCTAATGGACCCACTGAGTCTCCACAGACTTCTGTCTCATTCTGTAACAGATCTACATCTAGATGTACACAGAACTTCTAGTGCCTGCCAGCCAAGCTGCCTGCCTCTGGGTCCTCCTTCTACTTCCTTGTTCATCTGTAACCTGCTCCTCCTGTGACTCATTAATAGTGCTCTTTCCAGTTGTCAGAAAGCCTTCCAACCCCACAGACCCAATCAAACCTCTGGGCCTTTGCATGTGCTACTTGCTTTCTGGAAGCTTACACACTGGAAAGATGGTCAAACTCCACTGGGTTCACCAAGAAGGACTGGACATACATCCCACCCTGAAGACTTCCCAGATCAGCTGGAAGATGAGGCAGAGATTAAACTTTCTACAGAATAGTCATGTATTCACACATATAAAAGAAGGACACACAAGCCCACCTGCTGCTCAAGGTATGAGGGGCCACTTCTGAAGGAGTTGGGTCTCATGGGCTCATCCCTGGGGGCTGCCACAGGAAAGGGAAAAGAGGCATTTGGGGCAGGACACTGGAGTGTGACAGGAACACATAGGACCTAGGAGGCAATCTATGTTGACTTCTTGCATTCAAAATGACAAAAGAGATTTCTTAGTTTCTCAAGTAGAAATAAGTAGCCCAGTTTTTCTCCTGGTGACATTGTTAATTTAAAACATGTTCAGTTTAGAATAATTTTATTTAATGCTGAATCCAAAGAGATTTATCATAATTTCTTCTCCAGTATCCAAGACTTGTGCTGATGTTACCCTGTTTTTGAGTTTATCAGTTATTCAGGTAATGTGAGCAAGGACCAGTTAAATGTATGTATTCATGTAATGCTATCCTACCTGACGTCTATACATTTATTCAAATAACACTTCTAAACCTTAAAACATTTGTGTAATGTCTGTTTTAATCTTCAGTTGTGACAAATAGTTGACACCTGTAAGTGATCATTTTTTTTTCTGAACAACTATAAGTTTTCTAATTTTAATTTAAAAAAACCACTAGTAAAGAACTTAGGATATCAGATTTTAGTCTAAACAAGGGCTCTCACTTCTCAAATGTCTGCAGAATTCCTTATTTGACAATAACCATACTTTAAAGTTAATTCCAAAGTACAATTCCCAAATTTCCAAACTGCTGGAATCATTATTAAAGTAAATATACACCATCCCAAGATTATTACCTTTACAAATAGCGGATATGAGGATTTTTATGTTCATATATGCATATAAGCTCAATCTCCATACTTTAAAGCTGCACCTCGGGTAAAATTATACAGAGAACAAATTATTTAATACTTACCAAATCAGATTCTTCCAGTTCAAACACTATTCACTGTTTCAGTGAAATGAATAGAACTCTAGTTCCCTGAAAGAGTTATTCAGCTTCCAAAAGTGCTTGGCTTCTTCCCAGAGAGTAGTTTACACAGTGACACTTTATGAGTGATAAAGTGATATGAAGAGGTACTTATATACCTACAAGAGCACACATCTGCTAGTAACTGGAATTGCCCTCAGCACCCACAGAAACTTTTTCGGAATGTCTTCAATAGAGCCAAATCGTCTTCTTTTTAGGGTAGATGTGCTTTTTTGGTTTAGTCAACTAAGAATTGTCCAGTCATATTTTATACATTCGAAAATTCACAGGAAATCTATCAAAGTAAAAATTATTGTATCTTGTACCAAAATTTACTCGGTAACTGTGATATAATTGAAAATGCAAATTAAGAAACCATAGACATTTCAAAACAAGATTAAATAATTCTTTGTGTTTAAATACATATCTGAAACATGCTATGATCTTTTACATTGATACCCAATACAAACAAAACAAACACCGAAGAGTTATGTGCACCTTGTCTACTAATGAGTTTTAATAGCTTATGGACTTGAAACTAATCAGTTACAGTTAATACATAGTTTAATTGAAAACATTCATGAAGAGTACATATTTATGTTTAAATTGAAGTCCTTTTACTATTTGGTTTATTTAAAAGGAAGTTTTGTCTTTTTTATTTTACACAGGTATGCTCGACCTCATGATTCCAAACACTGAAATCTCGATTCTTCTATTACTACCTTTTTAAGTATACTTATTTATTTATTCCATGAGTGCGAGACAGAGAGCAAGAAAGAGGAGACAGTACCCCCAACCAAGTTTTGATGCCATGATTCACTCCCAGCCATTAGTTGACTCTGGATGGAGGGCAATCATGTGCCCAGCATAGCAGAGAGGTGTCAAGATTTGAACAGGGAATCTTCCCATGGGGATTTGCTCCACAGAACATCAGATTTTGCTGTTGCATGACTGCCTGGCCCTTATCTTTCTTCCAAATATATTTTTAGTTGATTTCTCTCAACTCATTCTTGATATATTATATTCAAGTATTTAGAGTTATCCTTTACCTTGAAATACTTTTTTACTTGACTCACTATAATGGCTACCAACTTAGTCTCTTTTGCTACTGTAGACAGTGACAAGAGACAAATTATTCTGAGCCTTGTATGCTATATTAAATATTTTAGCAGTTATTCTAAAAATAATTAAAGCACTTACAATAGGGATGAAGAGCTGATGAAAGTGGAAGGAAGTGCATGATGGGTATCAGGTTTTGATCAAATCATCCTACCCATAGTATAGAGAATGAATTTGGAGGCAGGAAGAATAAATGGTTTGAAAAATATTTAGAAACACAAATGTATAAGACCTGATGGATTGACTATAAGGTGACTCTCAGGATTCTGGCTCAGGGAACTGGATAGGTGGTGTATCTATTTCCTGAAATTGGGAATACAAGGGTTTTGAAGATGAGATTCTAGAAAATATCATGAGTTATAAGTGCTTTGGAAACATCCACTTAGGGTTGCTAAGAACTTAGCTGAGTTTAGGGGCTTAAATGCAAAGATAGAGCCTAGGATATAAATAAGCATTTGGGATGTATTGGGACTTGTCAATCATTTAAACTGTAGACATGGATAATATTGCATGGGAAGAGACCGTAAAGCAATACGAAGATAGGGCCTATGATCAAGAATAATTACAGAATGAAAGGTTAATATAAAAGACTAAGTCTGCAAGAGCATTACAAGTAGTCAGGAAAATAAAACTGTAGTATAAACCAAGTCAAGGGAAGATAATTTTCTAAAGAAAAAAATTGTCAACAGTGCCAAATCTTATTGAAAGTTCAAGAAAAATAAAAAATATTCATCAAATTTAGAAAAAAATGGAAGTCCCTGCAAGTCTCAGATACGTTTTAGTGAAATGATAGAATCTTTATGAACATTTAATGTTTCCTTAATCCCTGTAATTGAGCGAAGACTATTATACAAAATTTATATTCATGTGGATCAACAACTGATCTACTTTAGTGATAGTCAGTCTTATATTTCCTTGAACTCTGTTGATATTTGTCATCCTTCCTCTGTTGGTTATCATTTCTATTTAATACCATAGTTCACTTCATCCCTTTGTTTGGTTCTTTTCTAGTTCTTACCTAGTGTTCGTTTTTGCACTTAATTCCCTCTTCCACTAACCTTTTTTTAAAATTTCGGTTGTATTTTGTCAATGACCAAATAACTGCTTAGACTAATACAATCTCTAGAAAAGAGGCACATACAAGTGGCAAGGCAGTGAGTCTGTAAAACATTTCTAACGCTTATCTTACCTCTCAGGAAACACATTCCTCACTTTTTATTTGATTTCTTATTGGTAAATAATTTGTGAACTAAATTATAGAATATAAGTTGAATTAATAAAATATTAATAACGCAGAAGTACAATGTCAATAAGGCTCAGATTATTCTAATAGACCAAGATCACCTACGAATTACAGCTATTGACTGGGATGGAGTTTTTGTTCAGATTTGTAATCATGTGATGATAATGGCAAAGTTGGAAATACATAATTTTGTATTTAAAGGATATATGAATAGAAAGAGTGAATAGTGAGCTCCTAATCTATGGTAGGCATGGTGCTAGCTAGTCTATGTGTTTTGTCATTCAATCTTCACAAATTCTCTTTGAGGTAAATTTTCTCATCTTTATTTGATTTTGTTTCAGGAAATTGAGACTGGTTAATCACATTTACTGGGAATATCAAGCTAATAAATGAGAGAAACAGGAATAAAATTTGTGTTACAAAAGCTTCTGATTATATTTTTTCTCATCATATCTGGCAGTATTTTTCAAAGTTGTACAATATCCTCAAAAAGCTTATAGATATATATATATATATAGATGGTTACATTTAGGTCTTAATGCTTTTTTCCAGAATTGAATTGTGGAAGATTTTTCATGCATTATAATTGTAAGCAATTTAATTTTATCGTATTTAGTAGTCTTCTGGCATCTGTGTATACTTTGAAATAAAAATGCATGGTTTCCTTTTGAGGGTGCAGCTAACCATGGGGTTCACTGAATTTCAAATACAATGAAGTCATGCATCACACTTTGACTCTGAAATCACAATGCAATGTATTCCATAAATAATCTTCTCTACCCATCAAATTCTAAACATCAGTTTTTAACCTTCCAATTTCATTAATGATAGGTTCTTTAAAGACAAACCCTCCAGTTGCATCATTATCGTAGCTTGTGCATTTATAGTGACTAATAATATGGCCTTTTAATATACAACACATAAAAGAAAGGCTCATGATGTCAAGTTTTCTTATTTTGGGTTGCTTTTGTTGCATCAAGGTTCTGTACAAAGGGAAATCATCATTATTATGTGAATGACTATTCGTGAAAATCAAGCATCATCAAAAGCAGGACAAATTCAGCTTATCACTTCAGTAAGGAGGGAAAGATAAACACGTCCTAAACAAATGGGATTATTTTTAGTTCAGTTAGAGCACAATATTAAGTTGATATTCTTTGACTCTCTACACTAAGATTTACAATTGTGGTTACATATGCTAATTTTATGTTAAAAATTAAAATAAAATAGACTGATAAAATGACATTCCTTTAGAAAATTAGGGATATAGTTTTTCCGATAGGCTCTTGCTATTGCTTCAAAACCTCGGTGATTCCTGCAATAATGTATATTTATATTTCCCATGTTCTCATATTTGATTGAAAATAAGTATTTTCTAGAACTCACCACATGCTAGATTTAAACGAGTTCATCTGTGTTTTTCAAAATTTATAATCACTCATTAAAGACTGGATTTATCCGAAATGCTGCTGTGAATAAAATCTGTACTACATTTCTGACACCAATGACTCAGTAGCAATAGGCCATGTAATTGTTTCTATCATTGGGATTCTGGGTGTTGAATGATTATTTTTTGGTCACAGGCACAAGAACTCACCTACATTCTATAGAACTTGCTGTTTCTTTAGTGATAAACACGTAATTATTGTTTATCACTAATGATTCGCCTACTGCCAAGTATTAGGAAAGTATTTATGCATATTTTGTTTCTATTTTTGCCATGTTAAAGTGAACTTCAATCTTTCGGGTTAAGAATAATTTTGCATTTCATGTCTATTACAATTTATGATTTTGCCTCACTTCTTTGTTTTGTTTTCCTGTTCCCCAGTTCCTTTAAGGAATGTGAATCTCAGTAAGTTACATTTATTTTGGAAAAAAAAAATTATAGTTCAAAACAAATTCCATTGCCAGTGGAAATTTTCTAAGGTGTCTGTATTTTTTTAAGAAACTGTGATTTATTTACATATTCCCTCTCTGTAAGCCACTCTGTTCTAGCATAATAAAACATACAAATAAAGAATCTGCTTTGTGAAGTGATGTTGATATAATACTATGAGTACAAACACAGTGCTTGTTTGTCAAGAGAGTTTCCAAAGGCTATTTCATCAAAGTAAAAATATAATACTTAATAGCAATTACTGTTATTCACTTGGAATTGAAAATATTCATTGAAATTACAATAATATACATGTTCTTTCACATCTAGCTAAACTGTTTCTGTGTTTATATCAGTCAGAAAAAATAGTACATTTTATTGTATATGATAATAACCTTGAAAAATAATCTAGCGCTTTAACTAAGACTCTCATAATTACTTTCTTATTGAGTTGACTTAAATCATCCAGATTATTGTTGTCATTATCTGGATATCTGAATTTTACTTTGCAAATTTGGAGAGAAAAATTATTGACCCAATTATATACCCAATTTCTTCTTTCTCAAGTATAAATCATATATATATGGATATATACTTTAATATGTATGTGTGTATATTTTGTATTTAAGACATGAGTAGTATACTTGGCTATATCTATTCTAAGAAGAAAATTAATTTGTATTTTTTTAATCTGGGAAATATCAAAAGCAACTCTTTTCTTCAAGTTGCTAATTTGTAAGTAAAATTTAAATGCAACCAGTATAAATCATCATAGAGAGACAGAGAAGAGCAAAGGAAAGTGAGAAATCACCCCCAAGGACCTGGCCACACCACAATTCCTTCTCCTCATTCTCCTCTTAGGATTTTGGATACATGTACATGCTCTTGGAGTGATTATTCAGTTTTTCAAGCCACTGGGTGAGGGACTTGAACCATGGCTGTACATGTGGGAGTCCAGCAACTTAACCACCACTCCACATCATCACCCCCAGTTTATATCAATTTTACCTGGTGTTTTCACAAACTCATTAGAAAAATAAAAGACTAGATGGTAGGTAAAGGGGTAATCAAAATAGAAAATCTTTTAAATGTAAATCATAGTGAAATATGAAACTATAAAGAGAATATCTTTTGTAAAGCCTGTCTGGAGATGTGCGAGATTTTAAATACTCTGTAAAACATTAAGAAAGGGAAGTTGAGAATCAATGTAACATAGTAAATTACCTAATGCTAATGTAAGTATCTAGAATGGAGTAGGTACTCAGTAAACTTTGTTGAATCAATTGAAAGAAGACACATTATTGATTAGGGAGTAATATCTGTATGTATATTGATTATGGATTAAGTTGGTATAGTTTTAATATATTTACATTTTGATACTTTCAATGAAAGAGAGTTCCTTCATTTAATTTACTTAACTTTGCTTTAATTGACTTTTCAGAGAATTTGTTTTACTGGCAATGATTCCCCAGGGTGCCAATTTTGAATCATACTATACTTAATTTTTGAAAAATCAACTAACTTAGGCAAATGCTTGAGTCTAGAAAGAAAAATACCCACATCATTCCTTTAGAGGAATATTTGAATACTTTAAGAGTTTTTATTGCTGATGTAAAATTTGTCACTTAAAAACAATTTTAGTATAGTGTTTATAATATCTATATCTTATATAATCATCAAAGGTACAGTAAAAATTATTAATTGAGGCAATATTGAGTACAATTTGTTGACACTGGGATGTGTTATGATTGATTACACTAAGTGAAGCTCAAATCTTTTCCGGGTTGAGTTGTGTCCAATAGTGAGTTTGTTTGTTTGTTTGTCTCATCTGTTTTCTCCACTTAGGTAAGCCAAAAGCAGTAACTCACTATATGGGGTGCAAAAACCATGGGTAAATGATAGGGATGACAAATAAATATAAAATACTGCCTAGCTTACAAAGTGCTTTCTTTAAAAATAAATCAGTATAAGGTTTTTCACAAACACGATCTTTATTTTTCATGCATTGGTGAACGAAAGATGGCTCCTCTTGGCTACAAAGGATGATCATTAATTTTCAGAAGTGTTACAAGCTGAGTTACTGAACACATCATTATTATAAATAATAATAATAAATTATAAAGATTTACCACAAATAAATTATAACAAATATAAATATAATAACTACTCAAATCTCAACAACTTCTAATTATTTAATCATATTTCACTAATATCTGTGCTTTTGAGATTTTTCACAATTATTGAACCTGTATGGTAGAAATAATATCATGTAACATAATAAAATGTGAAATACAGTAATATACAAAGTAATGATGCGCAACGATGCATCTCTTCCCAACTCTGTGTTGGTAGCTAAAAATTGGCCATGGTGAAAGTATTTAATTTACACCATGGAAATTAGCAAATGTCACTGTCATAATTGCAAGCATTTACTAAGATAGCATAAATCTCATAGACTGATCAAAGACAAAGTATATTTTATAGAGGCAGAAATTTAAACTCAGAGAAATTAATTAAATTGCCCCATGCCATTCATTGTAGTGCTATAAGCACCATGTTCTACTGGACTCTAAGTTAATAATGGTTTAGAGAACAAATACTAATATAGCAATTATGACCAACTTTATTTTTCTGGGTGTCAGATTCTCTGTTAAATACTTAGTTTATCTAATATTAATTGCTGTAGAAGAGTTATAACATTAATCCTCATGTTGTAGATAAATAAAGTATGGCTTTGAGAATTTATTTTTCTCTTCTGGAGTCAGGATTTGAACTTTGACCTCTCTGACTCTCAAGCCAGAACTCTGCTCAAACTACTCATTCAAATCACCTTCAAAGGATGACTGAAAACTAAAAAGTAGATGGAGAAGCAACACACACAAGGAACTTTTCTAATATTGTTGGCACCAAACTTGGGAGTCTTTTATTTTGACTTTAACGTTTACCTGTTATTATAAAGTTCTTATATTATGAAGCTGTTGGAAATTCTTCTATTCCCTTTATTTCTTTTTTGATGCTGATTTAACCATGTTCTCCCTCATCCTTCACTCTGTAAGGGCAAAGGCTTCTCTTTAGGATTTTTCTAACTTCAAGATATCTTTGAAGAGGAGGAATCTAAATTATAATATGAATTTAGACATGAAAATAAAGACTTGAGTCTTACTTTGAGAAGCATTTTCAGAATGCAGAATATTATTTAAATATAAAATATTATTTAACTCATTTTTGGAAGCTATTTATAGTAGTTCCATTAAATATTATGTTTAATAGTAAAAAAGATTGAACTATGAAATGATTAAAATTATTATGAAAATTTGTTATTAAAGACTTGACATCCCTATCAAGGTATT
Organism: Tupaia belangeri chinensis; assembly: GCF_000334495.1. Classification (NCBI taxonomy): domain Eukaryota; kingdom Metazoa; phylum Chordata; class Mammalia; order Scandentia; family Tupaiidae; genus Tupaia; species Tupaia belangeri. Next base: position 2,073,968 of record NW_006209381.1, read on the forward strand.
ACGGTTTTGATAAATGAGAGACACTTCAGGGAAATAAGAGCAATAAGATGAAAAAGAGAGCACTAAATATCATAAATAAGGTAGTTTATGGGGGAGAAAAGAGAAGAAAAAAATGGAAAGAAACAGGACAGTCTGGTAATAGCAAAGACGTGAAGGTAGTGTCTTCAGAGTTTCAAAAATAACTGCTATTGAAAAAGACGTTGCTATTTTGGATTAACATGTTACTTTCTTAATTACACATAAACTCATACACTGATAGCCATTTCCGAATGTTTTCTGAAAACATGTTTACTCTTAAGTTTTGACTACATTCCTCCAGTATTTAATTCTACTTCATATTGAATTACATTAGTAGAAAAATTCCATTTAAAGATAATTTAACACCTGGATTAACAATTTTTCACCGCATGAAAGTCAATGCCTGAAAATTATAGCATAATTATCTTATGAGATATATTTTGCTTAATGAATATCACTGTTAGTAGTTCTGTATAACTTTTACAGTTGAGATTTAAATCATAAAATCTGATTTTTTCACCCTTTAAAGAATCATTTCATTATTGTCAGGAAATTATTTTAAAAAAAAAACCATGTTGTAATTTTCCTTTCTCCAGAACTAAAAGAAAAAAAATCTTACAAATGAACTGAAACATTTCTATGAAAATTACACTTTAACCAAAACTAAACTAAAAATGGCACCTAGAATAACAGAAAAAAACTTTTAAAACATTCATAATCATAAATACTAAATAAGCTCTCCTTTTATAGTTTGTATTGTAATTTTGTAGCATAAATGAATGATACTGACTTCTGATACTTGAAGCTAAAAGATATAGCTTATAAATTTTTGTTCTTACATGTTGAAAATCTATTGTTCAGAAGCTATCAAGAGAATTGAAAAAGTACACACTTACCCAAACTTCATAAAATAAACCCTTTTCTTCTTTCTTTCCTCTTCTTTTTTCTTTTCCTTTTTTCTCCCACATCATATAAATTCAGGTGGAGTAATAAAAGACAAACATTTCAACCTCAAGTATGTGAAGACAGTGCATTTCTCACAGAACTGAAATTCCAATGCTTTTTGACAACTCAAATATTTTGGCTTACATAATGTGCGTTTTATTATAAAATGGGAGATATAATACATTCAAAAACAGAAATATTTATTTGGTTGGGAAGGTGATTTCATTAACATTTTCAGTTATAATAATTTTTGGTTTTAAATTTTTTCTAAAATATTTTGAATTGTCAATATTATATTTAAATCATTTTAACTTACATCATCTCATTGGAGTTTAAAATGTATGTACCTTTCAATGCACAAATTCATAATTTTTTTAATGAAAAATGAAGACTGGAGATATATTAAAAATAATAAACTGCAACAGAAACTCGAAGAACATGTTTTATGTTAGCTATATAATCATTTTTTTTTCTGACATTGTGGCTTTAAAATATTTGATGATAAGTTATCAGTGTAACACATTTGAAAAGTGAAAAATTTTAATTTTCTAAATTAAGATAAGTTAATTGGGAATTTTAATTACTTTATAACATACTACTCAATACATTATACATATTAAAACGTGTAATGTATTGATGAAAATAATTTGCACCAATAATTAATGAAAAAATATGATGATGACCATCTTTCCAAAACATGCACCAATTCTTTCTAATATGCATTTTTATACATTATAGGGTATTTTCCTGTGTAATACAGTTATCATTAATAAAAAATGTACTATTACTGATTTTTTAAAAAGCTAATTCTATGGAGATGTGTATTTCAATTTCATTAATAGCTGAATAAAACAGAAAAGAGACACATACATAATACTCTAGTCCCAAATTGGAATGAAAGTATTTGATCTTTAGTTAGTAGAGTAGAAGAACGGAAAAGGGAAGATTTATACTCAATTGTATCAATTAAATATTTTTATTAAGCTGTTTTATTTACATAGAGTATTTTCACTGAAAATATTCCTATAAGGAAGTTAGTCTCTTTCATCCATATTATCATTTCTGGATACACTTGAAGATAACCACACTTTTTAAAGAAATACTTTATTTTGTAAGGTGAAAAGAAAATTTTACCCCACACAGATTATCACGCATAATCAGCTATTATATAGCTATTGTAATTATCACTCATAGTCAGCTATTATATTATATACAGTTACTGTAAATAAAAATATAAAGCATGATTTGAAAATTTGGAGTCAGAATGGGAGAGTAGAGTGGAAGAAAATATTTACGACTGCTCCATGTGGTTCAAGGGACAAACACCTATCAAGTAAATGCATTATTTATCAGATACTGTCCTTTTGTCATTAATGGATTTTCATGTGTTGTTTATTCCCTGAATGCAAAGGAGTAATTAAAAGTCCAGAATTATATGCAACTTTGATAAATTAACTTAACCCCAATTTGATGAACTTTTTCACCATCATTTGTCAAAAGTGAAAATACGTGTACTTAGTACACGCACTGCCTGGATTTTTAATTTTGCACCGTAAATCCTGAAAAGAACTGCTTGTTTCATTGACTATAAGTCTTGCCACTAAGATCTTGTCAATTCCATGTTATATTTTTCTTAATAAAAATAGCTGTTTTCAAAACACTGTACGTATTTTAAAACTGAAAATCTTACTATAACTTGGTTAACAGTCTTTTAAAGCTGGACGAGGTCAGAGAGATTATTTAATCCTATCCCTATATTTTTTCTGGAGCAAGAACTAAGACCAAAGAGATGAAATAATTTGAATTGTGTGTCTACTGAACGGCACATAGAGGATTTGTATCTCAGGGAATTTAAAAAAATGAATAATGTCTTGCAGTATTCATGCCCTTTTACTTTTCTCATTAGAATTACTATCACTCTGTGAAATTGAAAAACATTTAGGATAACATAGACGTTCTCTTGAAGATAAAGTGGTATATAAATCTGTGTGTGTGTGTGTGTGTGTGTGTGTGTGTGTGTGTCTCTAGGAATCAGGGAACTTATCCAGTCTACGCGTTCAGTCACCTTGTTTATAGCTGTAAGTATAAAGTATAAATGACAACTATTTCTTTGTTTGCCTATTTTGAAGCTTAACATGTTTTTTTTGTTAGGGATTTGTTTTTTATTCTTTCAGCTAAATCTTTATCCAAAAACCTATAAGGTTAAAAAATAAAAAGGAACCATACACTCAGCCCACTTAACAGTAGTGCACCAAAATTGTACTTGAGCTGTTTTCAAAACTGTGTTTTGAGAAACGAAAAATTATCTCAGAGCAACGTTATAAAACTTCATTGTATATTGTGATTCCCCTGTTGTAAGCATAGCTGATGCCAACACATGTTCTGCATAAGTAGAGAAACACAAATTGAACTCAAAATGCCCCGAGAGTATTGTTCTTCATCACACCCCGGTGTCCCGTGTGTGGCTCAATGAATAACAAATGACCAAGCTATTAAGATACTAAACCAAAGTCGCCTAGGCCCATAATATTGGTGTAACAGCATTTCAATACTGTATTTGCTTTCATTAGTTTGTGTAGAGTAAGTCCTTAAATCTTTAAAAAAAAAATCAAAAAAAGAATCACTCGGATCTTGGTGATAATTTGCTCCAGGAATTTATTATTTTTTTTTGCAAAGGGCATGCAGTTGTAGCTCTTTTTAGTAGTTGCATATGGTTAATATTGTAGGCATAGTTGTAACTATGTAAATGTTCAAATTTCAGGGTTTTGTTGTTTTCTGTTTTTTTTTTTTTTCTTTCCACAAAGTACAGTTCTAGATGTTGGTGTTAGTCTTGGTAAGTTTAGGTTCTTCATCATCAACTCCCAAAGTTACAACTAAGACAGAATGTGCCCAATAGTCGAAGTAGCTAGCACGTACTGCTGTGTACCCAGGCCATTTTCAGTATGGCCCAAATCAGATTTTCAAATGGACTGGACAGAGTAGGAATTAAAGACACTCAGGTATACCCACGTCGCTGATTTATAACACCAGTGACTCTTTGCACAGAGCCAAGTGCACAGGGGAGTTTATCACTGTCATTCCACATGTCAACTCTGGAACAAGTGAAGTGTTTGTGTACACACACGTGTGTTATTATGTGAGGCTGTGTACCCAAGGATATTGTACAGTGAATCATATTACTATGCTTGTGTGGCTATTCGTAAACGTCCAGATTATTCAGACATAATAAATGATAAATAAAGAATTTCCCATCGCCCAACATTCGCAGCCCTTCATCTGAGTTTTACCATGGTAGCCCAGCCGACCAGGAATATTTCCCATGAAATAGCATTTGAGATGCACCGATGAGACTAAGCTCTGCAAGCCCCAAGGTAGCTGCATCAATTTACATCACACAGGCAGATGTGATGGGAGCGCTCGATTACAGGCCCCTGATTTTAAATAGGTCTCAATTGCTTTCTATGTGGAAAGAAACTTCCTAGTTGTAATATTATTTCATTATTACTTAGACTCCAGATTTACTTTAAAAAATCTTTTTATAAGAGAAAAAAAAATGTTTCCCCTTAAATGAACACATGTAAAATCGAAAGGCTAAGGCACATAAATACCATGGGCTGCATTTTGCAGGGGATAGGTTCTGGTTGAATGAGATCTGGGATGCGTGCCAAATTAATAGAAAAAATCCTGTTCTTCCTCTCCAATAGCCACAATGTTCATTATTAAGAAAAGCATATGAACCACAGGATTTGATTTTAATAACACCAATGTCTTCATTAATCTGTATGTTCCATTTAGCCTCATTATTGAGCAAATGCTGAATTAATGCAGCACACATTATGGTCGGGCTGGCCTTGCAAAACCTCTCTTCCCTCTTTTATCATTCATTCAGGGACCGTCGTATGTACATGTCATGTTTTTAAACAGGCCTAGGGCCCTCAATGTTTGTTTTCTCACTTCTGGTCTAGGAGGAGACTTTAGGTTTGGGGCATCTACAAAGGGATGTGGGAAATGGAACTGCAGCTTCTCATTCACAGCCATAATTATTTTTCTGTCGTTTTAATGCTGTCATGTCAGGACACCTGCAAGTGAGATGATATTTCCTCGATGGTCTCTGGGCCTTCTTCTAAATCAAGAGTGGTGATAGCCAACACTGCTTTGTATCTGCGGAACAAATAGTGGCCTTTGTCCAGCACAAGTCCCTAAACAAACTTAATCTCTCTAACACTGTGACAGATGACATTTAGATGTCCTTGTTACCCTTAAAATGAGTTTTATTGACAATCAGAGAACAAAAAGAAGGCCCAGATAAAGCCCAATGTTTTATAGGCTTGCTAACAACATCTTAGTGCGGAGGGTGAGGAGAAAGCCTGAAGTTGCCCCCATTTTCCCCTGCTTTGCTATATCACCATGACAACAGATATAGAAATCACTTAGTGACTCCTAGAAAGAAAACACAGTGACACAGTACCCCTTGTATGGCGAATCAAACTAAAGCCTTCATTCAAATGGCTATTCAGCTTGGGCATTCATGTAGAGGATAGGGTGGATTTTACACAGGTAACTACAAGAGAAAGGCCAGCAAGCCCTCCAGCCACAGCATATGGCAAAGTCTCTGTCTAATTAATGCATCCTCAATAGAATTTATCCATTTTAAATTTGTTTTCTTTTACTTGAAACATCATTAATGTAAAGGGCAACATTAATCAACATCGTGGAACTTAAAAGGGCATTAAAGAGTGATCTTTTTCCCTATGCAACAAGAATCTTTTCAAGTAGTTGTGTTAACTGCAGTGGATGCAGGGCAAGTTCCGAGTTCTTAATCAGAAGGCAAATCTAGAGAGGCCTCTACTGGCGAGTCTGACTCTGTGCGGTTGTCCATGAGGAATTGCCCTGGAAAAGCAAGCAGGACTTTCAGCTCCTATGGAAAAGTTGCACCTAAGCCAGATGACTAATGAACAGAGTGCACGAAACATTGACTAACAGTCTTCACACTTTTGTGGTTGTGTCTGATTTATTTTTTCCAGGTAATAGAAGGACAATAACGTTCTATTGTGTGAACTGCTCAGGTTCTTTGAGATGTTTTTAAATTATTCAACAAGAAAATAACAAATAGTCTTTATTTTTTTCTATATACATGAGACCTCATGCAAGCTTAAGGTTTAATATCATTTTTATCAAGAAGTTGTGTTTCTTGATACTGTGTATTGAGGGGAACACAGTTCACACACACATCCATGTATTTCCCTCTATTAACCAAAAAAACTGAAAGAAAATCTGACTAGAGAGTCGATCATATTTTGACTCATTAAAAAGCAAAATTTATTATCAAGATTTCCCCATTTCAGTGAAGAAACAGTGGATCAAAGATAATCCTCTCCAGTGAGAAATATGAAAAAATTATTGTACTGTGTTTTTCCCAAATTAGGGCAAAAATAACTTCACTGATTCTTGGGGTAACTTTTGGGGAACAAAGGTTTTAATTTTTTCCACTAGAAGTCAACAATTATTTACTATTTCTAGGTTAAGGATATTTATCATATATATCTACATAGGGAAGTTTAGAATTTCTCTTTGGAAAAAAAACAACCTGACTCCACAAGTGTCTTTGTCCAAGTGTGGACTACTAGGGTGAAGCTACTTTGAAGTTCGAGAATTTTCAAAATGCGAAAACTCTAACTCTTGTTTTCAACATTTGCATTCTCTTATTAAATAGTACGTGACTATCTGATCATACCAGGATCCTATTCAAATTGCCTTTATGCTATGATGGCTTTCAAAAATCCCATGAGTTATTTTTTTTGGAAGGACTGCTATCTTTTTACCTATGATTCCTCACCAGCATTTCTTCAGAAAGGTCATTTCACATTTCAAATGGTCTCATGCTCATTTGAAATAAATTTTAGTCCCGTAATTTTTCATCGGGTGGTTTGGTTAGCATGGCTCAGTAAATTATCTTCTGAATCACACAGGTAACACATGATCTTCCAAGTAAATTCTGTGAGATGCTGGAGAGCTTTGCCTTCGAGTCCCAATAGTGACACCTACTGGTAGAAAAGGAAGCAAACATAGTTTTGGTTTTCTGCTTATTGTTTTAAAGATTGTTATGAGAATTTTGGAGGTGTAAGTGTATCTTAATGGCAACTATTCTTTCAAGTCTTTTAAACATATTGCTCTAATTTCCAAACATTGCAAGTACCTTGAAAATTCAAGTCATAAAATGGAAAGAACATGTAAATATTTAATTATGAGAGAAAAAAAATTACTGGGGGAGAAATGTGGTCTAAATTAATGCCAAATAGTAAATAGATATCTAATTGCAATCTTTGATTTGTATAGAGCATAGGAAGTGAGAAATCAAAATTTAGCAATCGTGTTTCTGAAAGCACCATCTTTCACAGTAAAAACTAGAAAATGGTCGAGTTGCTTAAGAAAAATACTTAACATTTCCGAAGTTTCCATAAATGCTCTCTAAATATCTTGTATTTAAGAAAGTGCCAAAGTTGATGGAGGAATAAGAAGAAGAGTATATACTTTATAGCAACCAAATCATTAACATTTTTTTAAAGGGTTTGTGCAAATTTAACTAGGATGCTTTTCCAGACATGGATGAGTTCCATATCATCGAATGCTGGGGTCAGATGGAATGTGAACATTTCTAGACTGAACTAGAAGCACAGGTTTATAGAACATTGGATACCCTAAGAACATACTTTACATCAGAGAGAATTTAACATTAAAAGCAATATTTGCAAAACGGATTCACAACTGTCAAGAAGAGGTACGGTATTCATTTTTCTGAGAGGCTTAAGTGAAGCCCCTTATAAATTATATTGTCACATCAGAGAATATCCAGGTTTTCATAAATCATATGAAGAGTTTATAATAAATGGCTTTAGATAATTGTCTATCTAAAAATATATTATATAACACCTGTATAGTCTTTTACTGACTGGAGAGCAACTCGGTTGTTAAGCTATAACACGTAGCATCAGTAATTTTGGAGTTTCAGTTGTATGAAATAAAAAATGGCAGAATAAAAACAAGCCTACTGCAACAAAGGTTTCATTGGAGTGGGCATTTTGATGCAAAATGTGTCCCATATTTCCTTCAGGAAACTCTGGGTCTTTATTGATATTTAAGTTTACAAAGAAAATATGGCTATCCCTTTCCAAAATTGTTGTATTATCTTGAGGATTGTGGTCAGGTATATGATAAACCAGGGAATCGTTTCACCCATTGTACACATTTATGACTACTTTTGTGATCACTCTTTGAGGAAACGTGAAAATGTCTCACAAATTATTCAATAGACAGTTACATTGGTGTCTTTGAAACCATCTTTGGCTCTGCTGTGTGCTTTTGTTTGCAAAATTTGAGCACATGCTTCAAAATGTCATCCAGATTACAAGCATGCAAGGAATGAAGTATTACTTCTGTATCAGTTTCAAAGGCATAGTACTTTTTATTTCATTTAGTAGTTTATCAGCCAATTGCAATTGGTAAAATCACCAAATCCCTTCCCTGTATTGTCTGCAAGAGATATTTTTATATATCGTTGTTTATGATGAGAATGAAATTCTTCAAAAATTATTCGTGCTAATGCCTATGGGGAAACAAAGGACTTTTAAATATCTCATCAATAGCAGCATTAAAAATCATGAAGCACAACATGTACTCAAAATCATTTGGCCAACAACTTGGTAATTAAGTTGGGGTGCAACATGCTCAGAGGGAAAACAAGAGCTGAAATGTAAACAAAATCATCACAAGGAGTGGGAAAGTTTGGGTGTTGGTTTTCCTGAGTACCTGAACCAGCAGTTCAGCTGATCATTAAACACAACCATAAAGAAAGGCTCTCTTTTGCCTTTAGAGAGTTCATCCAGAGATTGCACGAGGGATTTGTACAGAATAAAGCTTCACAAACCCAAGGGCTGTCAGAGGGAAATGGTATCCAGGAGGACAGGGCAGGCCAAGCATCCCTTCCGCAGCAAAACCACACGAGAAAGCCAGAGGCAGCACTGCAGCAGCCAACACAACTGCCTACTGCGTCTGCCAAGGAGCCAGAAGCCGCTTGTGGGGAAATATCACTTACCCTTAGCACCTGGGTCCTGTGATTGTTATCCAAAGAGACAGAGTGGTAAGATATAGTGGGATCAACAGCATCCCATTAAACACACACACGCACACGCGCACACACGCGACATTCTCTGTGTACAGAGATAAGTCATACGTGGCCTTGAATCAGACTTTCTGTAGTTGGAATTCTCTTAGATGAGATTTGTTCTTAGCTGTATATTCATACTTCCTAATGACATGAGTTTCCGTGATTACTTTTCACCCATAACTTTGGGTCTGTAAAAACCAGGAGTTTAGTTATATTTGTGGGTATTTGCAGAGGTATAGAGTCCACTATGGAATTTTAATTTCTTTGAAGTACCTGGCTGTAGCTATGTAATAGGATGATTTGAAAGTTAAATCTTGATCATGGATAAACAAACTATTATAAAATGTGCTTAGATTTTTTTTTCCTTTTTAGTATTGTATCACTATTTTTAAAAGGCCAGGTTCTAAAATACATACTTCTAAAATAATTGATACAAATTTAGTCACTATGTGCTAGATGTGTAATGTGATATATATAATTTTATAATATATAGCTGTGATTTATACATAATGTTACGTATATATGTTTATTTAAGCTTGATAAAGTCCCCTCTAAAGTATATACTTTCAATTTACATCTGAATGAAGGTTTTCGAAGTTTCCAAATGTTGCAATGCGATTATATGGGTTCATTCCACATTGAAATAAGGGGTTGGAGGGGAGGGGGAACCTAGAGAATTTAAAGATTGGAGACACCTTGTGGTTAGTGCAAAGGCTTTAACACATTCTTATGTACAGAATTTGAAGATCATTACTGTTGTCGAAAGTAATAGCCTTCTGTTTTTGAGTTTTTAACAAAAGGGTGAGAAGAGCATATTTTATTTTAAATATTCTGCTCTGAGATGAAGAGCAGAAAAAAACACAGTTTTGTGTGTCTAGAGCAACACAAATTATTTCATATTTAAATTAATGAGTCAATTCTATTATAGATGTTAGTGGAAAACATTTGGAATAATAATTTCACTTATTTATACAATGGGTCTATCATTAAAACTCTTATTTTGCATGAATCAAATGAAAATTTCTGTGCATAAAAATTGTGTATTTCAAGGCCATAAAAAAAGCTATTTATTTATTCATGTTACATGATATAATGCATATGATCAGTATATGCTATAATGTACATAAACTATATTCTACGGACATTTTATTTTTTATTTATATAAATAGCAAAGCAGCGTTGGAGTATCTACTATCTAATGCTAACATAGGGACAATATTCAAGGGAGACAAAATCTTGTGGATGTTCAAACCACGATGATCGATATGTTTTTGTTATTTTTCATTTTCTCACACAAATACACAAAAGGAAATCTGATTCTAACTGATAGGCTTTTGATTAATAGATTATTTATTTACTGGTAACCATAATTCTTAAAATGATTCAAATGTAGTTCCATATTTAGAGTACTTTTATGCGAAGTAAATAAAACATAAGGAAAAAAATCTCTCTTTTATATCGCTCATCTGTATAATTGTGAAATCAAAACCAAGGCTCCATTATGGGAAGGAGAAAGAAACTAGAAGTAGATTCTAAATATATGATTTCAGTTAAAAAAGTTTAAATGCTCAACTGAAATTTGAAATACTTCTCCAATTTTTGTTAATATATAAAATAACTCTTGACCAAATGCAAAAGATCAAGAAGAATGTGTAAAAACTTTTTTTAATGTTATGTGTCTTTCATTTCTCATAAAGGAAACTAATAGCCCCTGAAAGATGGGCATTAAAGCAGACCTACTTTCCTAGGGCATTTAAATGATTACTCTTTAAAATGATAACCTAAAATGCAAATATTTCATTCTAATTGTATGGCCAGAATACTCTTACTTATTTGCTATTTTGTTCATTTCTTTTCCTCAAAGCTTTGTGTATTTCCTTGCCTTTCTCTTTCTTTCCCTTTCTCTTCCCTAAGGTTTCATAGCTTCAATTTTCATTCTTTTAATTACATTTATACTTATGTCTCTAATCTTTCATAGCTTTTAAATTTAGTTGGTTTATTTGTCCAACAGTTTAACTAGGTATTTTTTTAGCACTACATAATAATATATGCCTAGGAGGTAGTATTACACACAAAAGCATTTCATTCAAATCTTAGTGTATTAAAACAACAGAATTTCAGCTTTTATAATTGCAAGTGGCATATGCATTTAACCCTTTATGCTCTTAAAACTTTAAATTGGAAAAGAGAGGATCACATTCATTTATTAAAACCAGCATGGTTTGTATCCTTAACAAAATACATTGCCAATGATTCTTAGGGATTTTGTTTTCCCCCTTCTAAAACACCAGCTGAACTTGTAGAGGACAAGTTAGTCTCACATTCCCTGTGTTCATCCTGTGTTTTTTTTACAACTGTCCAAATTGCATTAGAATTTGCTTATAATGATGTTATATGATGTCCTTGTTGTGATACCTGCATTTGTGGGGAACTTAATATTGATTTACTGTGTCTTTTGCCCATCTTTGAGCAGCCTAGATGGCAATTACAGCTGTTGGTGGTATCTATTTTGTCTTTTCATAATTGTCATTTCTTGTTCTACTTAAGATTAAAATATGAAAATTGTACCACGTGCCCATCAACAGTGCATTAGCCAAGTTATCAGCACTATCCAGGAAACACCATCATTTGAACCATGGTTCTTTACATTGCCTCTTCATTTTATTTATGAAAATTGCATGCTACAATATAAACTTGAACAAGAAATACACTTGAAGGTGAGCCTCTCTGACATCAAGTTCTCATCAGGATCATTACTATCTTCCTAAGAAATCACTGGGGTTTTCCCAATACCTGCTTGACTCTTCCAAATGCTCTCTCCCTCTCAGACTGAGATTTCTGACAAGCAGAGGCTGCTTTGTTATTTTTCAACTCTTACTTTAAAGAACCCTCACAGTTTCCAAGCTCTCTCTGCTATTCTTATTTTGACCCACATTTCCTAAAAAAATATGGCATTTTATATGAAGAAAATCATTTTTTATTATAGAGAAGACTTGAAATAAGTTCCTCCTAATCACAAATAGGTCTAACAGGCATAGATTTCTTCAAAGCACTGTTATACCAAAATTGAAAACTGTCTCATTTGACGACCAAATACATGGAAGTGGGGGGAGAACGGGGGGAGTGGCGAGAGAAATGACATAGCTTGGGTGCCTCTCGTTAGGAAATGTATCAAGCAGAAACTGTAAAAATTATGTTTAAAATGGCAGGGAGAGGAAACTCTTTTTGTAACTAATTGGGAATTTTTTTTTTTCTGGCCAATTTATATACAACACACAATCAAAACAACGAACACATTTTATGACATTATCTTGATTCAATAGACCTTGAATTGCTCTAGAAGAATTTTTGTGTGTGTTATACAATGAATAATCATATTTCAAGATGAAACTGAATAGACATTTGCATACTCCTTCCCCCACCACAAACATACACATGCACTTTCCTACCAGCAGACTAAATTCAGCTCCTTACTGAAAGGCATTTATTTTAGGAATCACTACTGTTTAATTTTACTGCATCTGTTTGGAGACTTTTAAAAAATGACTATGTGCAAGGGAATAGTAAATGCATCTGTAATCCCCAGCAGCGACCCCTCCTTACGAAACTTGTGTAGGGCATTTGTGGATGTTGTTATTGTTGTTGTTGCAATCTAGCTAATAAAGGCTTTCTCCTACACAAGAGAATTTTGACAGGGTTGACTCCAGACAGCTTTCCAGCTGAGGTCTGGGGCCTTGCTGAACCTTCAAAATTTTCCCATTTGAGCTGCATCAAAGTGAAGGAAATTCAAGGATCACTAACGTCTCAGATGGTAGCACTTGCCCTAACAACGAAGGTTCAGGAATTCTTTGGAGCAGGCTGAGGTCATTTTTCTCCCCTTTTCTCCTAATGCTTTTCTCTATTAATCAGAGCTCAGAGCTCAGATTGGTCTTCAACTTCCTCCCAATCCTTGCTAAGCCTGTCATTTCTAGCTATTATTTACTTTAATGGACTTTGGCTGATCCCTTATGAAGCTTTGGATCTGAGAATAATAAGGCTGGAGAGGAACGGGCATAGACATGGGTGTGGGTTTGCCTGCAGATTAACCGTGGCAGATGGGCTTTATTGCGGTTTCCTGTGGACTGAGTGTTGATTGAGAGGGTATAATGAGAGAGGTGGTGTCTACACAATGGTCACAGCCACTTCATTGCACTTTGCGTCTAAACAACCCCATTTTTCTAAATCTTTGGGTTGTGAAATTTCAGGAAGTCAGAGCACAAGAACAAGTACAAAAACAACTGTAAATAACCATGAATGTTAATCCAACACTAATTGGTCCCTTCTTTCAATATGAGTCCATTTTGCTCAGTTTTTAAAATTCTGGATAAATTAATGGCAAGGATAGTTCAACACAATGTCCTCGTACGAGGTAGTTTGGGATGGAATAGTGAGCAAAACGTATTTTCTGCATAGGATGTTTGTTTGCTTGGGATTCTTTGTTTTGTTAAATGTCTTCAATGATTACAACAGACAACAAATGCTTAACATGCAATTATTTTCATATGCTTTGGGAGTCACGTTGAAGATATTTTTCCTGAGTTAAATTATCTATTAACTAGAGAATATGAAAAGAAAATAATAATAACACCCGAGCAATTGTTTTATCCCTGGAGTAATAACTCAAAGATTTTGTATCTTTTGTTATTTGATGCAAGTGTCTGCTTGACTGCAACTCACTATGCAATTAAAACATTTTTGCTATAGGTGCTGTCGAAGGTCTTTTACACATTTCTCATTTTAAAGATTTTACTTAATTCCTCCCTTTCACCAATGGATTAAATCACAACTATTGATTCCTTTCTTCCTTTGGGGCTTTACCCATCTGTCTTAACGCTTTCATCCTGCACCCCTTGGTCTCAGAGGGGTGTTCTGAAAATGAACCGCCAAAACCTGGAGAAGACTCTAGGTCAAGTTTGTGTACAAGAGTTTAAATTTTTAGTGACAGTCCTCTCTCACGGCCGCCTGAAAGTTTCCACACAGCGAGCACCACCAATTATCCTCCTCCTTTGAAAACCATTATCAAGTTTTTCAAAACTTCTTTCATTTCACTGTTGTCATTCAGTGAAAAGGAAACTAACCACCATGTCAAGACAACTCAGTTGCCTAGCAACGCAGGGCCACATTTTAATTCTGACTTGCTTCTGGTCTTGACTAATAGAAAGTGACTATGTTAAGCTAGTCACAAGAGTTGTTTGTCACTTCTGAAATGCAAACAAAACTATATTGTTTTCCAAAGTATTGGATGTGATTGATGTAAAGATTTACAGTAACATCATTCATTTTCCCTTGTGTTTTAGCAGGATTGATGTCATATCTTTTCATGCTTTATTAGATGCTTTAAAAGAGCTCAAAAAACATGACGCTTTTGGTCCTTTAAAGACTCTAAAGAGGGGTTTTTCTTTCCAGTGAACTAGGCTCCAACAACTTGTGAAATTTAATGAATCTATTCAACTAGTGTCAGCTGCATCAATAAATAATTTAATAAGAACCATCATCCATGAAGAAGAATGCAACTCCAACAATCAGAAAGGAACAGACCAGACCAAGGTCAACATTTTGGGGGGAGGGGAAGAAAAGTTGAGCATTTAAGTCATGATTATTTTAGAGTCTGATTTATCAGATTTTCTCACAGCCTGTATTCTTGCTTCAGCAGTGAAAAGCCTGCAGGTTGCTACTGGTTCAATTATAATTATACATTTTTCCATACATTTATATTGAGCTGCCTATACTCAAAGCACAACATATTTAAATCTCATCATTTCACATAAAATGGCTATTCAAATGGAGAAATTTCAGCTGTGTTCAAAAGTAAGTCTACTACCATTGACAGCAAGCCAATGAATGAAGAAAGTATTGCTCTTATATTTTAAATGCTCTCTAAACTTGCTGATATTTCTAGTATTTTATACAAACATATAGTTGAACTTCATTTCCTAGGTACTTTAAAGTTTTCCAGTTTATGTTATCTGAGTATACATAGGAGTTGAGTATATGTGAGTTGAGAATAAAAGAGAAATTATATGCGTTACTTATAATTTCCTTGTGATATAACTAATGATTAATAATAATAATGTTAATCTTAAACAAAATGTATATTAAAACTATGGCTTGGAAAGGTCTGAATAACATGAAAATAGTTAACCTTGATGTCAGCATCACGGAAAGCAGGAGAAATGTTTTCTCCTAGTTTTGAAAGGAAATCCAGGTTAATTGACTATTCTTTTCAGAACACTTTACTCATATTCTAGAATACAATCTAACAATTAAGCAGGACAAAATAAGACGTACAGTTTAAAACCCTTTAAAGCATGATAATACATGTTTTAAATGAGCTAAAAAGTATTATGTATGAAGAATAATGGAGTTAAAGGAAAATAATTATCTTAAAAATAAGTAGAATTCCTACAGCGTTTTTAAGAACTTTAAAAGACTTACTCATTAGTGATATTTTCTCCAATTAGCCTGTATCAACATTGAACATAAATTCAAAAGACACTAGTTCAAACTTAAATGAGAGTGGTGGAGGTTTTATGTAAGAAGGATATCTTTAAAAGTGTTACATTATAGGAGCTCTGTCATGAACTAAAATATGCTTGGCTTTGGGTATCAGTTCTGGGACTGGGGTCCATCACCTCTCTCTGTACAGAAGTTATTTGCCATCCTGGAGATTAAGTTTCTTCATCTACAAGCGAGAATGAGAATACATTTTTTGTGGGCTTTGGGACAATAAGAGTATCTGGCTTACCAAAGGGCTCAATGTATGTGATAATACTAGCAACAGTAGAACATGTTGCTCAAAAGCCCATATTCTGGGGCCAGCAAGTAGTGTAGTAGTTGTGGCACTGGACTCCCACATGGCCGACAATGGTTTGAATCCTGAACCTGGCAGCTTGAAACTCATGCCAGACATGTGTGCACACATGTCCAAAATCCTGAAAGGACAATGGAGAAGGGTTTGGGGCATGATCATCCCCCTTGAAGGATGATTTGTCACTTTCTCTCTTTGTGTCTCCAGTGAACACACATACCCTATAAAAAAAAATCTCTCTAAAAACATAAATAGAAGCCCATATTCTGAGGTTAATCTGCCTTTGTTTAAATTCTACATACTAGCTGTCTGACTGTCAGCAGATGTCTTGCATTTTCTTTTTCATCCTCATCTACAAAAATGTGGTTAATAATTGTATCTGTAGCTTAAGGTAATAGTGAGCATTAAATAAACTATTGCATAGAAAGCACATTCTATAACAGAAAAAAAATGAAAACATAAAAGTAGGGTTTATACATGCTGATAATTTATTTGCTTTTTTTTTTTTAAAAAAAAATCAAATACTGAACTGAAATATAATAGATCACTACTGCAGCATGTCTTGGCCAATCTCCTAGTGTTCTAGATCAAAGGCAAAGGAGCTTTGTTAACTAACTATTTTACAGTCAATAATTAGGTGATACCAGTAACAGAAGGAGATAATGGTATGCCTAAAATCCAATGGTTTGAAGCTCAATCTTATTTCTTTTCAGAATTTCTAGCAATGGACATATTTATGAGTTAAAAGAAACCTAGAGGCATGTTTTGTTTGCCTTATGCAGATTTTTATTTCCCAGTGAATTTTGCTATAGGGTGCCTGTTCTTGCCAGACAAACACAGAGAGACAGAGAGACAGAAAGCAGGAAGTCACCCCTTAGAGGGAATGGCCATGTCACAATCCCTTCTCTTCCATTCTCCTCTTGAGATTTTGGGCAGACATGTACACTCATCCAGTATAAATTTCAAGTCGCCAGCTCTGGGACTTGAACTACAGTCAGCCATGTGAGAGTCCAGCACCTTAACCACTATACAATCCTCTGGCCCTCCATGCAGACTTTTTAATAACTGGTATTACTGAATTAGTTGACAACATCTGAAACTTAGATTTTGCAATAATATTCAAATGTTTAGATTCTATTAAGAAAATTAGGACTTGAACCTGCTATAATAAAGTTGAAGAGTGGCTGAGTGGCTGTGTTTCCTTGTGATGAGTCTGCATCTTTCACTTCTCCATTGTCAACAGAATTCTCCCTCACACACACACAGCAATCTGGATCCACCAATTTAAGGTAGGTCCCTGCTCCACAGAGGCATGTTAGATATTTTGCTCAAAAACTCAAATGAGAATTCATGAAGAATTCGTTAGCTGACTCCAACCTTACCTACCACAGTCTGGGCCCCTGTGCTTTGTAATTTAATAACTTCTCCTCCAGTATTTTCATAGGATTTTCTGTTTGACCACCCTCGAATAACTTCTCTCCAGGCTTGAAACCGAGATATCTTACCTCTGCCCGTGTATGTAGTTTCTCTCTGAGTTAGATGCAGAAAAGGTTCTGTCCCAGTGAGAAGGGCCTGTGGGCCATCTCTGGGAGTCAGGACAACCTGCTCAGGTGACACACCACAATGAAGACAATCATTTTTCTGTTTCTGCTGTCCCATCAACAGACACTTGTGGCAACTGTTCAGGGAGGACATTGGTAAAGTCTGATCAGTAACACTTAGAGACTCCATCTGATGAATTCTCTGGTAGGGAAGAGATTGTGCACATAAAATGATCTTGTTGAGAATACATGTGTATTTATATGACTGCATGCATTTCCTTTATAATTAAAAAAAGATTTTATGCCGAAGTACTATTATAGTAATGACGATAATATAATAATAGCTCTTAAATACTTTAAAACCTTTCCAAATTCTTGCCTAAATACTTGTATTTGCATTCAATTTATAATATTATTTGTCCTTTAAAAAAAAGGAAAGACTATGAGAAACTAAGTATATTCAAGTTCTACTTATTCTTCCCATGAGCATCGTCATATCCCATTTGCAACAAAGTCATTTTCACCAACTTATTAACTAGACAGCAAATCAACTAATTGCATAAATAAGGTAATAACATAAAAGTAGAAATTGATATTGGAACCTCTTCCTACCATCAGGGTAAGATGCACTTTTAATTGCTTTATAGAATTGTAGGGAAGAGTTATGGAGTTTGTAGAATTCGGTGGAATTTGGAGGTTTGATAATGGCCTTGGAATAAATTTATTTTCCTTGTTTTTCACCTGGGAATCTGTGATAATGGATAATGCCATATTTACACAAGGCCCTAATCATGAAAGCAAATCATCTTGTTCATATTATACAAGGTGTTATGTAGCCTATTATTTCTTCAAATGTATTTATTTAATTATTATTATTATTATCATTATGCTTCTATTTTGACCAGAGAGAGATTTGACAGAAAGGGAGAGTGAGAAAGCAAACCACCAGATTTGGGACTCAAACTGTTTTCGGCCATGTGGGAGTCCAGTGCCTCAACCACCACACCACCTGCTGGCCCCTAAATATAGACATTTGTTCATATTCAAACTTGAATTCTCAGCACTTACCCACACTCACAAAATGTTAATAAAAACAATTTCAATGACAAAAAAATTGTGGTGACACAGGTGGTAGGCACTGCCAAGCAACACTAGAGCCATATGGGAAGGCCCAGGCCTTTGTTCCTAGGCCGACTCAAACATGTTGGCCATACCCAGAGGTAACCCTGTGGTCTTGGCTGGCTGGAGGACTAGGGAAAGCATGGCAGCTTGATGAGACCCTGTTAAGGATGTGCTATTGCTCTTTCACACTCATGAAATAAATAAATACATAAACTTTAAAAATAAATGAATGATAAAGAAATGAATTGTATTTTAACCATGATTTATGTGTTATGTCTTATTTATAAATATTTTTATTCAACTGTGAATAACACTTCTTACATACCAAGGAGTTGAAGTATTCACTTAAGGAAATTGAGTGAATTGGAAAAGATACTAAATGTTCATGTGATTCCTAGCTGTGTTTTTTTTTTAACTGTTCTGTTCATTTCCTGTCACAAGATGTTAACCTCAATGAAACATTTGGTATCACTGAAGTAAAAGATTTTTAATATCATTTTTAGACCACAGAATTTTTTTTCGGAGACATGTGCCTGTTGAATCCCCTTACCAGCATATTTAGTCACATATGTCATGACAGATACCAACACAGAAAAATGATCTTCATGTAAGAAAAGAATTTTTTTTTTTAAGTTTTGCTATCCAGCCAATAGTTTGACCTTTCAGTTTATTTCTTGATCTGGATAAATAATTCCTATCCCCAAATTTAATCGTGGCAGTCCTTTCAAATGCAACAAATGTAGTTTCACTATTTTCTCAACTGGAAAGCAAAGCAAGAAAACACATGAATAATATAGGTGGGTTAGTTATTCTAGATGGAGGCTTTTTGTGCACAAATAAATAGTTATATGGGTTTATAGATTCGGAAGGAGTTTGGAAACCATGCAGTGCCACTTCACACACAATGAAGAGACAGCCCTCTGAATGATTCCCCATGCCCATGGGTTGCTTTCTGGCTCTTTCCAATAAAAGGAAGCAGCTTTCTTTTTAAAATTCTGTTTCATTGGATTGTTGAGGTTCTATTTTGGGGTGAGGCACAGTTGCCCTTTTCTGGCTTCCTGGCTTCAAAACTGTATCTCACAGGGCAAGAGGAGCACAATGTCATTGATCGCAGCCATGATGACAAGGAGCCGATGTGGCGCAGCCAATGTGGTGTTTCGCTCACAAGAGCCAGTTGTTACCTGTTCGGTAGTTGCAAATGACCATGTTGTGTTCCTACAACCAGGTGGTTATGTGAATTGGTCAGTAAGTGAAGACCTTAAAGGTGGTGTCTTGCAGTGTGTCTTGTGATGTGTTGTGATGCAGTAGAGAATGTATTTTTCAAAATATATCATGTGATCCCACACTAGCATAATGTATTCTATCCACACAAAAAATATACCTTTGAAAAACACCAGAAAGCTGGGACCAGCCGTTGGTGTGATGGCTATGTCGCTGGACTCTCACGTAGTTGACCATGGTTTGAGTCTAAGACCTCATGGCTTAAAACTTACGCAGGGTGCATGTGTGCCCAAGATCCCGAGAGGGAAATGGAGGAGAAGGGATTGCGGCATGGCCATCCCCGCTATGTCTCTCTGTCTTTCTTGCGAGCACACATGCCCTATAGCAAAAATCTCTCCAAAAATAAAAAAAGAAAGAAAAAAAAAAAACACCAGAAAGTACCAAGATACACCACAATGTAGTAATATAAATCTGGCATAATTGTTTTTATGTATTCTGAATACTACTACGAGTGCACAATAAAATACAAATTTCTAAATGAAATATGCAGTCATGTGTGATTGTGAACGCTTCCTGTAGTGAATACTAACCAGCTGCAGAAGGACACAAAGGCTGAGAAAGGGGATTCTTGAAATTCACAAAGACTGAGAAGAGGATTCTGTGGGCTGGAGAACTGGTCATAAGACTGAGGTTGTTAAACAGGTAGATCATTAAATGAGGATTGGTATTACATGTATTCTTCTTTTGTGACTAGGACTTGTCTTAAAATAATCATAACGGTGCCATTTCTCTTCCCCATCTTGCCCAGAGTGCTGTTAATAGAAAGAGAGTGCAGAGGGACCAACAGAGAGCATAATGTTACATCACTGGACTCCATGCAGTTGATTGCGGTTTGAGTCCTGGACCTGGTGTCTTAAAGCTCATTCCAAGCACGTGTGTGTGTATTTGTGTACCCAAAATCCTGAGAGGCAAATGGAGGAGAAGGGATTGTGGTGTGCTACCCCCCTGGGGTGGGTGGGGGAGGTGATTTCTTGCTTTCTGTCTCTCAGTCTTTGTCTGTCCAGCAAGTGCATGCTCCTGATAGCAGAAATCTCTCTTAAAACAAAAACATTTTAAAAATGAAAGAGAGGACAGAAATTGTGGAGAATGTCAAATCTACATTCTTTTCCCCTTTGCTTTTAGTCTAACCACACCCTCTCCTGCATACCCATAGCTGACTCCAGCACGGTTTTCTTCTTGGGTGAGCCCATACATATGTTTGGCCCATTCTCAGAAGTGAAAAGCAGGAGACTAAAAGGGAAGAAGACAATCAAAACCTCAAGCCCAGGGACCAGCAGTTAGCGTAATGGCTATGTCGCTGGACTCCCACGTAGTCTACCGCGGTTCGAGTCCCAGACCCGGTGGCTTAAACTCACGCCGGGCGCGTGTGCGTGCGTGCCCAAGATCCCGAAAGGAGAATGGAGGAGAAGGGATTGCGGCGTGGCCACCCCCCCTGGGGGGTGATTTCCTGCTTTCTATCTCTCTGTCTGTCTGGCGAGCGCACGCGCCCTATAGCAAAAACCTCTCAAAAAAAAAAAAAAAAAACCTCAAGCCCATTCTGTCTTCTCATTCCTAAAAGTGACACCAAAGCTAGAGGAATGGTCTGAGCCCTTCGTAGGTCCGGGACTTGTTGAAGGTAGCCATGTTGTTGTTTTGTTGTTTTTTTGTTTGTTTTTTGTCAAGACTTCCTCAGGACTTTATTTCAAGGAACATTTTCAGAATACCTATTAGGTGACAGGCACTAGCTCTCGACCTTGTGAAAGAAGGACAAGGAGGACCAGCAGTTGGCATAATGGCCATGTAGTCGACCGTGGTTCGAGTCCCAGACACAGTGGCTTAAAACTCATGCTGGGTGCGTGTGCGTGCATGCCCAAGATCCAGAGAGGAGAATGGAGGAGAAGGGATTGCGGTGTGGCCATCCCCCCCCCCGGGGGGGGGTGTGATTTCTCGCTTTCTGTCTCTCAGTCTCTCTCCGTCTGTCTGGCGAGCACATGCACCCTATAACAAAAACCTCTCCAAGAAAAAGGACATAGAAGCAAATCTTTTCAGTGAAAAGAACCTCCAGTAGAAATCAGCACATTAGATTGTACGTAGGAGCAACAAAACTGTCACAGATGAGGCTAAGTGAGGTGTTCACACTGCAGTTGACGCTTTAGTAGAGCAATTCAGGCGCAGTTCCGTGGTGGGTAGGAAGATCTGCGTGAGCAAAGAATTTCGGTATTTAAGAAGAGGACACTCTGGGGGAAAGCAAATGATCTGCATGGCCAAAGCAACACAGAGCATGATGGCGGAAATTTGATTATGATGAAAAGATAGTTTAAGGTATTAACACAACATGATTGTTTTCATTAACAGGACTTTTTATTCAGAATATAAAAACACTTTTTATCAAATAAAAAGGGTGATTTAATCAAAAAAGACCTATTAAATTTTCTTCTTATAAGTATAATCTTGTGCAAGCTAATTTTTATTTACCTGTGGAAGAAGATAAGGTTAAAATAACTCATGGGTAGCACATATGTTTTATATAAATGTGGCTAAATAGATTAATTGTGTAATGTATTTTAATAATAAAAAAATCTTAAACTTAATCTTAATCTCAGCAGAGGGCGATGTGGCTATCCTGGGTTTGATTGCTGTGCACTGTTTGCGTTGAAGGACTGTTGTATGCCATAAGGATGTACAGCTATTGAATGTAAATAACAAATTACAAAATAAAAGCAAAAATAGAGGGGTCGTCAAAGTTTTGGTTATTCATGAAATGGAATACAAAGGATACAGTAAAATGATGTCATATAAAATATGAGATCATATAAAATTAATAAATCTTATATAACATGCTAAAAGACTTCTTTAAAAATTCCAAAATACAAAAAATTTTGAAAAACCACACATTGCTGATATAGGAAAATATCATGATATATTTAATAATGAATTTGTTAATAGTCATCAACTCAGGATGGTAGGTTTGGCGATGATCTGAACTTTTCTTATATTTTATGTAACTGTTTAACTTTTTCCACAATAAATATATATCATTTTTACATAAGAAAAGATAATGGTTAACAGAGGGAAAATATGAACTCTTTCGTTATACCAGGATCTTTTTCAAACAGTCATTTCCGGTTCCATTTTCATATATAGATAAAGCAATAGAATGATGGTGTGGTGTTTCAACTAGTCCTTGGACCCCACATCAATCTGGTTGTTTCTATGATGGTATAGAGGTATGTCTCAGTGCATATGACATCATAAAGACAGCTCCAATCTGGAAATCTTTCTGTGGCTGGATGAATTTGGCCTATAAAAAAAAGAAAAAGTGGATTAAATCCTTTGTAAATCTTCTATCACTTCTTGCATGTGTGTGTGTGTGTGTGCATGTGTGTGTATATATATTACATATATATAATTTTAAGTATGACATGTTCTGCAATAGTTTTTTCACTTTGTTTTCATAATTAAGTAAATGAATAAATACATCATTCCTGCAATTATCTGAACCATGTAGAGTTTCTTTCTATCATCCATACTTTTACTTAGAAGATTTGACCCTATGTTTTTCTATCTTACTTTATTTTTTTTGTTTAGACTGAACATTTCACAGTTTCCACCTGGCAAATAAACAATAAACGTCCTAAACCTTAGCTACTTTACTAAATAAATGCTAATTTGTATTTTATATTGACATTTAAATGTTAGTAATCAAAATATTTCCCATTTTCAATAGGTTTTAAAATGAACTAAAATCAATTTTTAAATGGAATCATTTCATCTATTTTCATAGCCATTTTTGTAAAGTAAACATTTTAAAATACTACAATCCCTCCTAATTTATTAGTATCTCAAAAATGAGCATCAATATTTGGCACAGTTAGGACTATTAAAATGCTACATTTTACTCATTTTTTTGGACATTTATCAAAAAAGGCAGCTATAAATCATCATTGTAGTCCTTTGTAAGCAAAAAGAAGATGCAGTGCATATAGTTTGTACACCAGCAGCTTCATCTTCTCTTCATGTTGTGGCAGATTAATACCAGCTTAGCCCAAACATCCAAAGTTATGCTGTTGGCAATGTAGCCATCTGTTTTTAATGAATATCTGGGGTCCATTTTTCAGTTAAGCTTCTCTTATTGTGTGTGTATGTTGCTTTTTCAGAGCTATCTGCATAATTGCTTAAAGATTTTACTGCAAAATTAATATCCTTGCTGTGAACAAGGGAACAGGGCAAAAACCAGGATGACAAAGCCTGAGATGAGGTGAAAAGCAAATCCAATTTTTCCTTGCACCATAGAAACCTCGTCAGGACTAGCTTTATCTGGTAATCCACATTTAAACTTTAACCTGTAGGGGGGCTCTTTGTGTTAGATAATGTAAGCATAAAAGGAGGCTGAATTACTAATCAGATTAATCATATTTTGTAAGACTCAAAAGCTTCATTAAAAGGATTTGGTATCCAAGTTACACATTTTTGTTGTTGTTGTTGTTGGCAAGGAGGAGTTTGTCATTCAAAAAAGAGAATACAATGGAAATGTTCAAATGTTGCAGATTTTAATGAACCTGTAGAAAACAAGACAGAATGCCAATTTAAAACCCAAATTCATAAAATTACATACCCACAGAATCAACATATATATTATTTCAGTTTCCTGATGTATTTCTACTAGAAGATAATACTGAGTAGATGTTGTGACTGTTGTATATTTTCCTATTTTGAACAATAGTCTCTTAATATATTTATATAATATGCACGTATAAATTATATATTATATATAAGCCATGTATGAATGTAATAGGCATAAAAACTATCAGCTGATGGTTTATTATTCTAAGTTATTTCTCAAAAGTACTTCATAAAGTTGGTAATGCAATTAAAGGCAATAGTTGTTAGAAATGAAGACTCTTTTCAAGAGTAAAGTGAAAAAGGATGATCTTTGTAGGTCTAGCATTTTATAAAATGTAACGCAGAGAAATGAAAGTTTTCGTCACGATTTTTTTTAAAGAGGGAAAGAAAAATATGTTAATAAACTAAACCTTTGCAAGCAAAGTGACTATTTCAAAAAATAAATAAATAAATAAACCAATGAGTTCAGTGGTTGACAGTGCATAGCTTGACCAGCTAATTGTGAGGAAAATGCAATTACATTTGTAACTTTATACACACTCAAATCTACCCTTTGAAGACTCTGCCTCTATACTTTAAATCGACTAATAGTTTTCAGCATATGGTATGTTACACTAATGCTTTTTCTCAATGCTTCTCCAATAATGATCTCAGTGAAAGAGTACACTGAATAATAGCTATCGGAAATTGTTTCATGCCACCTTTCTTGAAGGATATCATATAATTCTGATGTCTAATTAGGAGTATAAAAGCATTACATTGGCTCATTTTTCTCAGTGCAACATATATCATCCCAAGGAAATATCAATTTATAAGATTATATATTCACATCTGTAGAACTCTTGATCTTAAAATCAACTATACAAAATTGCCAATCAAAATGCTAAGTCTTTATAACCAAGTCATTTCAGATGCGAAAACTCAACCAAATGAAATGACAGTATAGTTTGTTAACAACAACAAAAACAAACAAGAAGCAGAAGTTGGCCCAGTAGTGGTAGTGCATGCTGGTGAATGTTGCTGCTTGGCAGCTGAAACCAAGTGAGAGGCACTGGTTTGATTTTTAGCCCATCCTAAAAGCTGGCATGGTGGCACTCTGCTTGTTTGTAGTTCCAGCTACTTGGAGTCTGAGTCAAGAAAATTGCAAACTCACAACCAGTGTAGACAACACAGAGAGAACCTATGAGAGGGTGATGATGCATGCCCGTGATTCTAGTTACTTGGGGGACTGAAGCAGGAGGCTTGCAACACAGCAAGACATACATGTAATGTTTAAGTTATTGACTATTTTCAATTGTATTAAACAAGATCCAAGAGTACCAACAAGACCATAGTTTGAGCATTAATAATAGCTACTAGATAAATGATTGAGTTGAATGCACAATCTTTCAACAGTATAGAAACATAGTTATGGCTGTCAATAGCAGAATAATCTACATTGAGAATTAGTGAGTTGTCAGACAAGTAATAATGTATTTTTTCTATGCAAAAATGCATCACGGCTTTCCCAACAACCCAATATTATTTAGATTCATAAATTTTTTGGGGAGAGGTTTTTGTCATAGGGCACATGCGCTCGCCAGACAGAGAGACAGACAGAAAGTGAGAAGTCACCCCCCAGGAAGGATAGTCATGCCACAATCCCTTCTCCTCCATTTTGCTCTCAGGATCTTGGGCATGCATGCATGAGTTTTAAGCCACCAGATCCGGGACGCGAACCACGGTTGACTACATAGGAGTCCAGTGACATAGCCATTACGCTAACTGCTGGTCCCAATATTATTTATATTTGTAATTTTAAAGGTGTATCTCTAACTTATCACCAATTCAATAGTAACTTTGCCATTACATATTAATACCACTCTTAGTCATCGAAGCATACCTCCTACCTGTGGAGCTGGAATTTGGCTGGTTTGTCTTTTTCAACTTTCATCCCAATAGAGAAGTGAAACTTTCAAAAATACCTATTCTAGAAACACTGGTATGTAACTTCTTGTTTAGATTTTTAAAATACCTTTTACCTATGGTTTTGAATTGCAAAGCTCTCCACAGCTATCTTAATTCCCATAAAGAAACAGAGCATTTCATTGAATAAACACTTGTTCTACATAAGTGTTTTAACCATTTCTTATCCAAACGTAAATGTTTAAAGGATAAACAATAAAGAACAGTAAATGCTCATTCTTTGAAGGTCCTAATATCAGAGCTCGTTAGGGATTTTAACCATTGGTGAGTTTAAGCTAATGATGGACAATAAATGTGGTGCTGATGGTCCTAGCTCTTTTGGAGCATCAGACTAACTCTGTAATTTTGTGTAAGCAATGTTAAGGTCCTGATTGTTTCCTTGTAATCTAAAAATGTAAACTATGACCTTAGTTCTCTGTAAAACAATTTAAAATGTGAATAGTCAATGATGCTAAATGGTAACTATCAGTGACATTTGAAGGAAGGCTCTTTCTTAGAGTATTATAAATGTTCAGCAGTTGCTAGAGTAACACAAACAAGAACATAATTGATATAACTTCGAATTCACTCTATGGAATTATGCGGTCATCCCGACTACACAAAGAAAATTAGAAGGTTCATAAGTAGATGCAGAAAACAGGCAGCTATTTGAATCATTCACTTTCCCAAGCTGTTGCCAAATTGGCAATTTTGCCCAAGTGAGGCATTTGTTTGGTATATTTTTTTCTCTTTCTGCTCTGAGCGAATTGTGACCATTTTTACCTTGCCTCAGCATAGCGACTCAGTCATGGAAAGAAGAAGTAGGTGAGATGGAACTCTAGGGTGATTACAGTTCTTGGGACTCTAGTATGTAAAAATATTTAGCAGGATTACAAGAATGAACAAAATAGTATTTTTTTTTATTTTTTCAGATCTTTCTTGAGGTAAGTCTCAAGGTCCTTTTTCAGGTAAGCAGGTAAGATTTTTTACCCCCCAACAGAATGAGGGGGAAAGTCTTTACAATGCTTTAAGTAAAAATAAAGCAAAAATGAAATAAAAGAACAAAAAACCTTACAGGACTGCTTCCAACAACAACAACAAAAATCCCTGGAGTAGAGAGCAGCTGTGGAGACATCTGTGGGCTGAGCAGAGTCCTAAAAGAACAATTGCGCATACATCTGTGGAGATAAAATAAGTGATGGATAAAATGTGAATTAAGAGCTCCCATTCTGTAGATACTATTATAAATGTATAAGAATAAATGAGGCCCATAAAGCATCTTTTTACTTCTCCATCAACTATCTGGTGAATTAAGATACTACCATAAAAAAAAAAAAAATAAGGTCAGTGGGAGGGGCTCGTCAGTGTTCCGTATTTTCGTTTTGCAGGGGAGACCTGAGACACATTTACCTTCTCTCAGTAAACACCATATATTTTCATTTGACCATCTGTACTGAGAGGAATTTCAGTGGTATTCATTATACCATGTGTGTCTCACCACAATGCATTAGTTCTTCAGAAACCTGGAATTGTTTTTGGAAGCCTTCATAATTAAGTTTGTTAACATTTGAAGTAGACTGCACATAGAATACGGAGATGGTATGAAACAAAGCAAGTGTTTTGTAGAATCGCATAGCAAAATATGTGACCTTAAAATCATCAACTCGAAAGCATGATAGGGGGATCACATCATCTGAATATTGTCAGAACTAAGACATAAACCTAGGTATGTTGATTTTATTTCTTTTTCTTTTTCTTTTTTGGAGAGGTTTTTGCTATAGGGTGCATGCACTTGCCAGAAAGACAAGAGAGACAGAGAGACAGAAAGCGAGAAATCACCCCCTGGGGGGATGGCCATGCCGCAACCCCTTTTTCTCCATTCTCCTCTTGGGATCTTGAGCACGCATGCACATGCACCCAGTGTGAGTTTAAGTCAGCAGGTCAGGGACTCAAACCATGATTGAATACATGGGAGTCCAATGACATAGCCATTATGCCAACTGCTGGTCCCGGTATCTTGATTTTCAATTTGAAGTTCCATATACTATCATCTTAATCAGTTATCTTAGAAATATTTTTACAAATTTCTGAAATTAGATTATGTCCTCACATAACTTACATGCTAATTAGATAGTAAACTTCTTGAGATAAAGAAGTATGCACATATTACTAAATATTGTTACAGCAAACCTTAGTATGCTGATGATTTGTTAGCTACTTAAATTGTTATAAGTCATAGGAGAAGACAGAAAACTTCTTGAGATATTTTGTGTACTGTCAAGCTCTTTTTGCCAAAACTAAACAAGATATTATACAAACATAAAGAACATAAACCAATCACGTTTATGCATGAGATTAAAACATTCCTTCTATAAACCATCAGCAAATCAACTTGAATGATATAAAATAGTCAAAGTAGTTTTATTCTAGGAGTTTTAAAACAATCTGAAGGAGATAAGTGACATGGTATTTTTTATAGATCAAGTCGATAAATTTATTATTTCTTTCTTTTTTTTTTTTGAGAGGTTCTTGCCATCCCCAGGGGGGGATGGCCATGCCACAATCCGTTCTCCTCCATTCTCCTCTCAAGATCTTGGGCACGCACGCACACGTGCCCAGTATGAGTTTTAAGCCACAAGGTCCGGGACGTGAACCGCAGTCGATTACATGGGAGTCCAGCGACATAGCCATTATGCTAACTGCTGGTCCCAATATTTGTTTCTTTTTAAGACTATTTGAAAATCAGAAATCCTGGGACCAGCAGATGGTGTAATGGTTACATTGCTGGACTCCCATGTAGTCCACCGCAGTTTGAGTCTCATACCTGGTGACTTAAACTCACGCCAGGCACATGTGCATGCATGCCCAAATATCCCAAGAGGATAATGGAGAAGGGACTGTGGCATGGTCATCCCCCCACGAGACATGATTTCTCATTTTCTGCCTCTCTGTCTCTGTCTTTCCATTGAGCACACACACCCTATAGCAAAAACCTCTCCAAAAAAAAAAAAAAAAGAAAGAAAAAAAAGAAAAGAAAAGAAAGAAAGAGAGAAAATCAGATATCCAAACATAATAAAAACTATATTAAAATAAAGTCCAGCGGGGACCACCTGTTGACCTAACGGCTATGTCGCTGGACTCCCATGTAGTCCACCATGGTTTGTGTCCTGGAACCGGTGGCTTAAACTTACTCCAGGCACATGTGCATGCGTGCCCAACATCCCGAAAAGAGAATGGAGGAGAAGGGATTGCGGGTTGCCATCTCCCGCCAGGGTATGATTTCTCCCTTTCTGTCTCTCTGTCTCCCTCTCTTTCTGGTGAGTGCACATACTCTGTAGCAAAAACCTCCAAAAATTAAAAAATATAAAAGTCCAACATAACTTTTTATACATATTTATTTTAATTTACCTATAATTACTCATATTTATGGGGTAAAATATAATTTTTAAATACAAGAATACAATGTGTAATGATCATATAAAAGTTATTTATCATATCTAATGTCTTAAACATTTGTCATTACTTTGTGTTGGTAACATTTACCATCCTCTTCTTTAGCTAATCCGACATACACAGCAAATTGTTTTTAGTTGTAGTTACCTGATTGTGCTTTATAACACTTATTCCTCTTGTTCTTAATTTTGTATTGGTTAGCTAGCATCTTTTTATCCTCCCTGCCATTCTTCCCAATTTCTCATTTTTTAGTATTCACATATAAATGAAAACATACACTATTTCTTGTCCTGTGTCTAGTATGTTTCACTTAACATAATGTCCTCCAGACTCATACATGTGACAAATGACAAGATTTTATCTTTTTATGGCTGAATAGTACTCCATTGTTTGTATATGCCACATTTCTTTATCCATTTATCTTTTAATAGGTGTTTAGGTTCATTCCGTATCTTGGCTATTTAAATAATGCTGCAATAAACATTGGGGTGTAGATATCTCTATTTCATACTGATTCTCTTTGCTTTAGATAAATGCCTGGTAATGACATTGCTGTGTCATGCCTATTTGCCACTTGTAGGTCTTCTTTTGTCAGCTGTCTATTTAGGTTCTTTACCTTTATCCCTCCACCTCCAATATGGTGCTTGCAGTCAACAGAGACAGAGAAAAAGGGAGAGAAGAAAACACTCCCTCCTCATGAGGAATAGTTATGCCACAATCCCTTCTCTTTCACCTTTTCCTCCTTTGGATTTTGGATATGCTCTCACATGCCTGATTAGCTTTGTAAGTCACCAAATATAGAATTTAAACTTTGAGGTTGACCATGTGAGATAAAACTGCCCCAACCATCAAGCCATGGAGTCAGCTTGGTTTTGCCAATTTTAAAATTGGATTATTATTTTTGTTGTTGTCTTCATTGCTAAATAGCTTGAGTTGCTTTTCTGGTTGTTAATTCTTCGTGGAATAGATAGTTTGCAACAATTTCCTTCCATTCTGTAGGTTGTCCTTTTAATCTGTTTGTTTTCTTTGCTGTATAGAAACTTTTTATAATCTAGTCAATGTTGTGAAGCATTTCTCTTATATTTTATTCACATAGTTTCTTAGTCTCAGGTCTCATATTTAAGTCTAATATATTTTTAATTTATCTTTTTTATATGGTGATAACGTAACTTAACATTTTTACCTCTAAATGTTTTCCCAGAACTATTTAGTGAAGGAAGTATCTTTTCTCCAATAGATATTCTTGGCAACTTTGTCAAAAATCAGATGCCTGTGTACACTTGGATTTAATTCTAAGTTTTCTGTTTTGTTCCATTCATCTACATGTCTGTTTTGTGCTATACTAAGCTATTAGGTTACTATAGCTTCATAGTATATTTTGAAAACTGGTAGTATGATAGTTCCAGCCTCATTATTTTTATTCAGAATTTCTTTAGCTATTTTGGGTCTTTCTTGATTCCATAGAATTTTTTTTCCCATTTCAGTAAGAAATGCCAGTGGTATTTTTATAGGTATTACATTGAATCTGTAGATTGCTTTCAATATTATGACCCTTTTATTAATACTGCTTCTTGCAATCTGTGAACATGAGATGTTTTTCATATTTTGTATGCCTTCTTTTATCAGATTTTAAATATAGTTTTTGCTATGAAGATCTTTCACATTTTTGGTTAAATTTATTCCTAAGTTTTTAATTTTTATCATAGTAATTTTATATGAAATTGTTTTTAATTTCTTCTTCAACCATTTTGTTGTTAATGTGTAAAAATGCTACTGATTTTTGTTTGTGAGTTTGATATCCTACAGCTTTACTGAATTCATTTATCACTTCCAAAGTTTTTATTGTGGAGACGTTAGGTTTTTCTGTATAAGATCTTATCATCTGGAAACAAGGATAATTTGACTTCTTCTTTTCTAAGTTGGATGCCCTTTGTTTTTTCCTCTTACCTTACTACTCTGTGTAGGTCTTTCCAGTATACCATGTTGAATAAGTGTGGTGAAAGTGGACATCCTTGTCTCATTCCAGGTCTTAGAGGAAAAAAAAAAATTCAATGTTTCTCAATTTAGTAAGACATTAGCTGTGGATTTATCATATATAGCCTTTTATTGTCTAAGATACCTGACTTCCGGTTGTTGAGCATTTTTATCATAAATCTTGAATTCTTTTGTTCTTTTTTTTTGGAGAGGTTTTTGCTATAGGGCGCGTGTGCTCGCAGGAAGACAGAGAGATACAGAGAGCCAGAAAGCGAGAAATCACTCCCCAGGGGGAATGACCATGCCACAATTCCTTCTCCATTCTTCTCTCAGGATCTTGGGCACACACACACACGTGCGCAGCGTGAGTTCAAGCCACCGGGTCTGAGACTCAAACTGCGGTCGACTACATGGAAGACCAGTGACATAGCCATTACACTAACTGCTGGTCCCATAAATGTTGAATTTTTCAAATACTTTCTCTACATCTATTGAGATGATCTTAGGGATTTTGCCATTTATTTTGTTGATGTGGTGGTATATTAAATTTATTGATAGGCTTATGTTAAACCACCCCGTATCTATGAGACAATATACAATAAAAATAATAAATAATTTTGAATGATGAAATTCTGAATTCATTATTATCCAACATTTACAAATACTCTTAGTTGTCATAAAATACATTAGAAGTATAACTATTATGAATGAAGAAACAAAAACATCACTATATATAGATAATACTCTTTGTACTTGAATAAACCTCAGGCAATTGCCCAAATCGACATGTATATATATAT